>NC_139586.1:15312838-15742838 GCF_946808225.1 Silurus aristotelis
TTGTGAGTGTTCAACATGTACACTGTTAGCTCGGTTTCTAATCTTTAAACCTCTCAAATCCTCATCTTTTATTCTAGTATTAAGTTACAACTATAAATTAGTCATTAACTTTAGTGATAAAAGAAAAATAATCAAACAGCTATTACATAACATTAACTTAACCTGGAAATGTGGTTAATACAATATTGTATTATAGCTTTTTTTTTTTTAAGTAAATAATAATAAATAATAATAATAATAAAAATAAAACACAAATATACACACAAACATCGTCAGTCAGATATTGTATAATCTTTTAGTAGTAGCTCTATTAGCAACTTAATCACGGATGCTCTACATAGACTGGTTAGAAAATATATAACCATTGCTCTATATTTGCTTGTCATGGATATCTTGAATATTTTCCCTCCAGACCACCAAAGCTAACCAGAGCTGATCCTTGTATGTAATTTAGAATTTCTGTTTTTAAAAACTGTATTGTTTTAGCCACATTCTTCTAGCTCTTTGTTTTCTGCTGCTCTGTGTATAAAGCATTATCTATACTTTATTGTATGTTATATTCTATATGATTATGGGTTTACCATGTAACAATTAAACATTTACAGAAGGAAAAATGCTATGTGTGCTATGCAACATTCAGCAGTAAAGCGGTAAATTTAATTTACACATGAAAAGTACTGTTTGGTGTTTAATTACAGATTTTAACTTGTTTATATATAATTCACTATAGCTTAAACCAAATTTCATTTATAGGACTGAGGTAGAGCATGTCTGGCCTCAAGCTCCTGCCTGTCTACAACATCTCTGACGTCGTCTGCAACCTAAATGCATTCTCTATTTTTAACACAGAAAAGCAGCGCCTGTACCTTTTTGGGGAGAGTAAAGAAAGCTTGCTCCTCAGATCATGTTGGACATGTATATTTGTGTCATAGTAAGCATCCTTACCAGCTGCATCACAGTTTGTTTTAATAACTACACACTGTTCAGAATGCACTACAGCATGTAGTGAAACACTGTTGGGCAACCTTACGGACATCTGTCAAAAGTATTGTTTTCAAATGATGATGGTATAATCAAAATCACCTCCCCCTCCCCATATCTAAAGTTTGCATATGATAAGGAAAATGCTACAGTAGCATAATTATAAAGCTGTTTGCTTTTCTGGTTTGATGCTAACAGCATTTCATTGTCTTTGTACTTTTACCATTATAGTGGCAAAGTTAAACAACACCTAAACCTAATGTAATTTACATTTACATTTGCGGCATTTGGCAGACGCCCTTGTCCAGATTGACATACAAAAGTGCTTTGAGTCTCTAGCAATAAATAAATCTACACTGGTATGCTAGATTACAAACATAATATAAATACAACCATTGAATTCTAAAAAGCAATCTTGGAAAGTGCTAATTTAAGTATTTTGGGAAAAGGTAGGTCTTCAACCATAGCTTAAAGATAGCAGGGACTCCGCTGTACGGACATCTAGGGGAAGTTCATTCCACCAACTCGGTGCCAGAACAAAGAAGAGCCTTGAAGTATACTTACCTCTCATTCTGAGAGAAGGTGGTACCAGTCGAGCAGTGCTGGAGGATCTCAGACAGCATGGTGCAGTGCGAGGTGTGATGAGGTCTCTGAGTTAAGATGGTGCTGGTCCATTTTTGGCCTTGTAAGCAAGCATCAGTGACACGTGCAGCTACCGGAAGCCATTGAAGGGAGCACAGAAGTGGGGTGGTGTGGGAGAACCTGGGCAGATTGAACACAAGTCATGCAGCTGCATTTTGGATTATTTGCAGTGGATGAATACCGTTCAGAGGAAGACCTGCCAGCAGAAAGTTGCAGTTGTCCAGACTCGAAATGACAAGACACTGAACAAGCACCTGGGCAGCCTGTGTGTACAAAAATGGTCGAATCTTTCGGATGTTGTAGAGAAGAAATCGACAGGAACAAGCCACATTAGTGACATGTGAGAAGAAGGACATTTGATTGTCCATAGTTACCCCAAGGTTACGAGCAGTGGCTGAAGGGGAAAGCAGAGAGTCATGTAGAGTTATTCGGAGATCTTGACCTGGAGATGAATCACCAGTTTTGTTTTGCTGGGGTTGAGTTTTAGTTGATGAGCACTCAGCCATGAAGATATGTCTTTCAAGTATGCCGAGATCCGAGCGGAAGCTGTGGTATCTCAGGGAGGGAAAGAAAAGATGGGTTGAGTGTCATCTGCATAGCAGTGGTAAGAAAACCCATGTGAGGATATGACTTCACCAATGGAATGGGTATAGAGGGAGAAAAGGAGTGAACCAAATACCAAGCCTTGTGGTACACCAGTGGTGAGTCTGAACGGGGCAGATGTGGATCCCCTCCATGTTACCTTGTATGAGTGACCTTCCAGGTAGGAAGCAAACCTGTACCTGTAAACTTGTAGTGGCCTATAGATGGGTTATCCATTCTAAATTATTCCTTCAAGTATTGGAAAGTATCTTTTTTTTTGATATACAATTAAATCCATTTTTTTTTAAGTGAACTGAATTTTTTTTTAGCAATGCTCACAGTGAAAACAGATGAGAACAGATATAGCTGAGTGAGAGACAGGAAATACAGCAAACATTTTGTGCACAGTCATGAGCATAAGCAGTGCAGAGCTTGTGGTTATTACACACACACACACACACACACACACACACACACACACACACACACACACACACACACATACATACATATAGATAGATAGATAGATAGATAGATAGATAGATAGATAGATAGATAGATAGATAGATAGATAGATAGATAGATAGATAGATAGATAGATAGATAGATAGATAGATAGATATAGATATAGTTATAAAACAAAAAACTATGGAGAAAAGTTTTATACAATTTATAAACCTCCCTGTGCTTAAAAAGACAGTGGGACTCATTTATCCATTATTTAGGTTGTAAATAAATGTCTAGAAACTGGACTTAAATTTTTATTCCAATTTAAAGAAAATTTAAGAACCTCTGTTTTTTTTTTTCATACTTACGTGTACATGTTGATGAATGATATTTACTTAAAAAAGATCAGGAACAATCACGTGCACAGCTCAGCTGATTTGCATCATATCAGATGTTAGCAGCATATCCTTTCAGTCCTGTTGGTTGTGAGGTGGGCCCCGTGCTCAGGATTTGATTGGATTGATATCTGGTGAATTTAGAGGCCAAGTCAAATCAAATCAAATTTTATTTGTCACATACACAAGTCAATGCTGTAAACCTTTTATTTTATTTTTTTAAACTGTGTTTAGGTAGGTGGTACGTGTCAAAGTAGAATACACATGAAATACAGAAGGTTTATCAGCAGAATATTACCCAGAACAACTTAGAGCATGAAGGCAAATATTCTTGTAAATGTTTTAAAGTAATTATTCATTCATTCATTCATTTTCTCCCGCTTATCTGTAAAGTAATTATGGTGTTTTAAATTACGTTTATCATCAGGACACCAAACTGAACGTTTGCTATGTTTCCACACGGACGGTTTTAATTGCCATGAGGGATTTTGATTTGATTTGATTTGAGTAAAACAAATGTTTAGTAATAAAAAAAGATTTCTGTTAAATTTATTAATTTTTTGTTTCTGAGTAAAGAAAGGAGGTTGGGAATAAATGTGTGTTGAATTAAAGGTTTTAATTTTTTCTTTTATATTTATTTATTTATTAACTCTTGTTAAGACCAAGTCTATATTTACTGTGACTAATGCCCAAAACCAAGTCCAAACAAGAAAATAACTGGGTCAGGAGAGGACTTTTTTTTAAACCCATAAGAAAGCGTTTAAATACATCTGTTTGTCATTATTACATCTGATTGTCATTATTTTACTTTTTACAGTCATTTTTCACGCTAAAAATGAACCTATTTAGAAATACTGTGTTAGAGGAACTAAAATAGGCTTAAAAAATAAGCTTGGATAACAATAATTTCTTAGCATCTGAGGATCAGCATATAGCTATAATGAAGTGATGAGGTGAAAAACAAGTCTAGACTGAAAAAAGACTATGAGAAATTTGTTTTTGTTTTTTTCTTCACCACTGAATAACTGAACACCTCCCTCTGCAACTGGATCCTGGACTCCCTGACTGATCTGTTACGACCCAGTCTAGGGTTAGGCCGTACAGAGTAACTAGCTCAGGATTTGCGAGAATCTTTAAAAAAATAATACAAATCAGACACACAAAGGTATATTAGAACTGTTGGTATATTGATAAGACAAGTGGAATTATTACAGATATATACACACACAACTGTACAATAGTTTGTTTTCAGGGTTTGCCAAGGCCAAAACAATAAACAAAAAATGTCTGAGTTAAAAGCTTCTTTACCTAAAAGAAAAGAAACAAATATACAATAAGCTTCCCTAACTCCCTACTACAAAACACAGAACAACAGTCCCCACCCCAAAGGAAATGGCAGCCACACCCCTACTGCCAGTAAACGTATTGCTATACACACAGTGGTATTTATATACAGAAACAGTAACCAAGTCCAAAAGGGCAAAACAAAGTTTAGGGTAAAAATACAAGCCAATGTAAAGAAACAGAATAAACATAGATCACTAAGTCAAACCAAAATCCATTACTACTACGCCAAACCAAACACCAAAACAACCACCCTCATGATGGCTTCCCTTCCCTTTCCTTCTCTGACAGCCACTCTAAGGCTTTAGAATTAAGTAAGTCAAGAGAAGACAAGCAGTTTCTACCAAAATTTAAGTCATCAACCTCAGGGGAGTACTCAGCAGGAGAAATTTGTTTATCTACTGAAAGGGTAATCACTGACACCGCAGATGGAGCAGGTGTGGGCTCCACTGGTGAAGGAAAAGCATGATACCTTTTCAATAGGTTAATGTGACCTACTAGGGTATTTTTGTGTAAGACCAGGTGTACTAAGAACGTAGTTAGTTAGACTCAATTTCTGCTTCACCACTGCTGTTCTCTAAACATTGACAAAACCAAAGTGATGGTTGTTGACTTCAGGAGAGCACAGAGCGGCCATTCTCCACTGATCATCGATGGATCCTCCATGGAGATTGTCAAGAGCACCAAATTTCTTGGTGTACATCTGGCGGAGAACTTCACCTGGTTTCTCAATTCCAGCTTGATCAAGGAAAGGAAAGAGGGACCATCGAGAGCATCCTGTGCAGTTCCATCACTGCCTGGTTTGGGAACTGCGCCATCTCGGATCGGAAGACGCTACAGAGGATAGTGAGGACAGCTGAGAAGATCATTGGAGTTTCTTCTTGTTTAATGTAGCAGCAGGGTTCTGGAGGAATGCTGTCTCATTTCATTGTGTACGGCATCAGCTATATATGGTACAAATGACAATAAAAGCTTCTTGACTTTGCTTCACGGAGCTATTGAAAACAGCTGAAATGTCAGTCAGATTGCATATGCCCACTTATTTGTTCTGGTATAATAAGAACTGCACTTACAGACCACAGAATAATCATTATCTTTTAATTGATCAAATTAGCACTTATATTCACAGATTATCAATGTTTGTGGCCTGTAGTCTGACACATAGAAGAACACTGCAAAACAATTCATGCACCATCGACAGAGCTGCTATTATACCAAATGGAACTTTACATAAATTGGATTAGAGAATTCAAAAGTACTGAGGTATGATTGTTTTAACTGGCTATTAATGCTATGACTACTAATTAATTTCAAATGTGGCTTTGAGTTATTGGGAAAATGGAAGTCCTTTTTGTTCCTTTTTCAAAAGCATTTTTTAAATAATAAGAAGACAATTAACATTATAGATATATAGAATAAAAAACATATGTTATTTTAATTTGTAAGATTGTGAAGTTTTCTGTGAGGAGATGATTGATTGATCTTTAAATATATCTTTAGTCCACAAACACACAATGCAACTCCTTCTGACCTTCTCAATACTTTTTTATAAACATTCTCAAAGCACCAGCATTTTGTTTATACATGATATATACATTTATATATAAATATATAAATCACATATAAAGTTGTGCTCTTATAAATATGTTTCTAGATCTATTAATATTTCAGTGGGTTTCACTAGCTGTGTGACAGTCACCATAGGAACAGAAAACCTATATAAAGTGCAAACCAAATAGTGTTTTTGGAGTCCAAGAATAAATAGTAAACAATCATAATAGTAGGTTAAGGACCACTGGATGATGGCACCGAAATTGTGACATTCGACAAGAGCCTTTCTTTTAACATTCTGAATAAGTGTTTGTTTTTCTTTTATTTTTAAAATGTATTAATAGATTTGATGAATTGTAGAAATGTAGCTGAGGGCTGTAGCATTACTGCCTCATAGCTCCAGGCTATGTGATCTTATCTTGAGAAAATATGTCTGTCTGTCAAGTGTTGTACCCATGTCTCACAATATTCACATTTTCCATTGCTCTAAAATCTATTTTCCAATGCAACACATAGCAATTTATGTGCTTCTGGTGATGAACAAAGATCAAATGTATCCTACTTTTGAAAACACACATGTGCATCACAATAAATGTAATATGTAGTAACTGGCATACGGTGCAATTTTTAGGCTATTTTTTATTTTATTTTTACATTTTTTGTTATTAAGAATTTTAAGAATGTAAATATTGTTTTGTGATGCCTAAGAATTTGTACATTTACTGACTTGCAAAAGCAATCGGTAGGCATGTATAATACTAACGCTTGTCATCCTTATAGTGTTACCTTTTATTGCACTTAATAGTAATTTTGAAACTGTAACTGTTTTTGCCTTAAAAAATTTATTCAAATTTGTGGACTGCTCTGAGAATATGTTTTACTCATCCATTGACAGTAGCAGAAGCAGAGAGGAGCCTTTAAAAGCTGAACGTAATCAATGGGAGAGACCCTGGGTCATGGCATGGTTCACCCAGGGCGTCATTCAAGCAAGAACCACCATTGCCGGTTGGTGGAATCTACTTAGCACATTAAAAGAAGCATTAAAAAAAGGAATAAATGATGGAAGAAACTCCTGACTCTAACTTGCAACAGCACCCATGGTCTTATTTGCATGTTTTTTTTAAGTTGTTGAAAAGAAGGTTTTGGGCTTATGATAATTTATAAGAGCTGTCAGTGTTTAACTCATTAATAGACTGGTGTGCTAAGAGTAACATTAGAATAAACATTAAGAACATATAGCCATTATAAATCATATTACTTGGATACTTGATTACTGTTGAAGGCAAATACTTTTGTACTTTTGTACTAAGTTTAAAGGGGACATTTACTTTTACTGGAGTAATATTTTACCAAGAGTACTTACTGTTACTTAAATACACCTTTTATGTACTTCGTCCACCACTGATGGTGAGAGATTCGTCCGTCACTCTGGATAAGGGCATCTTCCAAATGCTATAAATGTAAATATAAATACTGTTGTTGTCCATAATATAGAAAATAACATTATAAAGCATTTTGTATAATTTTCCAAAGATGTGCACCCTGTTAATATGAACTCTTTAACAGGACACAATAGTTGTTTATATACATTTACCATACTTCAAATTTACAAGGGTCATATGCAAAATGCTCTTTCCATAGGCAATTAAAATCTGTTAAACTTTAACGATCATTTTGTTTTCATGCCAAGAAGTCCCAGACACACGGCACTAAAGCAAGACACAGGAGTATTGCATCAGGAGTATTTCTGGGTGAAATGATGTGCATCAGGGATATATGCTTGATTATCTTGTCTTTTACATTGACCTCCAGAGCAAATGAATACAAAGAGCGAGCACTGGGGCTGATGTCTGAGACCCCACTAATAGATGGGTAAGAAAAGCTACTACTACTACTACTAGTTACTACTTTTCACCACAAAATCAGGTAGACCATAGTAAAAAAGATGATCTATATGTTTATGGATACTACAATATAATCAAAATGTATATTCTGACATCTCACAGACACAATGATTTGCCATGGCAACTGATGAGACAGTTTAACAATCAGCTAAATACGGTGGACCTGTACAAACTTCAATCCACGCACACCAACATTCCTAAGATTAAAGATGGACACAGGTACAGTATTTAAATATTTATGTACAAAAGTAGTTAAATTGCTTAAGTAAAAAAATTCAAAAACCCCTGGTAAAGGTTCAAGTACAGCTAAAAAATTATAAAACTAGTAAAGCAAGTAAAAAGGTAAAAAAAAAAAAATAAAAAAAAAAAGACAGCGGCTTAAAATTTTTTAAGTGCAGTTATTATACTCTTCTGTTTTTTACTTACCACCTCTGTGTATCTGTTGTTGTTGTGCAGTTCTGGGCTGCATATGTCCCATGTGAAACTCAGTATAAAGATGCTGTTAGACAGACCTTGGAGCAAATCGATGTTATTCAACGAATGTGCAACAAATATGCAAAAGAGTTTACGTTTGCAGCCAGTAGTCAAGGTAATGCAACATTCTTCTCTCAAACACAGATTAAATGTTATTATATTTTAGTAGCATATAAGCAATTCTCTTAATACTTATAACAATATAACTCTTATTTAAAAAATGCAGGTTGTTATGAAACTGGAAATGGACAGTATAAATGTTGATGAAAATGAAATGTTTGAAATTAAATGTTTAATGCTACTGACACAATGACGTTTAAATATCATACATTTTTCTTTTTCTTAATTTTTTTCTAAGGTTTTATGTGGAACATATACCATACACATTCCTGTGAATGACCTATTACTTCAGAAATGTTAACATATTAAAAAAAAAAGCAATTAATGCAAACTGCAAATTAATGCAGTCATTCAGATTGCAGCTAGAACTATAGAACTGCTAGAGCTAGGTATTGTCATAGCGAATTAGTTGTCAGAGAAAATAATTAGCGAAATCAGTTCAGCAACACTGAGGTATAATGATGAACAGAATCTTACTAGAACTTTGTAACATTGCTTTTAATATAACAAAATTTGTTTCCCAATTCCAGACATACTGGATGCCTTTGCCAACAATAAGACAGCGTGTCTAATCGGCGTGGAAGGAGGTCACTGCATAGACAGCAGTATGGGAACCTTGCGCACCATGTATCAGCTGGGAGTACGCTATCTAACTCTTACACACAGCTGCAGCACACCCTGGTAAATTTCTCAACTTCTTAATTACTTATAAACTAATCATTGCTTCCTCTAAGCTGTAAACATATTGTGAAAACAGTCAAATTTTGATCAATATTAGGACTCAAATTGCCTTCACTTACATCACAGAAATTCTTCATAATTGACATTTCTGTTTTCTATTGGCACAATACCACCAATACCTGCTTAAACATTTATATGCATTATGGGAAGGGCCTTGTGTTTATTTATAAGATCAGGCTTTCACTGAAACAGAACCTCATTTCTTCATGAGTATTGGTTACATACTCTAACACTGCAATTAGAGTATGTGATGATATTAAACATGTTTAAACATGTTTAATTTTCCAGGGCAGATAACTGGCTTGTAGATACAGGCTCAGATCCTGTGAAGCACAATGGCCTGAATGCATTTGGCAAGGTAAGTATATCACCCTGATTTGCTATTGCACCACTTGAACAACTCATGGGTTGTTCCTTATCTGGATAAGTATTAGATTACAGCGCTGAAAAATACAATCCTTCAGCATGTGATGCAGTTCATTTAACAAATCATTTAACTTTGATGAAACACTCCTTTTTAGGATTTTAGAGTCTGGTTATAAAATTATATCTGGTTATAACATTACATTAGTTTATGCCATGCAGATCTTATAATGTACACATACTGTACAAGACCTACAAGATTATCTAATACTTCTATTTTTCTTGTATTAAACAGAAAAATTATTACTTTAGGTTCAAAGTTCTTATTATACTTACTATTTTACAAGAATTATTTAACATTTTTTTAAGCATGTTTTTAGATTGGTTGCTTACTTGATCTACTTGATTCCAGCATTTAATTTGTAATGATTACTATTTTGTTATTTAGCTACAGTATGCGTTTTTCTATTTATATTTTATTTACTTGTTTTTAATAGCATCCTTATGATTTAGTTTTTTACAAAAAGATAAAATGTAGTCTAATATTTAGCTATATTTGTTCAGCTTTGATTGTATTGCACTTTTGTTCAATTTCTCTTTTGTTTTTGAATGAAAATTTTGTAACTTCTACATTTTCTGTTTTTGCTGTAGATTATTTTTTACTTACATTTTTACTAGTTTGGATATTTGTATTTTTTTTGTAACTTATGTGAATTGTTATGTATTAGCTTATTTGTTTTGTTATTGTCAACATTTCACTTTTGATTCCTTTTATATAGTTTTTATCTGGAGGGTTTGGTGGAAGTAAAGTTTATTATAATGCTATATTTGCTATCATAATGACTCTTCAAGGTGAAACATTACTTTTTTAATCTCTTTTTTGAAGCGTCTGATTGGTGAAATGAATCGCATGGGCATGATGGTGGACCTGGCACATGTGCCAGAACAAGTGATGAACCAGGTGCTGGAGATCTCCAAAGCACCCGTCATCTTCAGCCACTCTTCTGCCTACAGCATCTGTCCTCACAAGAGAAATGTCCCAGATTACATCCTTCAGAAAGTGCTGAGAGACTTTAAGCTTGTGATTTAAAAGAGTGTATTAGTGTTCATGTGATTGCTTCAGCTGGCAAAGTAAGAAATTCATCCATCTGACCAGCAGGAATAGAATAAGATGGATGGTGTTGCTGTCTTTTGTTTAACAACCCAGTTACTGGCACTTTATTGCTAATTATGATACGTTATAAAAGGCAGTCATTGTGTCACTGAAACCGCACAATGCTTCCTGTTATTGTTACAGAAACACAAGAACGGTATTGTAATGGTGAATTTCTACAATGACTATGTCACATGTGGGCCGAAGGCGAGCCTCTCAAATGTGGCTGGTAAGTCAGACACACACAATGAGAATCTAATATATTTAAACCACCAGATATTTAACCTATTTCCCTAATTTTTTCAAATAAAGATCACTTTGACCACATCAAGAAAGATTTGGTTCCAGCATTGTGGGTTTTGGTGGTGATTATGATGGTGTGGACAGGTAAGCATGTGTCAGGAAAGTTTGATTATTTTTTTTATATGAGCCAAGGCCTGTATGTAGATGAGCCAGAGAAAGCAACCACATGATGTTGGAGGAGTCAGTTGTGGATATATGCAGGGTAATACAAAGTCAAGAAGTCAAGTCAGGAAGCTCATATTGTCATTTCAAACATATATAGCTGATGCAGTACACAGTGAAATAAGACAACGTTCCTCCAGAACCCTAGTGCTACATAAAACAACATAGAGTTACGTCACACAACGTAGAGCTGCAGTACAGAACACAGAGCTAAGAACTAAAGTTAGTTGTCCTAGTCACATAATGTTAATCATGTGCAACCTGGTGCAAAAAGTGCAGACACAAAATAGCACCTCCAGTAAACCTACTTTATAATGTGTTATACAGTACAATGTGCAAAAGAGAACTGTGAACAAAAGTCTACTTGTAAATATATACAATTCAAGTCAAGTCAAGTTTATTTCTATAGCACTGTTCACACCTTTACAGAATTTTAAGAGTTAAGGTAAATGGTAGCAAGGAAAGACTCCCTTAGATGTTATGAGGAAGAAACCTTGAGAGGAACCAGATTAAAAAGGGGAACCCATCCTCATTTGGGTGACATCAAGAGTAGGATTATAAATCTTTAAACAATACAGAACACTGGAGAGTGAGAACTAACATGAGCACTGGAGTGTAAGATTATAAGTAATGTTCTTTCTACAGTCTTTTACAGTCACTTGTGGTTCTAAAATTAGGAGCTACAGAGCAACTCATAAAATAGCTTAACAATTGCAATCATCATAGATCCAACACCAGCCAAAGCCTTTAAACACTCAAGAAGGTCCAGTGTCCAAACTCCACATGAAGTGGGATCCAATTGGCACTGGTACATCTCTAGATGTTTCGGGATGTTAGGGATGTTTAGGAAGTTTAGGAGCTAAATGTGAGAATGCTCTACCATTTTTAGTGGACTTTGCTATTCTAGGAACTACTAGAAGTCCGGAGTTTTGAGATTGTAGAGGGAGCGTGATCGATTGTAGCGTGTTAGAAGACTGGATAGATAATTAGGAGCTTAACTATTTAGTGCTTTGTAAGGAAGTAGCAGTAGTTTGTAGTCGATTCGAAACTTAACCGGTAGCCAGTGTATGGATAATAATATTGGGGTTATATGGTCATATTTTCTCGACCTTGTGAGAACTCTGGCTGCTGCATTCTGGACTAACTGTAGCTTGTTTATTAATGATGCAAGACATTTACCTAGTAATGCATTACAATAGTCCAGTCTGGAGGTCATGAACGCATGGACGAGCTTCTCTGCATCAGATATAGATAACGTGTTTCTTAGCTTAGCAATATTTCTACAAAATAGTAACGATCAGACAGGTAGGATTTATACCAGCTTAATGCCTGTCCCTGAATGCCGATGTAATTTTGTAAGCGATCTAGGAGAAGATCATGATCTATAGTGTCGAATGCAGCACTAAGATCTAGTAAAACTAACAGAAAGATGTAGCCTTGGTCTGAAGCTAAAAACAGGTCATTAGTGATTTTAACTAGAGCAGTTTCTGTGCTATGATGGGGCCTAAACCTGACTGAAACTTTTCAAAGATATTGTTCTATTTTAAGTAGGAACATAACTGGGCAGAGACAATCTTTTCTAAACTCTTAGACATAAATGGGATATTTGAAATGGGTCTGTAATTTTGATAGTGTGTTTGATATGTGATATACACACAATATAAACACAAAACAAAAATTTTACACAAAAAATATATAATATAAATATATATAATAATATACAATGGGTGGTGCTGAATACATGGATGTGTGTGAATCAAAATTAGTTTTGCGTGTAGGCTTGAGTGCAAAAGTGCAATAAAATGTAAGTATAAACAAAATACCAGAGTTTCATGGTGAGGAGCATGAGGAACTCTGTTATTTTGTTTATACTTGTATTTTCATAAATTAAAACTCTTCAAATTGTAATGTAAATAATCTCATATTTTGTGCGTGACATAGTTTTGAACCCACACAAGTGGTAAAATATAACCGTGAAAACCCATTGTTCCAGTAACCCTCTTGGCACGCTGACAAAACATCAACCTTTATGTGCATACTTTAACCTTCAAATCTCTGAAGATAAGATCTAAGAAACATGATGCTATGAGGCTTTAAAATATGTGGGCAAAAGGATTCTTGATCTAGATAATAACAAACTCTATGTCTTAGACTTAATTTTTTTGTTGTTCCTTGTTGAGGTCTTGACCAAAAGAATATTACTTCATGTTGTGATAGTGACTGCAACAGCAATTCATCCTGTTTTTTTGTGCTAGAGAAAAGAAAATATCAAAGCATTCCCCACACATTAAATCAACCAACAATTGGAACGTGCACTGGGGAACTGAGAATATTAGGGAACATTAGAGTAGAGATAACACATGTGCACACAAATCTTGAAAATCATTAAATTTTCAAGATTTAATGAAATTTTCAAGTCTTTTAAGAAAGACTTGAAAATCATTAAATACTGAAATATGTGCTAAGGAAAATTCTTACAGTGATACACTTGCTCTAATGCATTATAGTTTCAATAGTTCAAATAATTCAAATAATCAGAGCCAAATAATGGTCTTCTAGTTTGTTAGAATTTGTTAATAAGTTTGGCAACAGTGTTTTGTGTCACCTTCTTGCCATGTTTTCTGGTCTTTTGCAACCTGTGACAGCTTCTCTATTCAGCCATAAGCAAGAATTCAATATGGGTTTTTTTTTTGTCCAAGGGATATATGTTCATAGTAGCCACTTATTGCTTTGATGACAGCTTTGCACACTCTTAGCAATGTTTTAGTTACTTAGTTAGAAGTAGTAATTTTTAACAATTTTGATAAATTCCCAGAGGTGTTGAATGCTTGTTAGCTGATTTCCCTTCATTCGCCAGTCCAACTCATCCCAAACTATCTCAACTGGATTTGATTAATCACCAACACTGTCACAGCAAAGCACCCCCACACTGTCACATCTCCTTCTCCATGTTTCACACATTTAGGAATCATCGGTCACCCTCACTGCATCTAAGACAAGGCGGTTAGAACCCAAAAAGCTCACATTTGGGCTCATCAGTTTTTCACCGATCTGATGTCCATTTCTTGTGTTTTTTGGTCCAAGCAAGTCTAATCTGCTTGTTTTTTTTTCCCCAAAATAAAGGTATAATTGCTGCAATTGAACTATGAAGGGAGTCTCCCCTGACTGCCTTTATTCAACAGTGAATGTTGAAATATGTCTGCCAATTGAACTAGAAGAAGCATTTATGTGGGCTTTAGGGTGCTGTAAATCAGCAGTTTCTAAAGCTGGTAATTCTAATAAACATCATCTGGAGCAGAGCAAGCTCTTGGCCTTTCTTTCTCCGGTAACTTTTCTCATTAAAGCCTGTTTCATCATAGCAATTGATGGCTTGATGGACTGCATGTTTTACCAAAAAAATTATTTGTACAGTAGTTTTTGTGAATCTGATAAAAAAAAAAAAATGCCATGAGATTGCCAAGCTGTCATTAAAGCTACTCGTAAACCTAAAACATATTCTGGGATGTTTAACACTGGGTTGCTGTTATATTTGTTTACATATGTCCATATGTTTCTTCATAGTATGGATGCTTTTAGTGTTAATGCACATTGTTGAAAATAATAAAAATAAAGGACAACCACTGAAGGTGAAGGTGTGACCAAACTTTTGACTGGTTCTTTATATAGTCACACCTTCACCTTCACCCTGTGTATATATAATATGTATTTTA
This sequence comes from Silurus aristotelis, assembly GCF_946808225.1. NCBI lineage: Eukaryota > Metazoa > Chordata > Actinopteri > Siluriformes > Siluridae > Silurus > Silurus aristotelis. The sequence goes on from NC_139586.1 coordinate 15,327,711, forward strand.
TAATTCTGATCAACTCATACTGTACAAGTACACACACACACACACATGCACACACATGCTTAAAAATACATGTGTACAATTGTCTAGATTGCCAACTGGTCTGGAGGATGTTTCCAAGTATCCTGACCTGGTAGCTGAACTGCTAAAACGTGGCTGGACAGATGATGAGGTGAAAGACGCTCTTGGAAGAAACCTCATTAGAGTGTTTAAGGCTGTTGAAGCGGTAAAAATAGAGCAAGCATACACACACACACACACACACACACACACACGCACACATGCACACACACACACTGTCCTTTATCAATACATTTTCCATTCATTGTATATGCTTGTATTGGATTTAAAACACTGACTTTTATTAAACTTCATTTAAGTTAAAAGGAAGTTAGTACATGTCAATTTACACTGTTGATGTCAGTGTATTCTCCATAACAACAATATATTTGTCAAAGAATATATGAATATAAAGCAAAGGAAATGCACGGATGTGTTCTGCACCTCCTCCCAAGTGTTAAAACACTCTGACTGAGATCACCCAAGTGTTAAGAGTGTCAGCATTTCTGATGCTATTTGTGATGATGCAGACTAAAAGAGTACTGCATTGAGTTAAAATGTAGATTCATGTAAAAGTGCATTAATGCAGAAATATTTTATAGTCGTTTCTCTGACCCAGCCATTAGGGTTGCACATGCCAGTGCACTCTTAGTGGCAGTCCCAAGCCCTTATAAATGGTAAGAGTTGCGTTAGGAAGGACATCCAGCGTACAATATGTGCCAGATCAAATATGCATGAACCAGAGTTTCATAGAGGATTGGTCAAGGTTACCAATGACCGCCACTTGTATTGTTAGCCAATAGGGTACCAGTGAAAATTAGGCTAGTGTTGGCCAGAGGAGGAGAAAGAGAGGAGGAAGACATCTACAGAGACAGCAGGAAGAGGAGAGTGGAGGTTAGGGTAGGAACTTTAAATGTTGGTACTATGACTGGTAAAATGAGAGTTAGCTGATATGATGGAGCAGAGAAAGGTAGATATGTTGGTGTTTAGAAGACCAAGCGGAAAGGGTCTAAGGCCAAGAACATTGAAGGGGGGATTAAACTGTTCTTTCATGGTGTAGGGGTAAACCTGAGGGAAGAGTACAGTAAGAGTGTAGTGGAGGTGAAGAGAGTTTCTGATAAGGTGATGAACGTGAAGCTGGAAGTTGAAGTGGTGATAATAAATGTCATCAGTTCTTTTGCTCCACAAGTGGGTTGAGAGATAAGGGAGAATTAAGAATTCTGGAGTGAGTTAGATGAAGTGGTGGAGAGTGTACCTAGAAATGAAAGATTGGTGATTGGGGCAGATTTCAATGGCTATGTTGATGAAGAGAACAGAGGTGATGATGAGGTGATACGTAGGTATGGCTTTAAGAGCAGGAAAGTGGAAGGGCAGATGGTGGAAGATTTTGCTAAAAGGATGGAAATGGCAGTGGTAAATACTTATTTTAAAAGGAGAAGCAAAGGGAGACATATAAAAGTGTAGGGAGGTGCACACAGGCGGACTATATTATATGTAGGATATACAACCTGAAAGAGATTGGAGACTGTATGGTGTTGGCAGAGGACAGTGTACTGTAGCTAGACAGCATCAGATGGTGGTCTGTAGGATGGTTTTGGAGGTGAGGAAGAAGAGGAGGAGAAGAGTGAAGAAGGAGAAAAGGATTCGTAACGATTGGTCAGGCAGAGGGACCGAGCTGGGAAGGATGTGCTGCATGTTAAAACAATAAAGAATGCAGATGGAAATGTTTTGATTAGTGAGGAGAGTGTGTTGTGAAGGTGGAGGGAGAATTTTAAGCAGCTGATGAATGAGTAAAATTAGAAAGAAAGAAGGTTGGATGAGGTGGAGATGGTAAAGCAGGAAGTAGATTTAGTAAGGAGGAAGTAAGACCAGCTATTAAGAGGATGAAGAGTAAAAGGTTGGTTGGACAAGATGACATATAGCATGGAGATGTTTAGGAGAGATGGCAGTGGAGTTTTAACCAGATTGTTCAACAACATTCTGGAAGGTGAGAGGATGCCTGAGTAATGGAGAAGGAGTGTGCTGGTACCAATTTTTAAGAATAAGGGAGATGTGCAGACCTGCAGTAACTACAGAGAAATAAAGTTGATCAGTCTCTGAGCCCTTTCCTGTTTGCAGTGGTGATGGACAGGTCGAAGGACGAGGTCAGACTGGAGCCTCTATGGACTATGATGTTTGCGGATGCTATTGTGATTTGTGTGATTTGTGCTGAGTAGAGAGCAGGTTGAGAAGAGCCTGTAGAGGTGAAGGTATGTGCTGAAGAGAAGGGGAATGAAAGTCAGCAGGAGTAAGACAGAATACATGTGTGTGAATGAGAGGGAGGGCAGTGGAGTGGTGCAGTTGCAGGGAGAAGAGGTGGAGAAGGTGGAGGAGCTCAGGTAACTGGGGTCAGCAGTGCAAAGTAATGGAGAGTGTGTTAGAGAAGTGAGGAATAAAGTGCAGGTGAGTGGAGTGGGTGGAGAAAAGTGGCAAGAGTGATTTGTGAGAGAAGGGTATCTGCAAGAGTGAAAGGGAAAGTTTATAGGACTGTGGTGAGACCTGCTATGGTTTAGAGACAGTGGCACTGAATAAAAGACTCGAGGTGGAGCTGGAGGTAGCAGAGTTGAAGATGCTAAGAGTTCTATTTGGAGTACACTACAGCACTAAAAATGCTCATCAGCTGCGTATGTTTTCTTTAAACCCTAATAGCATATTTAATAGCAAGACAAGAATAAAAAAAAATCTGAAAAGAATGCAAAGTCAATACTGTTCAATAATACAAAATGTAAGAATCGCTGTCACAAAATAAAATAATTGTTATATGACTTTGTTATAATGTTTTAGGTTATGTCTACCCCTAGTGGTCATCTTGTGTGTTCTTATACAATGGTCCTCAGTTTTGAACGATAATTAATTCTCTCTCTCTCTCTCTCTCTCTCTCTCTCTCTCTCTCTCTCTCTCTCTCTCTCTCCAACTGAGGAAGTTGCTTCTTTTGTTTTATATATTCAAAATGTAGAGACATGCTTTAGACAGGGGTGATCAACCAGACAAGAGACCAAGAGCCAAATTTTTTACTGTGTTACCGCAAAGAGCCACATCGTACACATGGGCACACACGAACATCACCCATCCCTTCTTCACACACACACGCACACACACACACACACACACACACACACACACACACACACACACACACACACACACACACACACACACACACACACACACAGTCAGGAAATCTACTCCTACAGTACTAAGACCACAGGCCAGTCATTTTCAACAATGAACATTGTGTGCACTGTCTCACACACACAAACTCTCAGTTCACTATGATTAGTGGGACTTCTGCCATTCCAGGTCAGAGTGCAACTGTGATTCAATAGCCGTGTTAATGTCCCATATTCTGTGTTAAACAGTGTGGCGGGACAGTTGGACGACTAATACCATGCAGTTCAGTTTGTCGTTTTCAGAAGACAAGATTTCAACAACGTCACTGAGGCATTTTTTTATGAACTCCCCTTCATTGTATGGATTTTTAGCTTGTGTAATGTTCCAAACCATTTAAAACTGCTTTTCTGCCTGACTTTTCAAAGTGACCAACTTGTGTTTGTGAAGTTCAGTCCCTTTTAGAAATTCTTGGTCGATGTTAGCATGGAGTGAGCTGAAGTGGCGCTGAAGATTTGAAACTTTGAAATGCGCTATTAACCCCTGACTTAAGGCAGAATGACTTGTCATTACATTTAACAAAAAAATATAAACTCTCCCACTCTGTTAAAAACGTACTGTGTTCATCTTCATATTTTCGTTTTGCTGTGCATTTTTTCCTGCCATTTAGAAAGCAAACTTGACACAAATTGTTTACATAAAATGTAAGTAAACAATTTGCATATCGAAGTTTGTGGGGTTTTTTATCTGCTTGTTCGCTTCGCTTGAGTTCATTACAGTATTTTCGTCAAACGCGCATGTGCGTGAGATGAAAATACTGCAAAGTTTCCCAATAGGGCAGAGGTGTCAAACTCAAATTCACAGTGGGCCAAAATTAAAAACTGGGACGAGGTCGTGGGCCAAACTCAATATTTATAGAAAAATTGACTGCAATTGTGCATGTTTTCCGTCTCTCCAGATGTGTAATGTTAAACCTTTTCATATGAAAACCTTTCGAATTCCTTTATAATGTAAACTTTTTTGTCACAGGCCAAAAACAAAACAACAAATAATAATAATAATTTCCTTCAATTAAAAAAAGCAATCTTTTAACTATTAACAGTCCATGCCTTGGAGTAGAAAATGTGCATAAAGACAACATTCATTCAAGCTTTGTTTGCTGATTTACTCTGATTGGTTGAAGTCAGATACCTGCATCTCTCCTTATATACAAGAGCATCAATGTCTGGGTTTAGGCTCTGAGCTGAGGAAATCCTCAGGAAGGTGTTCATCAGTGAGACTCCTGAGTGGTGTTTTGTTCATCTTCATTAAAGAGAACAGTTTCTCACACAGATATGCTGCCGAACATAGAGAGCGTTTGAGCAGCTTGGGCACAGAGTTGGAGCAGTGTGTCGGGGAGGAAACATGGAAACTGTGCAGCACACACAGAGTCGTACTTTGACATGAGCATGTCTCTACACTGGAGTTCAATTAGCTCCATTTAGAGGTTGGTTGGTGCGCTTTCCACGTCAACCACAAACGGATTACTGAGCAGTTCCAATCTGCATTTTTGGGCTTTAAAGTAGGCCAATCGCGGAGTTTTTCAGTGGTCTCGACTGACAAATAATTACACCTGAGTTTGACACCCCTGCATTAGAGTCTATATAAAAGACTTTCATTTATCATTTGCACAGTGCAGCCTACTTTCCAGAGAACTAATGTGTTGTTCTTCCCCTGAAGTCTTCATTGCTTATTTAATGGTTGACTTTATGCTGAAGGAGGTGGAGAGAAAAAAAGCTGACTGAAAAGCCAATGTATACTATTTAGTCATTATTTAATAAGTAAAGAAGACACTAAAATGGTAAAGTAGTAACCAAATGTCCAGATCTGTGCATTCCATAGAGTTAAAATACACACACTGTTCACATTCTTGAATGCTGAGCATGCACCATTATCAGGACTAATCTGCAGTGGTGAAGCAACTGAAGCTCCAGATTGCAATAAACAACACTCATTAATTCTATTGTTACACATCTGCTTTATAAAATGAGTTCTTCAGTAGTTTTCACCACAGCATTGTGCTGCAATGATCTACACTAAATGATATCATCAGCATTCAGAGGTGGGAAGTAACGGAGTACAAATACTTCGTTACTGTACTTAAGTAGATTTTTCAGGTATCAGTACTTTACTCCACTATTTATTTTTTAGACAACTTTTTACTTTTACTCATTACATTTTTACACAAATATCTGTACTTTTTACTTCTTACATTTTCAAAACAGACTCGTTACTTTAGTTTTAATCCACTGATTTGGTAAAATATATATTTTTTTATTTTCACTGCGCGCCGATTTCAGCCGAACAACTGATTTCCTGTTACTGCGCGTCTTTTTCAATCCGCTGGTGTATAAAGTCCTGACTCTCACTCACCACAGATGTAGACTAGTTTACGAAGATAAGAATCAGCAGGCAGAAGGCAGTAAGAAGTTTGGGGTTAATGTGTATGAGACAGAGGGAGTCAGTGATGTAAACATGACTGAGAACAGACACATTCATGATCATCATCATCTTTTCTCTGCTTGTGTTCTATATGTGGATGTTCCGCCTGGATACATTTATTCGGTAACATTTTTAATTTGTTTTGTATTAATATATATATTTCTTTACTTAGATGTAAAATTAATTATTAAACTCCAGATAAAAATATTTTTAATCAGTAAACTTTTGTTTTATTTATGCGCCAAGTCTCAAATCAAACAGAAAATCCGAAATTTTTTACACAATTAACCCTCTAGGTGGCGTTTTGTGGGTTTTCCCCTCATAATGGCGACACAAACAACTTTTTACTTAAGTACATGTCAGAGCCAAGACTTCTTTACTTTTACTTGAGTAAAAAAGTTTAATCAGTACTTCAACTTTTACCCGAGTATTTTAAAACATGAGTATCTGTACTTCTACTTAAGTAAAGGATGTGTGTACTTTTGCCACCTCTGTCAGCATTTGAGATCTCTATTTCCAGTTAAATAGGTGACTTGGGCTCTGCTATGGAGCTAATTGTCATTTTGACAAGTTATGAAATTTTTTAGTTGATGTTTTTAACCTGTAGGACATTTTGTGAGCAGTATTAAACCTTTGATCCTTCCAATGTTTTTGTTTGTTTAGTTTTTACAGAGAAAAGGTTTCACCAGCTACACCAGCTACAAACCAGCTACATTCTCTTATTTAGGCTCTTCAGGTTTTTGACACATCAGGTTTCTGGAGCTTCTGTAACAACATCTCTAGCATTTTTAGGACCCCTTTCTATGACATTGAATAGATCAAAATGTCATACTCCTCATTTTAGTACTTATAAGAAGACTCTTAGCATCAAATGCTGTAGAGTGAGAAAATTTGAAAGATTTATAGTAAAAAATTTATCAATATATCAAGCAATATACAGTATCAGGAAAAAGAACGTGATGGAAACATTTGGGCATGTTGTGAGAGTCTGTACACTTAATAGTTATATTAATAATTTCTGTACTTTCCCCTTACAGCAAACATTAACAAAAGTACCCCTTCTAGACAAAGTGCAATTTTTTAGCATACCACTACTTCTATACACCAGATCGCTACACAATCATTATCTTAAGAGTCTTAGGAATAGCAAAATGTTCTTTGTGACTTTACATGTGTTAGTGTTAAGAGGGTTTTACACTATCTCACACACATCACTTTGTCTGTTCAGTGTCTATAGAATATTTACGATGTTAGTCTGTTAGGTAAACAGGGAGCCTTATCTGGGCTCACACATCTCCCGCTAGTATATCCTATTGTCTAAACGGGAAACAACTAGGTCAGGTTTCTTTTCTCTGTATGTGTATATATACGTTCTGCTACCTGCAATAAACAAAAGAAGAAAAAGAACATGCATTCTGTGTGCTGTGTATTTCTTCTTCCCTGATATCAGAAAGGCACCACAGGCATAGCAGGTCATATGGAAAACTTCTCTAAGAATTAAGTTTCGTTTGGGCATGATAAAAATCTAACAACATGTTATGTTTTGACACCCGGGGTTACACCCAACTCTTTTTCACACCCAACTCTCAACGCTGTAAACACAATAGTTAAAATGTTTCCTGGAATTGCATTTAGGCAACAGTTCCTACACTTTCAATAGTTTTAGCTCAGGCCAGATTAGCTCACTGGCTTTCATAGGCCCTGAGTATACTCTTGCCACCCTACCTGCTCGGGATCCTGATACTGATCCTGTTCCTGTTCCTAATTCTGTTCTGCTCCCCCTCCCTTTACCTGGTTTGGACTCTGGTTTAGTTTTAGTTTTTGCTGTGCCTTTGATGTTCCTCTTTGCCGGCGTTTGGCTCTGCCCTTTATTGCTCTTTATTAAAGTGTTTTCTTCATACACCTGCTTGCATCCTGGATCCTTGGATCCTCACTCACCCAGTCATCCGTACTTCCTGACAACATAATCTGGCCTTGCACCGTGATTTCTGACAGTTCACATTCAGTGATAAGATTCCAAAATTGTGCTGATGATTGAAACTGGCTGAAAGTCTCAACAGATCAGATGTTATGTAACAATACTGAAGTGTAGCCTAATGCATGTCACTGTTGATGAATGAAAGGTAGTGTCTGCTTCATAATGAATGACTGCACTGCCCATGTACAGTATTTCTCAGTATTATATCAGTCTAAACTCTAAATAAGCTATAGCACTACCATCACAAATGAATGAAATGAGCTTGGGTTAGAATGTAACAAAAATGATCAATAACAAAGATAACTGGTGTACACCGCACATAGGTTTGTCCATGGAAAATTTAGCTTTCATACTTTGCAACCTGAAAGATACAAACCAAGATTTTTGTGTCCATGGTCATTGCAGAAATACAGCTACACTTTGCAATACAGTCTGTTTTGTTGGTACATTATGGACTGACTGTTTGAAATATCAACATTTTCAAACTTTTTGTATTTATCAGTGCATACATAAGAGATTGAATCTGAAAATCAGAATTCCTTTGATATTACCTAATAACCTGAATTCCTTTGATATTACCTAATAACCTTTTTGCTGGTTTTGATGTCAGATTTGCTATTTCAAGTTTCAACTTTTAGCTAACTTTTAGGAGGCTAATACTGGTATGTGTTTAAAAAAAAAAAAAGTAAAAAAAAAAAAAATACAAGATGGCTGCAAATCAAATTAATTAAAAATTTGAATTTGACCCAGTAGTGGCACTGGAGCATTGGTAGCACATAGAAACCTGAGCCAATAATAATAATCAATAATAATAATAATAACAAGATCAAAGGGTATAATTAACATAAAATAATGCAACAACCCTTCAAATAAGGACAAGACCAAAATACTAAACAAAAACTCTGAAAGGACTAAACTTCTTATCTTTTCTAAACAAAAATGGTTAACAGCTAAAAAAAACAAATTAAATAAACAAAAGAAAACACCAGACTCTAGCTATAATCAGGGGGAAACAGTATTAAATATGATTTAAGTCTATATACACAAAATATGTACACCCGAAATTACAAAATATGAAGCTTTTAGCTTGCTTACCAATAATCATTGGTCAAAAAATCAGCAAAACAAAAAACAAACAAAAAAAACGCATTTAAAAGCTTAATAGCTTGCAATTTTGGGCTTGGCTTAACTACAAAACAGTAGTAAAACCACAACACACTGGGTAGGAGAAACAGGTGTTTTCACACTCTCCTTCATACTCTCTTATCTCTGAAAAGAGCAGATAAACAGTGTAAGCTATTTTAAAGTGACCCTTTTTAATAAAGCACTATGCAGCAAAGTAATTTTAGAGAAATCTTCCAACAACTTGCAGCAACAGACCCTCTTGCTACAAAGACATGCTGTCGAGCAGGAAAAGCTAGGAAGCCAAACATATTGATGAAGAATGAGGGCTGTTTCCTGGAATGCTCTGAGAAAAAGAGAGCATAAATAATCTAGCCTTCATCGTGTACAACATATCACATCCTGACATTAGACAGATTCTTCTTTTTATAAAGTTTTTATAAAGTTATATTTTTTATGCAGAAAAAGTTGTATTACAACTCATGTATGTATTACATAGACATATGATTATATGGTAAACATTTTTTGCTTCTTAAATTGTGTATGTGTGTGTGGTGATAATATGTGCAATACATAAGCATGGGTGCATAGACCTGTCGCTGTGGTTTACGCTAGACTTATATTCATGGCATTCATACCAGAAGGTTTTTTACATTTCTATTTGTAAAGGCCACTCCTATTTGTTCAGCTCTTTGTCATTTTAAAACTGGACTACATCAAATGCTGTGTAGTAGGGAAAATTTCAATATGCTATCAATATATCAAGCAATATATCAGCAAAAGAACGTGATGGAAACACTTGGGCATGTTCTGAGTATCTGTACACTTAATAGTTATATTAATCATTTCTGTACTTTCCCCTTTCAGCAAACATTAACAAAAGTACCCCTTCTAGCCAAAGCGCAATTTATTTATTTTTATCATACCACTATCTACACAGCAGATCGCTTAGAAATAGTAAAATGCTATTTGTGACTTTAGATGTTATGTTTTGACACCCGGGGTTCCACACCCAACTCTTTTACATCTGTTCAAACAGATGAGAGCTCAAATTTGATGCTTGGTCATTCTGAGTATGCTAAATAAGGTAAGGTTTTGAGCACAGCAGTATGAATTCAGGTAGTGGTGGCTGTAAACACAATAGTTAAAAGGTTTTCTGGAATTGTATTTAGGAAACAATCCTACACTGTCAGAGATAAGCTTCCAAAATTGTGCTGATGATTAAAACAGGGTGAAAGACTCAACAGTTTTCAGACATTATGCTGTAATAAACAATATACCCTCCACTACTTAAGATTCAAAAGTTCTTAAATCTAAATGGTAATAATCAATAATAATAATCAATAATAATCATAATAATAATAACAATAATAACAAAGTCAAATGTTATAATTAACATAAAACCTTCAAATAAGGACATACCAAAATACTAAACAAAAGGGTTAGGGTTAGGGTTAGGGTTATTAGTAAAGTTGTAAACTTCTTATCTTATCTAAACAAAAAAAGATTAACAGCTAAAAATAACAAATTAAATAAACAAAACAAAACAAAACGCCAGACTCTAACTAGCCATAAACAGGGAAAAACTGTATTATAAACAAAAATTGCATTTACAAAATATTTAATAAAAAGAATTGAAAAGACTAAATAAACAGGATTAAAGTTTATATAAACAAAACATGTACACCCCTGCCAAAAAAGCGAGAAATTACAAAATATGAATTTTCAATTAAATCAATAATCATTGGTTAGAAAAAGGCAAAAAAAATAAAACAAACATTCAAAAGGTAATAGTCATTTTGGGCTTGGCTCAATTGCAAAACAGTGGTAAAACCACAGCACACACTCTCATTCTGCAATTATAACCACCTGCTCAGTAGTCTTTTGTACTGTTCAGGATTTTTCTAGCTTTTATTTTTATTTTTTATTTCGGTAATAGGAAAAACTAAAGAGTTAAGTAAACCTAGCCATGTGCTTTACCTGGGATAAAGCATTTGTGAAGCTGGCCATATTCTCTCTGCACCAGTGCCTTAATCTCAGTTAAATCAAAGATATTTACATTTACCTCATTTGACTGATCCTTTTTTATCTAAAGTAACCTATAAGTTACAACTGAGCAGTTAAGTCTTAAAGGTCTTGCTCAAAGAAAAGTGGGTAACACCCACTGCCCTGAAGACTTGGGTCTTCCAAACAAAATAAGGAGGATTGGAATGTGAGTTTCAGCACCTTAAACAAATCTTATGAAACACAAAAGAATTTACTTGATGATTATCTAAACAGAATTCAGGTTTTGAAAAATTGTTCTCTTATCTTGTGGCAATATACAGGGAGGCAGCATTCGAGCAGGAAAAGCTAGGAAGCCCAACATATGATGAAGAATGAGGGCTGTTTTCTGGAATGCTCTGTTAAATGGAGAGCATAAAACAATCTAGTAAAAATTAAAAAATGGTAAAAAAAATGGTTTATTCAGTATTCACTATGGCTGGCATTTGAAGGACATTTTATTCAGCTGATAATGTTTCATGGCAATAAGAGTAGGATCATATTGATTTTAAAAAGGAAATGGGGTGCATAATGGGAAACCTTATATGCCAGTGATTGTCTTTGCATTTGTAAAAAAAAACAAAAAAAAACCCTACATAAAAATGCAGTGATTCATTTATTTGTTAATAGTTTGTCTTGATTCCTGTTGTCTTATATTAGTTTGAACTTGTTTCCTCTAAACACTGCATAATATGGGGGTTTGCAATCCTGAAAGATGCTAAGTCAGGTAAATATTCCAGGCAGGTAAAAAAATAATAACTGTATGAAAGGGTTTTAAATAAAGCAATTCAACATTCAACATCCATGCTTTTTTGGTTTTAAGTACATATACAGATAGACAAATATTCTGAACTTTTTTGTTACAGGGTCAGGGGTGCTAGCCCAACGCCCACCCACTTTCGTCCTTTTTCAGCCAGGCTTAGGACCATCCATAGCAGAGTACTTTAACCCCATTGCCACAACTGGGCACCCAAGGTCCTTCCTCAAGGGCCCAATAGTGGCAGTCTGGTATGTCCAGGACTCAAACCCACAAATCCAAAATCCAATGCCTTAACCACTAGGCTACCACCTTCCCCCTGTTGACTTAGTATATAATTATTTAAAAGTACTAAGTCAGTATTTGTAATTATCTTCTTAATATTTAACACAGATGTTGTCCTGCTTGATGTAAGGTTTTACCCTCTCTGTTGAAAAGTGTATGGTGAGATATTTGCAAAAGAAAAGTTTTGCTGTGCTGTTCATCTCACAGCTATGAGTGCCAATTATTACCCATTTACAGGGATTTGTGTCTCAAACAGCTCACTGCACTCAATAGAATCAGTAATGACACAGATTATAAGATCAGAATTATGTATAATTCATATAATGCATGTGTGTGTTTCATTTCTTAACAACAACCAAATAAAAATACTATAACACCTGAATAAAAAAAATGGGACTGTTGGATGCCAATGCCATTTTAAAAAACTGTTTGTTCTCTACATTTAAATATTTACTCTATGGACAAACTACGTCACATGATAACAGAGAATAACAAAGGATTAATAGCTTTCATTCCATTTTATCTTTGTAGCTTATAAAAGTCTACTGATCTTTTGCCTGCTTTATTACAAAGCACTCTTTGTGACAGTATGAGCTATTACAGATTGTTTTTGAGAAGAATCACAAGAGCAAGAAAACACTGACACACTTGTATGATGTCTCTTACAACTCCCTCACAGCATTCTCATGTGTCTGGGTAACCTGATATGGTCCAGGCAGGTTGTCCTAGCATATGTAACCTAAGAGCCAGAGCAGGAACAAGAAAAGAAATCAGACCAGAACATAATTAATTACACAACAAGGATGTCTGTCATAATCTAGAATTTGAATTCTTCAAGGAAATGTGACTCCAACCTACAAAAATAGAATATCTTTCCAAAAAATACATATCTAAATAATAGAAGAGAAGGTTTAATAGAAAATAAATGTTCCTATTAATTTGTTTTAGAATTTGTTATAATCGATTCAGTTTCATTTAGTTTGTATAGCTCTTTTAAAAAAAGGACATTGTCTCAAAGCAGCTTAAAAAAATGTAACAAATTGTGACTATAGGTTTTGGGATCATAAATGAGTCCCTGTAACTTTATACTCCATTGACCAAACTTTTGATGTCACCCATATGAGGATGGGTTCCCCTTTGAGTCTGGTTCCTCTCAAGGTTTCTTCCTCATATCATCTAAGGGAGTTTTTCCTTGCCACTGTCGCCACGGCTGCTCATCAGGGACAAACGCACACCATTCACCTTCACTGTTGTTTTCTGTAAAGCTGCTTTGAGACAATGTCTGTTGTGAAAAGCGCTATACAAATAAACTTGACTTGACTTGACTTGACTTAAGCAAGTCAGTGGCACCAGTGGTAAAAAAAAATGTTTTCTGAGATGGTAAGAAACGTTAAAATGAATTAGATTAGAAAGAAGGAATGAAATATATTCTCATCTGGGTGTTTTATTTGTTAAATGTGTTGTGATCACATTTAAATACATATTTAGACTATTTATGTACCATATATCAGAGCAAAAACCAAGCCATGAGGTCAAAGGAATTGCCTACAGAGCTCAGAGACAGGAATGTGTTGAGGCACAGATTTAAGAAAGGTTACAAAAACAAATATATTGGAGGTTCCCAAGAGCACAGTGACAAAGGTTTTAATGGAAAAATGTTTTAAACAACCAGGACTTTCCTACAGCTGGTCACCAATCCAAACAGACCATATATATATATATATATATATATATATATATATATATATATATATATATATATATATATATATATATATATATATATATATAATATCCATGAATATCAACACTGGGGTCATGATGAAGCCTGAGATATTGATAGGATAACAAGATATCTTAAACTTCTTCTTCTTCTTCTTTCGGCTGCTCCCATTAGGGGTCGCCACAGCGGATCATCCGTCTCCATACCACCCTGTCCTCTATATCTGCCTCTTTTACACCAACTACCTGCATGTCTTCCCTCACCACATCCATGAACCTCCTCCTTGGCCTTCCTCTTTTCCTCCTACCTGGTGGCTCCATCTTCAGCATTTTTCTACCAATATAATTCATGTCCCTCCTCTGCACATGTCCAAACCATCTCAATCTCGCCTCCCTCACCTTGTCACCAAAACATCCTACATGTGCTGTCCCTCTAATAAACTCATTTCTAATCTTGTCCATCCTCGACACTCCCAACGAAAACCTCAACATCTTCAGCTCTGCTACCTCCAGCTCCACCTCCTGTTTTTTACTCAATGCCACTGTCTCTAATCCATACAACATCGCAGGTCTCACCACAGTCCTATAAACTTTCCCTTTCATTCTTGCAGATACTCTTCTATCACAAATCACTCCTGTCACTCTTCTCCACCCACTCCACCCTGCCTGCACTCTTTTCTTTACTTCCCTAACACACTCTCCATTACTTTGCACTGTTGACCCCAGGTACCTGAACTCCTCCACCTTCTCCACCTCTTCTCCCTGCAACCGCATCACTCCACTGCCCTCCCTCTCATTCACACACATGTACTCTGTCTTACTCCTACTGACTTTCATTCCCCTTCTCTCCAGCGCATATCTCCACCTCTCCAGGCTCTTCTCAACCTGCTCTCTACTCTCACCACAAAACACAATATCATCTGCAAACATCATAGTCCAGGGAGACTCCTGTCTGACCTCGTCCGTCAACCTGTCCATCACCACTGCAAACAGGAAAGGGCTCAGGGCCGATCCTTGATGCAGTCCAACCTTCACCCTGAACCAGTCTGTCGTACCTACTGCACACTTTTCTGCCGTCACACTGTCCTCATACATGTCCTGCACCACCCTCACATACTTCTCTGACACACCTGACTTCCTCATACAATACCACAACTCCTCTCTCGGCACCCTGTCGTATGCTTTCTCTAAATCCACAAATACACAATGCAGCTCCTTCTGTCCTTCTCTATACTTCTCCATCAACATCCTCAAAGCAAATAAGGCATCTGTGGTGGTCTTCCTCGGCATGAAACCATACTGTTGCTCACAGATGGTCACCTCTTCTCTCAGCCTGGCTTCCACTACTCTTTCCCATAACTTCATGGTGTGACTGATCAACTTAATTCCCCTGTAGTTACTGCAGGTCTGCACATCTCCCTTATGCTTAAAGATCGGTACCAGCACACTCCTTCTCCATTCCTCAGGCATCCTCTCCCCTTCCAGAATCCTGTTAAACAATCTGGTTAAAAACTCCACTGCCATCTCTCCTAAACATCTAAACGCTTCTACCGGTATGTCATCTGGTCCAACCGACTTTCCATTCTTCATCCTCTTAATCGCTGCTCTCACTTCCTCCTTACTAATCCTATCTACATCCTGCTTCACCAACTCCACATCCTCCAACCTTCTCTCTCTCTGATTTTCCTCATTCATCAGCTGCTCAAAATACTCCCTCCATTTTCTCAACACACTCTCCTCACTAGTCAACACATTTCCCTCTCCATCCTTTATTGCTCTAACTTGCAGTACATCCTTCCCAGCTCGGTCCCTCTGCCTGGCCAATCGGTATAAATCCTTTTCTCCTTCCTTAGTGTCCAACCTCTTATACAGCTCCTCATATGCCTTTTCCTTGGCTTTCGCCACATCCCTTTTAACCTGCTGCCGCATCTCCTTGTACTCCTGCCTACTCTTCTCATCACTCTGTCGATCCCACTTCTGTTTTGCCAATCTCTTTCCCCTAATGCTCTCCTGCACTTCCTCATTCCACCACCACGTCTCCTTGTCTTGCTTTCTATTTCCAGATGTCACACCAAGTACTTTTCTAGCTGCCTCCCTCATCACTCCTGCAGTAGTTGCCCAATCATCCGGCACCTCTTCACCACCACCAAGCCCCTGTCTGACCTCTTCCCTGAACCTCACACTACACTCTTCCTCCTTCAGTTTCCACCATCTTATTCTTCTTTCAAACCTTACTTTCCTCCTCTTCTTCTTCGCCTCCAAAACCATCCTACAGACCACCATCCGATGCTGTCTAGCTACACTGTCCCCTGCCAACACCTTACAGTCTCCAATCTCCTTCAGGTTGCATCTCCTACACAGAAGATAATCCACCTGTGTGCACCTTCCTCCACTCTTATACGTCACCCTATGATCCTCCTTCTTCTTAAAATACGTGTTCACCACTGCCATTTCCATCCTTTTAGCAAAATCTACCACCATCTGCCCTTCCACATTCCTCTCCTTAAAACCATACCTACCCATCACCTCCTCATCACCTCTGTTCCCTTCACCTACATGCCCATTAAAGTCTGCCCCAATCACCAATCGTTCTTTCCTAGGTACACCATCTACCACTTCATCTAATTCACTCCAGAATCTTTCTTTCTCCTCCATCTCACAGCCAACTTGTGGAGCATAGGCACTGATGACATTTATCATCATCCCTTCAACTTCCACCTTCACGATCATCACCCTATCAGAAACTCTCTTCACCTCCACTACACTCTTACTGTATGCTTCTTTCAGAATCACCCCTACACCATTTCTCTTCCCATCCACACCATGATAAAACAGTTTAAACCCACCTCCAATGTTCCTGGCCTTACTCCCTTTCCACTTGGTCTCCTGAACACACAACACATCTACCTTTCTCCTCTCCATCATATCAGCTATCTCTCTCCCTTTACCCGTCATAGTACCAACATTTAAAGTACCAACCCGAACCTCTACTCTCCTACACTGCTCCTTTTCCTGCCGTCTCTGTAGACGCCTTCCTCCTCTCCTTCTCCTCCTTCGGCCAACAGTAGCCCAATTTCCACCGGTACCCTGTCGGCTAACGATACCTGTGGCGGTCGTTGTTAACCCGGGCCTCGACCGATCCGGTATGAAATTCTCATTTGTGATCCGCATATTTGATTTGGCACATGTTTTACGCTGGATGCCCTTCCTAACGCAACCCTCCCCATTTACCCGGGCTTGGGACTGGCACTAAGAGTACACTGGCTTGTGCCCCCCTAATGGCTGGGTTACAAGATATCTTAAACAATTAATATTTTTACTTTTATGAATATATCTGTGTGAACTTAGTAGTTAAGGCTGTGTGCAAATGTGTGTGAACTGACTGAAGACAGATGTTTTGAAGTTTGCAAAGAAAGCAAATCCACAACTAAATATTGAAATATTAAGCTTTGCATTAATCACAATTAGACATTTTAGTTTTATTTCTTGTATTAAAGTATTCCAGTATTAACTGAGATTCCAACATCAAATGTATCCTGTTCACATATTATAATCTGTCCAGAACAGATTATTTATAATCCCTGATACTCATTATTATTATTCCCTAGTTCAAAAGGCAAGCAAAATTATATTTGACGTGTTAATATTTGACATGTCTTGAGCATCACTTTAACAGTACAAATAAAAAAGTCATAAACCGAATATAAATATTTAATAAGATAAATAATTTGTTAATAGCCTAATTCCATCTGTAATTATAGTTTATCTCAAAGGGAATTAAATACACTAGGATTTTGTTTGAGATAAAGTACTAATAGAATTTCCACAACAACGATAAATTATATGATAACAGTTCATCACTGTCCTATTCAATTAATGAAATGCTTCTTCTTTCTTCTTTATGTAAAAAAAAAAAAATGCACCTATCAAGATCTTAAATCATAGTTTAATCTATAACTCCTTGGCCCTTCTCCATATTTGAGCTGGCACAGGACATTTGCATACAGATTTCCAATCAGGCATAACCTGACACCCATGACAAGGTGCTGACTGTGAACTACTATTAGAGGATTATTAGAAACATCACATTATGAGGTAACTTTCTACACCTGTGTCCACCTGACACAGTACACATTTTTCCATAACAATAACATTGCTGTAATTTATATACTTTACAATTTAAGGAAATCCAAATGTCCTATACATAAAAACTGTCCTCAAATATTTTACTCATTATGACATTGGATATTTTGGTACTCATTATTCTCAGAAGAACAAGAATAACATACCCTAGTCACATTTTTGGTTCTAATTATACTGTAGGGCTACACTTCCACTAAAATCTTTATTATTCTCTACCACTGATCAGTCTCAATTTTATAAACATTTACATTTGGATTTATGGCATTTAGCTGACGCCCCTGTCCAGAGAGATGTACAAAAGTGCTTTAAGTCTCTATTAATGAATACATCTGCACTGGTATGCTAGATTACAAAATTAAGATAAATCAGCCTACAGCTGTGTTGAGAGGTAGGTCTTCACCCGTCGCTTGAAGATAGCCAGTGAATGCGCTGTTCATAACATCTAGGCGAGGTTCATTCTACCACCTTGGTGACAAAGAAGATCCTTGAAGTATACTTACCTCTTACCCTGAGAGATTGTGTTACCAGTCAAGCAGTGTAGAGGATCTCAGGCAGCGTGGTGCAATGCGAGGGTTGATGAGGTCTATGAGGTAAGAGAGTGCTGTTCCATTTTTGACCTTGTTGACAAGCATCTGTGTTTTAAATCTGATGCATGCAAATACCGGAAGCAAGTAGAGGGAGCTCAGCAGTGGGGTGGTGTGGGAGAACTTGGGCAGGTTGAACACAAGTCTCGCAGCTGTGTTTTGGATCATATGCAATGGACAAATAGCGTCCAGAGACAGACCTTTCAGCAGAGAGTTGCAGTTGTCCAGTCTTGAAATGATAAGAGGCTAAACTAGCACCTGAGCAGCCTGTGTGGGCAGAAATGGTCAAATCCTTCTGATGTTATAGAGAAGGAAGCGACAAGAACGAGTTACTTTAGCAACATGTGAGGAGAAGGACAGTTGCTTGCCCATAGTTACCACAAGGTTGAAAGTGGTGGCTGAAGGGGAGAGCAGAGAGTTATAGAAAGTTATTTAGAGATCTGGAGATGAATCCCCTGGAATGACCAGCAGTTCTGTTTTGATGGGTTTTGCATAGCAACGTAATTTCATCATTTAAAACAAAAAAAAACTTTCCAGAAAAATGCTGTTTCTATTTGTTCTAACTTGATAGCTGTCATCCTACAAAGAACCATTTTTATTCTGATAGGTATGGCCAGTCAGATGCTTATTCAGTGACTTATCTAGGATACATTCAAATTCTGTAACTGATCCAGAATACAGCTGCATGACTTGTTTTCAAGCAAACCACCATCATTAAAACACTAGAACGGAATTTTATGCTCTAGTTTAGAACTATAGACATGTAAAATACTTGGTTGGTGGCTTGCAAATTGTGCATTTAAATTTATTTTTATACAACACTGTAGAGTATATGTAAACACATTTATTATTATTTTTATTTATTTATTTTTCTTCTCTTCTGGTTTACCTAGGCCTGCAGATGTCGATGGGATTGGCGGATTACTTCGTGAACAGAAAGATTCAGTAGTCAGCAAGCGCTGTGGCGCATGAACACACCGGCGCTGAACTGCTGCAGTTCGGAGATGCTGCGCGCACAGCTCCACTTCTACATAACGCCTTTTAACTCTAACGGGACGTTCGTGTGCCTCCGGCCAGTCAAGAAAGTTGTTATTTCTTAAAGGAGTATAAACTGAGCGCTGAGTGAAGGAAATAATAAAAACAATTATACTGCTTTCTTTATTGTGGGAATTGTGTGATAGTGCGCTCGTGCTGAGGAGTGACGTTTTGGGAGGAAAGCGCACCATATAAGTCCATCAGGTAAGTGCCAAAGAGAGCGGTTTTATTATAAGGCTTTTTGGAACTGAATGGGGGATGGACGAGCTGCGTAAGGGTGAGAACGATATTTGAATGAACAGATTAGACTCACAGAATAGATATTATACGATATGAATTAAAGTGAGAATTTGTGGAGCAAAATTTGAAGAAAGTGTAAAAGCCCAAAATATGTAAGCCAAATACGAGTTTAAACTGATGTCACTCTTATAAACAGTTCAGCTTCCAATTGTGTAAACAATTCCACTTGTGTTTTTGCTGTGGTGATGGAAAAACTATCTCCAAAGGTTACTGCTTTTCTCTCTCTCTCTCTCTCTCTCTCTCTCTCTCTCTCTCTCTCTCTCTCTCTGGTGCATTTCCATTACAATTAAGGATCCATTTAAAAATGCTATTTTCATATCAAAAGGTTTTCTTTGTCCACTCTAAAAAGTAGAGACAATAACGCTTGCAATGTCCTAACAATGGGAACCTAATATAATTTTTGTCTGAGCCCAAATAGCCTTCAGTTTCATGTTGTTTATTATTTTGCATGCATTAATTACTCTCTTTATTATAAAGACCTATACACCAGCTCAGTCATGCAATTATCCCATCAGCCAATCATGTGGCAGCAGAAAAGTGCAGATACAGGTGCAGGTTAAGCGTCTCAGTTGTTATTAAGATATTAGATTGGAGTAAAATTTTATCTTAGTTATAAAACATTTCAAAGTCAATAGAACAACCAGATATGTTGTATTTCAAAGTCAATAAAACAACTAGATATGTTCAGTCTGAGTTTTACTATGACTATTTTACACATTTTACTATGAGCTAAAGGTTAAAATGGACAAAATGCTCTGTACCTATGAAACCCATGCAAACCCTTGCGTACAATCATGCACACTGTAATTTTATAAAAAGTAATTTTAATGCACTTAATTGAGTTTCTTTTCATTGCAGACTCCATCTTTGTAAGCTGTATACACCAAACGCCCAGATTCCACTGTAGCCCCTACATTCGTATGGCCTGAGGCCATCATGGCTATTATAAGAAATGCAAATGACTTCAGCAATTTTTCCATCAGCACAGATGACAGCAGCTTAAACAATTTTTTTACTGAGATCCCTGAAACAGAGACCATTAAAGGCGTGTACTTTCAGCGAGCCCAGCTACTACGTGTACCCTCTGCACTTGCAAACGTTGACCACAGCAAACTTGCCCTGGTGAATGTTGGTGGGGATCGTTACACATTTGCCTGGAGCACACTGGATGACTTCCCACTCTCCCGTCTGGGTCAGCTACGTCACTGCAGCAGTCCTGAAGACATTGCCAGGCTCTGTGATGACTATGATGAGGTGAACCGTGAGTTCTTCTTTGATCGCAGTGCCACTGCTTTCCGTGTCATCCTTAACTTCCTGGCAGCGGGCAAGCTGAGGCTACTGAGGCAGGCATGCGCTGTTTTTCTCTCTGATGAGCTCTCTTACTGGGGCATCGAGCCCACTGGCATGGAGCATTGCTGCAGGCGGGCTATGATCACCTGCCTCGATGAGCTGGCTGAAAGGAAGAGAAAAGAGGAAGCTAGGAGGCAAAAGAGGCTGATGAAACAACCTACACGAGAGAAGGGGGAAGGGTTCCGTGGCTTCTTGGGCCATTTGAAGGAAATTGTGGATAACCCACACTCTGGCTGGCTGGGCAAGACATTTGCCTGTGTCTCTGTGGTTATGATTGCTGTGACCGTGTTCAGTTTGTGTATCAGCAGCTTGCCTGATCTCAGAGAGGAAGAGAGTCGAGTATGTTTATCAATACATCACATTTCAATTTATTTTCATAAAAAGATTATTTAAGAAGAATGGGTGGAAATAATACAGATAAACTGTTTACTAAGAAATCATAAAGGAAATATTCTGCCAACTTCGTCAAACCTAAACTTTGAATTGCTGTTTTATGTATTATAACATTTTTGGAATGTATGCTAAGGGATAATAGTAACAAAACCAAAACCATTGTGGGTAGCTAACTTAGCAAGCTGATTTACAAAATCTAAATAACTAGCTAATTTATCAAGCTAATTTACATTAGACCTTTAGAATTATATATAGTTTGTCATGATTACTCATGTGCCTTTTCATTTAATTTATTTGTGAATTTTAACACCTGCAAACAATGGACGCTTCAGGACTAGAGACCTGGTGCTCTAGTAGTGCTAAATTACTATTAGCTGACCTACTAAACATGAAGATAGCTTACCATACTACTTCAGAAATAATAATCATTATAAATTTGATCAAACTGATTTAGTAACTCCAAAAGGCAATATTTTACCTCGGAAACATTTCTAGGTTTGGAATCAGTACAAAATGTAAGAAAAATATATTTTGTTTCACAAATAATTTAGCATTCCATTTTTGTGTAATGACCACAATGTAGTGATTTCCACACAAAATATACACGTTTGTAGATAATTGTTGACCTAATCTCTGAGTACTGCATACCTAGTGTGTGTGTGTGTGTGTGTGTGTGTGTGTGTGTGTGTGTGTGTGTGTGTTTTGTCTAGTTTTTGTCTGTTGTCTGTGTTTGATTGCCCAGACAAGAGCCAACATGCTTCCCTGTACAGAGAAAACACCAAAAATGCTGCTGACTGAAAATTTTGTGATATAGGATGTCTAAGCAAGGAAGTTCCAACAAAAGGCATTTCAACAATGAGTATATACTGTAAAATGTGCAATCAGTACTATTACATTTACACTATAATAATAAAAGTGTTGGACTGACAGATGAGAGACAGTCTTATTTAAGCTGCTCCTGCCACTGCACTACTGTAAAAGCTATACTATTTGCTTAATGCTTTTAGGAAAGATTTCGCTGTATCTAATGAGTAATTAGCAAAAACTAAGGCACATTTGTGCTACAATGATTAGGCTAGAAAGATTAGGTTGTCCTATCTGTGATAGGATAAAATATCTAGTCACTAAGAAAATAATAGATTTCCTGTATTTGAATCCAGTTCCTCTTCATTTTTTTTATTTTTCATGTCATCTGTCATCTGGCTCGTTTTATTTTATGCCTTGGGTGTAAATGTATAATTATTGACGTTGTCCCTATAGCTCACAAACAAAACTGTTAACAAGCAGGTTAATTTCTCATTACAGGGAAATGTCAAAAAGTTTGTCATGATCATACATACACTAAGGGATGCTAAATTAATGCGTACCATTCTTTACAAACAGGGAGAATGTTCCCTGAGGTGTCAACAGATATTCATCGTGGAGACTGTGTGCGTGGTTTGGTTTACTCTTGAGCTCCTGCTACGATTTCTGCAGGCCCGGAGCAAGCTTGAATTTGCCCGTGGGCCTCTTAACATCATCGACGCTGTGGCCATTTTACCTTACTACATCTCCCTTCTGGTGGATGAGAGAGATCTGAGGCTGGGAGATACTACGACTGTTGGTGGAGGGTATTTGGATAAGCTGGGTCTGATCCTAAGGCTCATGCGTGCCCTGCGCATCCTGTATGTCATGCGGTTGGCAAGGCATTCGCTAGGTTTGCAGACACTCGGCCTAACAGTGCAGAGGAGCATGCATGATTTTGGTCTACTGCTACTTTTTGTGTGTGTGGCGGTCACTTTGTTCTCCCCTCTCATACACTTGACAGAGAGTGAGCGGCATGGCTTCAGCAGCATCCCTGCCTGCTTTTGGTGGGCCATCATCTCCATGACCACAGTGGGCTATGGCGACATGGTCCCACGCACCATTCCTGGTCAAGCAGTAGCCTTCAGTGCGATCCTGAGCGGCATTCTAATCATGGCCTTTCCAGCTACCTCTATTTTTCATGTGTTCTCACGCTCCTACCGTGAGCTGAGACAGGAACACGAAATGATGTGCAAAGATGAAAGAGTAGCCTTATTAACCACGGAGGAGGTTTGGACAGACTCGGACAGGAATTCCTACTGTTGGACACAAAATTATCCCAACAAACTACATGAGGGTGAGAAAAGTGATGGGTTTAAAAAATCTGTTTTAACAGCTACAGCATGCTCGGACATGCTGTAAATACTGCAACTAGGGATCAAGGGGTGTCATAGTGAGGGAATCTGCACAATAAAGACAGGATACTCAGGATAGGAATTTTTGGTTTAAAACATGTTTGGGGGGTTTGTTTGGATATATCTGCATATAATACCTAATTTTACTGAAGTACTTTACTGCATACTACAGGTAAGAGCGTGTTTATTTCCTTATATATGTAAAATATTCTGGCAGTACGTTTTATAAAGAACTACTGCAACAGTGTCATTGAATATTGATATAACAGTAGCATGAACACAACAAATAATATTTAGGATTAGACAACTCATTTTGTTTTTGGTTTATCACAGACATAATCTTCTTGAACTGAATTAACCTGAATTGTACCCTGGGCATGTATAGGTTTGATTTTCTACAACATCTGTGACAAGACAGCTTTTTTTTTTGCCAACTGTATAACTCAGTCAAGATTAATTTCTTAATAGATCCTGCCTTGTAATTTAAGTCTGTTAATCTTAATGATGTACAAAAACTTCAAGATAACATTCGTAACTGTAAAAAAAAAACAAAAAAATGTGTCGTGACAAATTAAGCAGACTCTCTGAACTCTAAAACTTTTGGTTGCACGCTCATAGTATAACGCTCTGTGCATTTAGCCACATCCTTCTTTTCCGGGTATCAGACAAATCCCCCCCCCCCACACACACACACACACACACACAAATCTCTCAACTGTGCAACCCAACCAAGAACAGAAAACCACACAATCAACTGTTCACATATTATTACAAAAAGATTATTACAGATAGACTAGTGCTAATACAGTTAACCACAACTCCTTCTTTTATGATACATTTATGTGCATACTGTGATGTGTTGTTGCACTCCTTCCCAGGGTGTTTAATAGCTCTCTGTAGATAAGTAATGTGTTAGCTCACTACTAACTTGGCAGTTTCCACCATACCAAACTTAATTCCTGTACTTGATCAATACTGGCAAATAAAACGGATTTTTAATCTGCATATATTTTACTTAAAAGCCAATACACCACATTGTAAGTTTATTTAAGGAATAGTGAGTTCTATGTTTCATACATTAAATAGTCAGTAAAAAACTGGTGGGGGATGTAATAAATTCTGTAAATGTAGTGACCGAAGGACACAGATTTATGTTACATGCAGTTTGTGTCACAATACACTATCATATTCAATCTCAAAATTTCGAAATCTGAGATGGAGCCTTAATGAAGTATATTTAAAAACAGCAAACTGTGACACGAGTTTTATGGAGGAACATACATTTTTGGTGGTATCTGCTTTAGGTTTTTTACTTTGTACTGTTATAAACTATACTGTGACACACACACACACACACACACACACACACACACACACACACACACACACACACACACACACACACAAAATGCAGGAGTATTACTTTTACTTCCTTCCTTTTTTTTTCATTATTATCTTTCATTCTAATCTATTAATGCTAAAACATTTTTCTCAACAAAATCAGCAAATGCGTAGTTTATGGTTTAGCCCCAGGTTGGGCAAGTCAAAACAGTGTATTGTCAGCCTTGTGTGTTCAGGTAAATGGGCTGCCACATATCACACCTCTCAGATATTTCATCCCTCCCCCTCTTTCTTTTTGCAGTTTCAAGTTACAACACACAGTAAATGGTATAAATTGGCATGCACACTTTCAGCCACTCTGTTTGTGCTAAAACATACCTTACCTTTAGTTTACCATTAATTTACAGCTGTTAACAGGTGGCAGTATAAATCTGAAAAAAAGGGGGAAAAAACTTGGCCATCCGTTTCATTTGTTCAGGTTATAACCTCATGAAGACTTAGTCTATGAAGAGTCTTTTAAAACACCATGTCAATGCCCTTTGCAAGCCACTTGAGATAGCTCTATGGTTACAGAGTGCAAATAACGTCTCGGAAACAGCACCTCCCACATCTGACACCTGCGACACAAAACCAATTGCGTAATTTCACCTGGTTTCGACTGCAGACTACATTTTGATGGGTATAATATTCTTTTCTTTAGCGGCTCTTTGGTTTAGAATGAATAAATAACATTATAGTCCTGCCTACTTACTTTTCTATTTCCTATTTCATGCACTGTAAAACCAAGAAGAACATTCTCATGGGGTGTGGCCACAAAAAGCAATAGCCTGTCAGTGTTATGCCTCTGTAAATGGTCATGTCTTTCTGTGATAGTACAAAAGGTTACACTTGCATGAGGAACGAAAGTGTGACAGATGAAAGGCAACAAATACGGAACAGTAGCAACGACAGGAAAATGGTGGAGGGCACCAACAAAGGTGGAGAAAAAAGGTATGGCATTTAATTTTATTTCACCTGGCTTTACCTAACACTGATCGATTTGTTATTAGTTTTTGTACATATATATTTACACAGTTGAATTAAACAGCATGTGGTGTTTTTTACACTACTGATTAAATGTGTAAAAAGTTGTTTTTCTTTATAGTTGACAAATAGACATAGCTATGATTGTCAGATTTGCTAATGAATTTATGTCTTTAAAGAAAAAAAAAATCATTGTAATTCATTTACATTTACAGCCCGGATCTCCTGGAACAACCATTTGTCTGTCGGTGTACTCGTCTACGAGCTGGCTTCCTTATACTTGTTGTTTTATCAGTGTTACTCTTCTACAATGTGAGTTTAAAAGAAGTGTCAGAAATTTGGTATGAGACAGTTAAGGCAATATATAATACTACACAGAACACAACAAAAGCAGCTTCGAATGTCACCATTAGTGCATCTGTTCTACAACGGACATTTTCTTTTAATTCAGGAAGTGAGATACCTGTCTTGTTGTCTGCATTACCAGGTGAAAAATGTACACCTGAAACAACATACTCTGTGGCATATCCATGTAAATATCATTTTATTTTAAATGAGTCAGCGGGGTGTCAGAATAATAAGACCTTTTTAGTTTTAATGGTTCCGGTGGCACCGCACAACAGGGGAGCTCGGGATGCAGTCCGCACCACTTGGGGGTCTGAAAAGATAGTCATGGACAAAGTGGTGAGGCTTTTTTTTCTGCTTGGTCAGTCTGGACCTGAAGGAAGTGAGGAACTCCAGCAGAATATCTTGCAGGAGAGTGCGGAACACCATGACATAATTCAGAGTGATTTCCTGGACAGCTATAAAAATCTCACTATCAAAACTATGGTGATGATGGAATGGCTGGCAACCTACTGCCAAAATGCTGATTATGCTATGAAGATTGACTCTGACATGTTTCTTAATCTGAACTCTTTAATGACAATGCTTCTCAAGGCACCCAAGGAAAACTATATAACAGGACTTGTTGCCAAGGGGGCTATTGTTCTTAGAAACCCCAGCTCCAAATGGTATCTTCCAAAAAATGTGTTTCCTGAAGACTTTTATCCACCGTATGCACTGGGATTGGGTTACGTGTTCTCTTTGGACCTTGCAAACAAGATAATTGAAGGAGCAAAGCAGGTCCAAGCCGTCTACATTGAGGATGTATTTTTAGGACTGTGCATGAGGCATTTGGGAATACCCTACACAAGTCAGGCTGATCAGAGCCTCTTCAATGTCTTCCCTGTTCCTTACAACCGCTGTAAATACTCAAAACTCATTGCTACAACAACACATAACCTACAGCATCAGGTTGACTCTTGGAAAGACCTTAAGAGACCAGGACCACCTTGTTAACTTTGAATGAATATATAAAATATAGTTTATATGGACAATTTCACAAATTGACTCTTAAAAAGATATATTAACTGTTTTATATGTAAACAGTTTATCTAATATACAGGCTGGTAACAAATGAACAAATTCTTTGTGACCTAATAAGATGCTGGTAGACAAAAGCCTAAAGAACAGTTTTAATTCATCTTGGCATCATCATGTTCAACAAGACATTTCATCAGTTGGTGATTTAATAATGGTGAAAGAAGAACTGTGTTGATTTTCAGCAACAATAAGGGGTGGAACAGAATCAAACTATGCCAGTAAAATAAATGAATGCCACTAGCATCGCAGGAACTACAGTTTTTCTATAATTTGTTACCTGTCTGTGAATAAATATGGTATTTTTTATCAACATCTAATAAACACTCAGGGATTTTCTGAGTAGTGTATAAAAAAGGTCATCATATATCATAAAGCAATAAAAGGTTCTGGATTTTACCTATGTAAATTGCACAATGCAACTGTGAAATGCAATGAAAACATACAAAAAGACTTTTATTCCAGAAACATAAAATCACCCTGAGGAATTTTGACCAGCTGCAAGCTGAAAGCTCTCTTATTTGATTGTCTTTATTTATTAAGTAAAATGTATTAACTTAGCACCTAAGTGTGAGCAAATCTTGTGTAAAACATTTGTAAGACTGTTACTTTCTTCTGAACTAAGGGAGGGGGAACAAGGCATTAAAGCAGCACAACATATATTTAACTGTAGAGTTTGTGCTTTTACCTCTCCTTATTTTTTTACAAACAGTTATTTACCTCACATTTGGCCTTTTTATATTTTAAAGATTTTGTGTGTAAAAAACAGATGTCTGAACATGATCATGTAAAGTTTATCTTTTGTTTTAATTTGAATGAACATTTACCTGTTATGCAAAAAGAAAAACCTTCACAGTGGAGAAAACATACAAATCAGAAGGTGTGGCAAAAAGTCTGCATTTAAAAAACAACAACAAAAAAAGAAACTACTAGCCCTAACCTAATCCTAGGTTTTATCTACAGTGAGGAAAATAAGTATTTGATCACCCTGCTATTTTGCAAGTTCTCCCACTTAGAAATCATGGAGGGGTCTGAAATTGTCATCGTAGGTGCATGTCCACTGTGAGAGACATAATCTGAAAAAAAAAATCCAGAAATCACAATGTATGATTTTTAAACTATTTATTTGTATGATACAGCTGCAAATAAGTATTTGAACACCTGAGAAAGTCAATGTTAATATTTGGTACAGTAGCCTTTGTTTGCAGTTACAGAGGTCAAACGTTTCCTGTAGTTTTTCACCAGGTTTGCACACACTGCAGGAAGGATTTTAGGATTTTGGCCCACTCCTCCACACAGATCTTCTCTAGATCAGTCATGTTTCTGGCCTGTCGCTGAGAAACACGGTGTTTGAGCTCTCTCCAAAGATTCTCTATTGGGTTTAGGTCTGGAGACTGGCTAGGCCACGCCAGAACCTTGATATGCTTCTTATAGAGCCACTCCTTGGTTATCCTGGCTGTGTGCTTTGGGTCATTGTCATGTTGGAAGACCCAGCCTCGACCCATCTTCAATGCTCTAACTGAGGGAAGGAGGTTGTTCCCCAATATCTCGCAATACATGGCCCTGGTCATCCTCTCCTTAATACAGTGCAATCGCTCTGTCCCATGTGCAGAAAAACACCCCCATAGCATGATGCTACCACCCCCATGCTTCACAGTTGGGATGGTGTTCTTGGGATGGTACTCATCATTCTTCTTCCTCCAAACACGTTTAGTGGAATTATGACCCAAAAGTTCTATTTTGGTCTCATCTGACCACATGACTTTCTCCCATGACTCCTCTGGATCATCTAAATGGTCATTGGCAAACTTAAGACGTGCCTGGACATGTGCTGGTTTAAGCAGGGGAACCTTCCGTGCCATGCATGATTTCAAACCATGACGTCTTAGTGTATTACCAACAGTTACCTTGGAAACGGTGGTCCCAGCTCTTTTCAGGTCATTGACCAGCTCCTCCCGTGTAGTTCTGGGCTGATTTCTCACCTTCCTTAGGATCATTGAGACCCCACGAGGTGAGAGCTTGCATGGAGCCCCAGTCCGAGGGAGATTGACAGTCATGTTTAGCTTCTTCCATTTTCTAATGATTGCTCCAACAGTGGACCTTTTTTCACCAAGCTGCTTGGCAATTTCCCCGTAGCCCTTTCCAGCCTTGTGGAGGTGTACAATTTTGTCTCTAGTGTCTTTGGACAGCTCTTTGGTCTTGGCCATGTTATAGTTGGATTCTTATTGATTGTATGGGGTGGACAGGTGTCTTTATGCAGCTAACGACTTCAAACAGGTGCATCTAATTTAGGATAATAAATGTAGTGGAGGTGGACATTTTAAAGGCAGACTAACAGGTCTTTGAGGGTCAGAATTCTAGCTGATAGACAGGTGTTCAAATACTTATTTGCAGCTGTATCATACAATTTAATAGTTTAAAAATCATACATTGTGATTTCTGGATTTTTTTTTTTTAGATTATGTCTCTCACAGTGGACATGCACCTACGATGACAATTTCAGACCCTCTATGATTTCTAAGTGGGAGAACTTGCAAAATAGCAGGGTGTTCAAATACTTATTTTCCTCACTGTATATTATGTAAATTAGTGTATAAATCACAGCAAATCAGGGGAAAATCTTTTATAAATAAATATGTTAATATAAAAATAGGAACTAATTATCGAAAGATGGAAGTGTTCTTCAAAATGGTGACAGTGTTACAAGTCATTAAAGCTCCTGCATTGAAAAGCTTTTTTCATGATGTTTTTCTTTATAAATAAAGCCAAACGAAAAAAGAACGACAGACAGCACTGAGTTAGAGACAGGTATATGGGTATAGATACCTTGTTAATAAAAGAGGTAAGAGAAAGATCTGAACTTTCTGAATATTAAAACCAGACCAATTGGCACAACAACCTTGCTATAAATATCTGAAGCTCTTGACATGCATTAAACTGCCAGAGTTTTGTGAACACCTATTATGTCTTGTTGAACATCCTATTACAGATAGGGTTTTGCCTGAAAGAAGGTGTGTAAATATTTAAATGTTTAAATATTTAAGCAGTGACACTTTAAATCCTTCAGGTCTCATACTTTTTGTGCTATAAAAGAGGACTTTAAATCCCAAATTTCACTACCTACAGCCCCACATTTAACCAGTAGATGGCACTGTATTAATTTATGCATGCCCTTATTTACACACCATTACACCGTTAAAAACCGTTGCACAGTATTTCAGCATAACGCAGGTTAAAGTCAAATTACATTTTATTGTTATTATTTCTTATAAAAGTAAAATAACATTTGTCCAGGACACGTTTATTACGAGGCAGCAGCAGACAATAGGGCAGCCAGATAATAGACTATATGTAATATAATTTAATTGAGTATACACAAACAGAAAGCACAAGCCACTGGAGTTTGGACAGTAGCTGGTAGTAAATGAGTGTGTGTTTGTGTTGTTCCCATGACATTGTACATTAAAAGGACATCTGTAGGTCAGACTAAACATCAGTCTCTTTTAAAAATGCAAAATATGAATTGATCTGCCATGTAGGCAAGGTCTGTTGTCACAATAAAACAATGTGTGTGTTTTTAATGTTTAAGCAAAAAAACAACAACACATGAACATAACCCCGAAAAATGTTTGTATTGTAATATGATCTGCTAAACAATGGCACATTTTTGAATGACTAATCTGAAACATGCTTGACAACAGACCTGTCTGAAGGTTATACAACTCTCCAACTCTCACTCTCTCTGTAATACAAAGCAGTATGGGTGAATATTATTTGACATTAACAATTTTATTCATTCTTTATTACCGCATTATTTGTGTAAAGCTGTTTTAAGACAATGTCAATTGTTAAAAGCACAATACAATAAACATTTATTGAATTGAATTATTACTTGACTGTTATTTAACTATGGTTTGGAAACCCAGTCAAAACTTTTTGTTTATATTTATGGTCTTTTTTTTGTCAGAAATTGTTCATTTTTCTTTATTATAAACCCTAAAATAAAATCTTCAACAAACTAAAACAAAAAAATGTTTGATGAAGCTACTCAGCACAACTTCCTGGTACACATGACCTTCACAGACTTATGTGTTACTTCTGTCTGACACAGTAGAAAAGTAAAATGTCCTCCACAGAGCCCTGATATCACCCTCACTGATTACCTATGGGATGAACTGCAATATCAACTTTACCACTAAACTCTTCACCAAACATCAGCGCCTGATCTCACTAATGCTCTTGTAGTTGAATGAAGACAAATCCCCACAGTCTTACTCAAACATTTAAGTGAAAAGCCTTCTCAGAATGATAGAGCTTATGATAACAGCAGATAAATCTGAAATTTAATCTTCAACATACACATATGGGTGTTTGAAGGTCATTTGTCCATAAACATTGAAAATATAGTGTATTAACTGTGTACTGTTTTAACAAGATTGTTTAACAGGATTTTGGAAGGTAAGAGGATGCCTGAGGAATGGAGAAGGAATGTACTAGTACCGATCTTTAAGAGTAAGGGAGATGTGCAGACCTGCAGTAACTACAGCGGAATAAAGTCGATCAGTCACACCATAAAGTTATGGGAAAGAGTAGTGGAAGCCAGGCTGAGAGAAGAGATGACCATCTGTGAGCAACAGTATGGTTTCATGCCGAGGAAGAGCACCAAAGACGCATTATTAGCTTTGAGAATATTGATAGAGAAGTATAGAGAAGGTCAGAAGGAGTTGCATTGTGTGTTTGTGGATTTTGAGAAAGCATACAACAGGGTGCCAAGAGAAGAGTTGTGGTATTGTATGAGGATGTCAGGTGTGTCAGAGAGGTATGTGAGGGTGGTGCAGGACATGTATGAGGACAGTGGGAGAGCAGTGAAGTGTGCAGTCAGAACGACAGTTTAAGGTGGAGGTTGGATTGCATCAAGGATCGACTCTAAACCATTTCCTGTTTGCAGTGGTGATGGACAGGTTGACAGGCGAGGTCAGACAGAGTCTCCGTGGACAATGATGTTTGTGGATGATATTGTAATTTGTGGTGAGAGTAGGGAGCAGGTTGAGAAGAGCCTGGAAAGGTGTAGATATGCGTTGGAGTGAAGGGGAATGAAAGTAAGTATGAGTAAGACAGAGTACATGTGTGTAAATTTAGAGGGAAGGCAGTGGAGTGCTGCGGTTGCAGGGAGAAGAGGTGAAAAAGGTGGAGAAGTTTAGGTACCTGGGATCAACAGTGCAAAGTAATGGAGAGTGTGCTAGAGAAGTGAAGAAAAGAGTGCAGGCAGGGTGGAGTGGGTGGAGAAGAGTGGCAGGAGTGATTTGTGATAGAAGGGTATCTGCAAGAAAAGGAAAGTTTATAGGACTGTGGTGAGACCTGCAATGTTGTATGGTTTAGAGACAGTGGTATTGCCTAAAAAACAGGAAGTGGAGCTGGAGGTAGCAGAGCTGAAGATGTTACGGTTTTCGTTGGGAGTGACGAGGGTGGACAGGATTAGAAACAAGTTTATTAGAGAGATAGCGTATGTAGGACGTTTTGGAGACAAGGTGAGGGAGGCTCGAATTGAGATGGTTTGACATGTGCAGAGGAGGGACATGGGGTATATCGGATAGGTGAATGCTAAGGATGGAGCCACCAGAAGGGAGGAAAAGAGGAAGGCCAAAGAGGAGGTTTATGGATGTGGTGAGGAAAGACATGCAGGTGGTTGGGGTGAAAGAGGTAGATGTACAGGACATAGGGGTATAGAGAAGGATGATCCGCTGTGGCGACCCCTAATGGAAAAAAGCCGAAAGAAGAAGAAGAAGGAAGAAGAAGAAGAAGAAGAAGAAGATTAACTGTGTACTGCCTACTAATTGAGTTTTATTGTTTATGATGTGATTATTATGTGTTTAAGCTATTAAGATACACAAGAAGCAGTTTAGTTTGACTTCATATTCAAGAGAACACCACAGCTTTTAAAGGCAGAAACTTTTTACAGTATATCATACAGTATTTCCATAGATACTGTATATCCATACTGCACAGCAAATCTTATTAATATGGCCAACATTGGAAACCATAAATAAATAGATAAACACATAGCTAACACAAATGTGGCAGTGATGGAAAAGGCAACAAACAAAAAATAAAAAAACAAAATAACATCCGAAAACAAATGAACAAATCCAAAAACAAAATAACAAACCCTCAAACACATTAACAAATCCAAAAACACCTTTCTGGCAAACTCTCTCCAGAACTCAAGAGAGCAGCGCAATCGAGGGGAAGGCGTCCGGACGTAGCATCGGCCACGTCTGCACCATGGCATCCAGCCCTAATGGGGCTGGGTGAGAGAGAGAGAACCAAAGGGGACATTGCGAAGTCTCCTGAGTCGCAAACAGATCCACCTGTGCTCTGTAAAACCTCTGCCATATCTGCTCCACCACCTTGGGGTGGATTCTTCATTCCCCAGGCCTCGGCCCTTGCCTCGAAAGGGCGTCTGCTCTCTAAATCAACCGTTCCGGGATATGAACAGCTCTCAGCAAGAGGAGTTTCCCCTGGGACCACAGGAGGATCTCTCATGCCAGCTTGTATAAGGGGCGAGACGGGAGACACATGGTGGCCCCTCAGGTCCAGGAGGAAGTGTTTCAACCCCGAAAACACCGGCATCATCTCCAGGCAGTAAATGTGTCATGAAAGACGTGGCTCGCTCCACAGAACTTGGGCGGAGCGACTACTTATGACCGCTCCCCACCCCGTGAGGGAAGCGTCCGTCTTAAGCATTACGCGACGCACACGGACACTTTAAGGACAATCACATTAACCACCTTAAATGTTTACTGTTTTACTGTTTACTGTCATTAACATACCATGTATATACACCTTTTTTCTCTTATATATCTTTATATATTTTATATTTTATATTGTTTATAATTTATTCATCTGCCTTCTTTTTCTTGGTTTATTGAGAATAGGATGGGTCTCCCCATCCTATTCTCTCATGCTGGACCGTCGTAAAAAGCATTTCACTGCATGTCGTACCCTATATGTATGTGTATGTGACAAATAAAATGTGATTTGATTTTGATTTGATTTGATATGGAGGAGGCTAAGTGGAATCACATTGGACGCTGCTGCCATGAGACCCAGCAGCCTCTGAAACTGCTTCACAGTGGGTGACTGGCCTTCTCTTACTCTCCAGACTGCAGTGAGGATAACTCCGGGCGGGAGACAGCTGTGCCCGCAACCTGGTCGAATCCCACACCACGCCCAGGAAGGTGGTTCTCTGCCGTAGAGAAAGCACACTCTTCCCGGTGTTCAGTCTTAGCCCCAGTTCCTTCATGCAGGCGAGAATGACATCTCGATTCCAGACTGCCTAAAGCTCTGATCGAGCGAATATCAATCAGTTGTTGACATAATTCAAAATGTTGATGCCCTTGAGCCGCAGCAGGGTCAGCGCTGCATTCACGCACTTCGTGAAGGTGCGGGTGAAAGTTTCAGGCCAAATGGGAGGACCCGGTATTGGTAAGCTTCGCCCCCGAAAGCAAACCTCAAAAACCTCCTGTGTGCAGGAAGGACGGCTATGTGGAAGTCTGTGGTAGCCTGACTCTCTGACCGAGGGGGGAACTTCGATGTCCCCTTCCCTACTCGGGTCCCACCACGGGACACATTCTGTTGAACCGGGGAGGAGAGGACCCAATTTTGAATCGAGTAACCTCTCTCTATAGTACGCAGGACCCACTGAGACACCTCTGGCAGCCTTTCCCAAGCTGGCAGAAAGTCCCTGAAGGAAACCAACCCCTTGGGGTTTGCCTCTGACCCACTCAGGGCAGCTGAAGCGGTGCCCTGCAGCCATAGAAGCCACCTGAGAGGCGGCAGGTCTCCCCCATCCGCAGCAATCTTTTGGGCGGAAAAAAAGGCAGCAGACCACTGGAGAGAGGAACACCGGGTGGAAACGCTCTCTCTCCAGGCTACGCGATGCCTGGACATACCAGGCTGAGGCTGCCGCCGAGCAGCCCCATGGGAGCGGCAGGAAAGTACCACTGAAACCCTCCTGGTCTCCTGAACCCACCAGCGATCGCCCTTACCTACAGCGTCGCCAGAACAAGCCACCGGGGTGTTCAGAAGGAAGCCCTGTCCCTGCCAGAAATATCCACTTACAGGGTGAGCTACAGAAGCCCTTCTCTGGCTACTAGGGCTGACATTGACCACCGCGCCGTACCTTGGTGGCCCCGAAGGTTAGCTCGCAGCTCGACGTAACTCCTAACCGTCAGCCCCAGAGCCGAAACCCTTCGCAATCTCACATAGCAGGTCAGCCTGGTATGCCTGCAACACACTCATCGTGTGGAGGCAACCCCCGGCCTGACCTGCTGCATAGCCCTAACCACTAGAGCCGAAGTGGCCTTTGTAGGCAATACCGAAGCCTTCAGCGATGCATCACCTGGGGAGAGATAGCCAGCCGGCGTCTCTACCCCTGGGCATCTCCCCATAGCCACATTCCCTAAACCCCACTAAATTGCGCTCAGTGTGTAGGCCAGGAATCATCGTGGGCTCGCTAGCATCCGACAAGTCTCCCTCTTCGGAGCAAGAAATATGGATCACCGCGTTACATGGGAGCTCGGCCCAGCAGGAGCGGCTGGAGAGAACTCATCCGTCTTCAAGCCTTGTGCTAGGCCGGCGGAAAGCATGCACCGAAAATTTACCCTCCTCGGAGGAAAAAATACGAAGCACCACGTTACACGCACCGGGAGAAGGAACCGCCGAACAAGTGCTTTCCCCGGGGAACGCCAGCTCGGCCAGCAGCCGGGAGCGCATAGCCACACGGCTAAAAATGCTAAAAGCCGACTCCCACGAGAGCCGACTAAGCATGCTCCTAAGCTAAGCAAACAACA
Organism: Silurus aristotelis; assembly: GCF_946808225.1. Taxonomy (NCBI): domain Eukaryota; kingdom Metazoa; phylum Chordata; class Actinopteri; order Siluriformes; family Siluridae; genus Silurus; species Silurus aristotelis. The sequence goes on from NC_139586.1 coordinate 15,363,944, forward strand.
CATCAGAATTCTGCCTGCATGTAAGCTCATGACTGCACAGATACACAAACAATGTGCTTACCTGAACAAGCAGAAGCTAGTGTCGCTACCACCGCGCAGCCATTTTGTAGCTTCAGGGTTTACGAGACGTCGCCCGCTGATGACGTCACAACTTGCCTATTAGCCGGATTTTACACGTGGTTCAGAGCATGTACAAGCGAGGCGTCACAAAGCGTTGCGACGCAGCTCAAATTTCCCAAATGAGGAACTTTACACATGTACAAGAAACAAAGTTATAAGATTTCATACTTCCTGTATATCTTGAATGACAGGTGTCTCGTCCAATGATCGGTAAGTGTTTCATTCACAAACTGTACCAACCTTTTATGGTTTGTCTGAATTATCGCTGTGTTTTCGGATTTGTTAATGTGTTTGTGGATTTGTAATTTTGTTTTTGGATTTGTGTATTTGTTCATTTGTTTTTGTATTGGTTCAGTTGTTTTTGCATTAGTTATTTTGTTTTTGGATTTGTTATTGTGCTTTCGAATTTGTTATTTTGTTTTTGCATTTTTCTGGCAAAGTTCTATTGTGCCTGCCAGAAGTGTCAGTAGTGATTTTTCGTGCATGTTTCCTGATTCTTGAAAAGCTTACTTGTTTTGACATTAAATGAAATAAATAAATTTTCTGGAAATCAATGCTACACGTGTAAGATATTTTCTTCACATCTAACAAATAAATTGCTTTAATAATGAATTTTTGTTTGGCGTTTGAATTTACTGAATTGCATGAGCTTGTAAAAATGTTATATGGTCTAACAAGTGCTCTGTAATTGCAATAAGTGGAGATACTAAAATAAATTATTCAAAAATATTATTGTTAAAAATTGCTGGATATACTTACGTTGCTTTTCCAGCAAAGTGGATATTCACAATATCCCTGAATAGGATTAAATGTAACATTATCCCTGCACATGCTCTTTACATACTGAAAATGCCATTCTTCAGCAGTCTTTTAGTTTTGGCATCTGCCAGGAAACAAGAAAAACATGAATTGTTTACAGCTAAGATCGCACGCTCCTCATCTACTTTTAGTGGTCATAGATTGCATATAATATTTACATATTTGTATAGAAATGCACATATCTGTGTTTATGAAAATAAATTACAGCAAATAAGCATTTTAGGGTTACCTTTTTAAAATTGCTTTTATGGTTTTTTCATATTGTTTTGTTACATATTTTTTCTTATCCAGCTATGAAATGTTTGTTCAGAGGGTGTCTGCAGCTTTTGTTCTGGCTCAGGTGTACCAGAAACATTATACAAAGCTGGAAGCAGTGACTAGACTACTGGTATGCAGTTACAGCTGCATTTACAGCTGTGTCAAAATCATTATTCAACTAGTTGAAAGGAAATGGTCCATATACTATACAGAGATTCAAAATATACTGACACAGAAAGTATCCCAGACAGGGAGTTTATACTTTTTGTACAAGAAGCTTAGCTCCTGAAAGTTTTTTTTTTACCAAATAAATGGTTTCTGCAGATAAGCTAGACAACTCTTAACTAGCTCTTAAAGTTGTTTTCTGTTGTCTCTTTAAAATGCACATTCTGGTGATCAAGAATTCTCTCTCGTAAAACATGCCTGCAGCTGGATCGAAGGTGTGTCATTGTGTGCATAAAATAGTTTCTCACTAAGGGTGTATTGTACCATATGCCTGGTTAAATTTTAAATTAATTACACCAGTTACGCAACTATTAGCAGTGGCATGCCATGAAAGTATGCTGAGTATACAAACTATGGCATAGTTCCAAGGGTTTTATGCAATCCACAGTAAGGGAGGAAATATATAAATAATAAGAATACAGTAAAACTATTATTTTTTGTAAGGTATATGTTTATGGAGAGTTCAAGTATAATTAAGAGGTTTTGCATTAAGGGAAAATCTGTGAAACTATAAAGATACAATGCAAACTCAAACATGGCCACTAAACCAAATTAATAATCATGTGGTTAAGGATGTGCGAACACTGACATTAATAGCCTAACACCTACATTTGAAAAATCTTCTGGTTAGAAGCTTTTCACACAAGGGCATTTGCTTTTACTTATACTAAATAAAGTCTGCAAAAATAAAAAGATCGATTTTGCACGTATTGCTATTCTACTAATTCTAGCAGTGCATTTGGAAATTAAATCTCAACACTGTAGTTCTGTGTGCAGTTGTGTGCTTGTGCAACCTTTCTAGATCCAATAGTTTTGCATCATACAGTTACTCTGTGCAAAAAAGAAAATAATAAGTGCACACACACACACACACACACACACACACACACACACACACACACACACACACTCACACACACACAGCATTATAAACTCTATATGACTGAAAAGAGTAAATAAACAAGTAAGGCAGTTGGTTTGTTTTGCGTTACATTTACAGGTGGTGAATGCCAGCATTTTTTTCTTTGTTTAAATTTTTTTTAGATATACTTTTCTGATTATGGTATGCTATAGGGTTTCATACTGCCCTTTGTCCAATGACTGGTCCAACTAGTCTCAGTTCAGTAACAGCATTTTATGTGCTTGTTTTTTTTTCTTTTCTTTTTTTTCTTTTAAAGCCAGTCACACAAATTTGTGCTTGTTGGACACCAAGTTATTGATTTAGTTCTTGGAAGTTCTGCATGCAAAGACATTCTAAAGAATTTTGGGTAAATTGCTGTTGTTCTGTTGGTACTATTTTATGGCTGCTGGAAACCATTAAGGACTAACAGAACACGTTTGGCAACTTTTAGATCACATGTTGCTATTCACTGAACACAAATAGGGGCTGTTAGAATATAATAATAATAATTAAATGATGTACACAAAGACACTATAAAAGGAAACCATTCGTTTTTAATGCTAGCAGCCAATAACTTGCAATGAATGTTATTTGTAGTGGAAACCATTATGGGTTCGGTGATGGATTTTTCTATTGCGCATTAACACGAGTCACAAGTAGGCCTATTATATAAAAAAAATGTCTTTAGTCTCTTCTCCCCCCCCCCCCCTCCCCCCGGCATGCCAGCTGTTTTTTACGTTAAGCTCTCTTGACAGTACAGTATTTCCATCTCCAGAGAGCATGCAAGCATGCAAAACAACCAATTCACATGACACGGTCTATATCACCTGGTCTCATAAAATATCCAGGAAGAAAACTGAGACGTGAGCTCCATTTTGTGGACACTAAAAGCGTTAAGGTCTTTAAAAAAAAAAAATGTATTAAATACAAGCAGGATGGCGGATGTCACGTGATCATCATTTGACTAATCACGGTCCAGTCTCACTTGGCCTTTGTGACTTTGCATACTAGTCACTGCTTACAAATTTGGACTTGCAGTTTTATTGCGACATAAAAAAAAGTTTTTTGTTCTTTGCATATAACTTTATTAATCCGTCGTGGAATATCATTAATGATCAGTGCTTTAGATTATGCGACATTTTATTGGAGCTGGAGGACAATGCGGTGGTGTGATTTCAGTGCGGGTGGTGTGAAGTGTGCACTGGTCCTAATACCTAAAGTTCTGGGATCCGCCTCTTTATTATACGCCCGTTATATGTGCGACGTTCGTGCGTCAGTTTCGCAAACATATGAACAGTGCTTCTCACGCGATCAAATTTTTTATCCGCTCAGATCACTGACTGCAACTATGGGTAAGATAAGTTGACAACTACTTTAGATTGGCGTATTTTTTATTCTTGTAAATCTATGTTCTGCATGCTGTAATGTGCAGGTTTTTAATGCATTCTGGATATTGTTGACTGAAATCAAACTTTTAATGTAGCCTCTCTCTCTCTCTCTCTCTCTCTCTCTCTCTCTCTCTCTCTCTCTCTCTCTCTCTCTTTCTTTTTTTTCCTTGTGTGAGTGTTTTATTTAACCTTAGCTAAAGTTCACCAGTGTCTTTTTTTTAATCCCCTAAAGTATTCCTGTGCTCCTGTAATTTTCCACTTCCATCTAATGAGATGCCTTGTACATCTTCCAAAATTTAAAGACTAAATGATGGCTGATCTGATTATAATCTCATATTACACCAATAAATTATTAAACCCTGGATTAATTATAACCCAGAATATATTACACACAAAAATGTCTAGAATATGCGTGTTATTTTCTGCAAGTATTTGCAGTAATAAGTAGCTGATTGAATGTTACAGGGTTTACAAACGTTTAATTTTTCTAAATGCACTGGATTTGTAAATGTTTATAAAATTCACTAAAAAGTTTTTAATTACACCATTGTTTTATTTTATGGTCATCAAAGTTAGCGTCATCATTTTATGTTGAAAATCTTTTTTAACAGATGTTAAAACTGTATGAACCGGATATGGAAACAAATACTAACCTTTAAATAGATTTTTAATATATAAATGACCCTTATGGAAACAAATACTAACCTTTAAATAGATTTTTAATATATAAATGACCCTTTATATGTAACATATACAGTACACACTGATCAGTTAGATTGTAATGAATAAAATATGCTGTTGGAATGGTGTCGTGGGAATATATGAAAGAGGATAGTGTGATGTGGCCCAATGCAAAGCTACTGTTACTGTTAAAGTTCAATATTTTTCTGTTCCAGCATCAAATATGTAATTTATTCCTCTTAAATCACATACACAAAAAAAAATTGTTGTTATAACTCACCCTTTAGCAGTTGTACAGTTGTAACAGTTATTCCCTCACCAGCCACTAGGTTTTATTTCTGTTTGTTTCCTGGGGTTGATAAGACAAAAAAATGCAGCTTTTCGTGTTCCTGAGAAAGTGGAAAACTTGAAAACTTCATGCTAGCATGGCCTGTTACAAGGTGATACCACTAGAGACTCCTTTTAACACTGTAAATTAATGTCATCACCAATTACATGTTTAAAGAGTTATATATAAAAGTCGTTCAATAAACAAGTACATGTGTGTGTGTTGTCGCTATAAAAAACAGTGACCAAATTTATTCATATAAACTTGTGATTTGCCATATAACTGGAGCTATTGTCTGTCAAACTGGAGAAATGCACACTATTTCTATGTTTCTACATTTTCCAAAACAGATTTTTGCTCAGATGAGTCTGCTAGATAAAATACCAGAAAACACATAATTTGGAGTCTCATGGAGATTAGATTGCTCACGCATGAGTGGTGCAAAAGCCTTTAGAAAATTAAGGGGACTTTATTAGGGTTATAGGTTTTTACATCATTTTGAACTTAATCTTTATATAATCATCAGAGACATAGAGCTTTTTTTAACTATCCACTGACAAACACCTTTAAGCCCAAGCTGATGCTTTTTGAAATAACCCATCCAGTGTAAGGGACCAGAGAAACATAAATATAATAACTCAATAATAAATAAACTAAATTTGGGATCCCATTGGATGTCCCTGATGCCCTATTCCAGAATCATTTGAGCCTGTTTGAAATGACAGTCATCATTTAATTTTTGGCTCGTCCGATTTCCTTATTAGCCAGCATTTGTGGGTTCCATTTGTTCACTATAATGCCCACAGCACAAATGAGATCTTATTTCATAGCACACCTGTATACAGATGTTAGCCCATGCAATGGACATTTGATGATCACTGTCCAGGAGGCTCGTTTAGACACCACTAGATTTCCTTTTGCTAATCATGGCCAGTTTTTTGCTTAGCTAAAAGTCTGTCATTTTACCTCATTGTGCAGAACCTCTTGCCTGAGACCAAGTGTTGTGCTCTGAAATGAAAAACCAATAAATGGTTTATGACTACAACTGGCTTACAAATGTTTTATCCAATATGGCAAAAACCTTCAAATTAGAACTTGCATTAAAACTGTAAAGGAAAATGGACTAAAAACAGTATTGGATGCAAATGTAAAATTTAACTGTGGACTGCACAGCACAGTGCACTTTATACCACACCATACCGCACTCATTCACTTTAAGGACAATCACATCAACCACCTTATGTAATTACTGTTTACTGTCATAAGCATACCTTGTATATACACTTTTCCTCATATATATCTTTATATATTTTATATTTTACATTTTATACAGTTTATACTCTTTATTTATCTGCCTTCTTTTTCCTTGTTTTATTGTTCTTTCCATTCTATTCCCTCATGCTGGACAGTCATATAAAGCATTTCACTGCATGTCGTACTTTGTATGTATGTGTATGTGACAAATAAAATTTGATTTGATTTGATTTGATTAAAAAATAAACAACTAAATGGTGTGATGTGTCTTTGGTACATGTACAGAAGGGTTTTATCCCAATTCAACAACAGCAATTTTAACAATGATTTATTTTTATTAACTAAAGATTGAAATGTTCTCATTTGCATGTTTTAATAGTTATGTTATGTTTGCTCTGAAAGATTTTATATATATATATATATATATATATATATATATATATATATATATATATATATATATATATATATATATATATATATATATAAAAGCATATGCAAGCATATGCTTAGGAATCAAATGTATTTTATTCTACACTATTTATTTAAACTTTATATATAATATTTAAATGTATATATATTAGGGCTGCTGCTATCAATTATTTTGATAATCGAGTATTATACCGATTATCCCAAGGATTAATCGAGTAATCAGATAAGAAGTACTTTTTTTATTTTATTTTTTTATTTAAGAGAAATACTAAAAATACACAAGAAAATAAGACGGGTCTCTTAAAATAAACTAGTAATTTGTTTCCATTTTAGAAAAATTTACATTTTTATTGCTTAAATTGCATACAAGAATATCTGTAACATTTAAACCCATTTAGTGCATTTCATTACCAAAATGTAAATACAAATATATACAAAAAAAATGTAAATAGAATCGGAAGCACGATTCCACCACATAAAAAAAGTGTGCCTAATTCCGACTTCTTTTCTCGCAATTCCGACTTTTTTCTTACTCATAATTCTGACTTTTTTTTCCTGTAAACATCCAACATTTCTGGTGCATCCATCAGTAAGCATGTTGTCGGTTTGAAGGCTCCTCTGTTTCATCTGTCTTGTTCTATCTCCAGTCTAGTTCTCTCCAGTGGAGACTTATTTTGATACCATGAGATTCTATTGATTGTAGCCCATTTAATTTTCAATGTGTAAAGCTTTCTGGCACTAAGGAGGGGGTGATGCTGCCCGATTGGGGAAGAAAAACCCTCGAAATAGCAAGAAAAAGGTTAGAATTGCGAGAAAAAAAACTAGGCAAACTTTTTATTTAATGTGACGGAATGTTGCTCCCAAAATGATCTTCTCCTTACCCCCTCACTGTTTTCTCCCAGTTCTATTTTTCATTCTGCAGCGTCTTCTGTGTTACAGAGCGCTCCAGAGTTTAGTGGGTGTTGTGTGAGTAATAATGGTCCATGGGAAACACAATGCTCCGTGTGTAGTTAAATAGACGAAATGAAGCAAAATAATTTGCCTCAATGAATTTTTGTAATCAAATTTGCTCAAGGAACCGTTACAACCCTAAAACTATTTAAATGAATCTATTTGGGGCACATGGAGGTTAGAGGATTTTAAATGTTTTACTTTGGGTGCAAAATGAAATGTAAAAAATTGAAATGAACTTGGAAAAGCAGAGAATATACATCGGTGTGGAGAGATTAAAAATTAATGTGCTGTTTCATATAAAGATCCAAACAAGCAATTTGTTTTGACTCTCTTTTTAATTTTCTCTCTGTTATGCAGCAGATAAGACGGTGCTGATTGTTTATGCCCACCAGAGTCCCAAGTCTTTTAACTGTGCAGCAAAAGATGCGGCTGTGCAGGTTTTCACTGATCTGGGCTATAAGGTGATCGTGTCGGATCTCTATGCCATGAAATTCCGAGCTGTAGGAACAGCAGATGATATTAAAGGTCAGTAATGATCAGCAAAGGGTCTGTAGTGCTTGTAAAGTCAGTGTTAGGCCAAACTCGCTTGTACTTAAATAGACAACATAGGTATATAATTGAACCAGTGCCACAGTTGAGATATTATGATAATATTATGAGGTCTTGGCATGAAAGAATTACTCCATGCCATTTAAGTTTAAGCATTATACCTGATCGAAATACAGTTTGAGGTCATACCTTTACATATGCAATATATGTTAAAATAATAATACATTTCAATTCAACATTTATTTAGTACTGTATTTTTCATGGCCTATGTTTGCATACAGTGGGGCAAAAAGTATTTAGTCAGCCATCAATTGTGCAAGTTCTCCCACTTAAAAAGATGAGAGAAGCCTATAATTTTTTTATCATAGATACACTTTAACTATAATAGACAAAATGAGAAAAAATGATTTTTTAAGAATTTATTTGCATATTATGGTGGAAAATAAGTATTTGGTCACCTACAAAAAAGCAAGATCTCTGGCTCTCACAGACCTGTAACTTCTTCTTTAAGAGGCTCCTCTGTCCTCAACTTGTTACCTGTATTATTGGCATCTGTTTGAACTCGTTATCAGTATAAAAGACACCTGTCCACAACCTCAAACAGTCAGACTCCAAATTCCACTATGGCCAAGACCAAAGAGCTGTCAAAGGACACCAGAAACAAAATTGTAGACCTGCACCAGGCTGGAAAGACTGAATCTGCAATATGTAAGCAGCTTGGTGTGAATAAATCAACTGTGGGAGCAGTTATTTAAAAAATGGAAGACATACAAGGCCACTGATAATCTCCCTCGATCTTGGGCTCCATGCAAGACCACGTGGGGTCAAAATGATCACAAGAACGGTGAGCAAAAATCCCAGACCCACATGGGGAGACCTAGTGAATGACCGGCAGAGAGCTGGGACCAAAGAAACAAAGGCTACCATCAGTAACACACTACGCCGCCAGGGACTCAAATCCTGCAGTGCAGGGATTTTGAGTGAAAACCTCCTTCCATCAGCAAGGGCATTAAAGATGAAACGTGGCTGGGTCTTTCAGCATGACAATGATCCCAAACACGCCCGGGCAACGAAGGAGTGGCTTTATAAGAAACATTCAAGGTTCTGGAGTGGCCTAGCCAGTCTCCAGATCTCAACCCCAATAGAAAATCTTTGAAGGGAGTTAAAAATCCGTGTTGCCCAGCGACAGCCCCAAAACATTACTGCTCTAGAGGAGATCTGCATGGAGGAATGGGCCAAACTACCAGAAACAGTGTGTAAAAACCTTGTGGAGATTTACAGAAAAAAATTTGATCTCTTTCATTGTCAACAATTATTACAAAGTATTGAGATGAACTTTTGTTATTGACCAAATTCTTATTTTTCACCATAATTTGCAAATAAATTCTAAAAAAAAATACAGACAATGTGATTTTCTAGATTTTCTTTCTCATTATGTCTCTCATAGTTGAAGTGTACCTATGATGATAATTACAGCCCTCTTTTATCTTTTTAAGTGGGAGAACTTGCACAATTGGTGGCTGACAATACTTTTTTGCCGCACTGTATAGTCCACAAGACACAATAATAATTGAAATCACACAAATAAAACGATTCAATTTTACATAATATGTATTGTTACCCGGATGATCACCAGCTGTTTTTAGGTTTTGTGATCATCGTTCATGAGTCTCTTTGTCAGGATGTGGTTAAACTGCCTACTTTCTTCAGGAACAACACATAATATGATTTTTTAGCTTACACAAAAGTTGCACTTTAAACTTTTTGCATCTTTTTTGCATTTTACTGATGTTTTAGTCCAATACAACTTGAAATTAAGGATACAACATCAATGACATCAGTGATCATCAGATAAAAAGTGTAATAGAAAAGTGTAATAGGTGGATCTGCTAAAAATATTTAGGTGCTCTTAGAAGAGAAGAATCTCCACAGCATGATTTGTATTCACTTTATGTTTGTGCAGGTAAGCTGAAGAACCCTGAACATTTCCTGTACAATGAGGAGACCATGGTGGCCTGGAAGGAGGGCAGACTGAGTGAGGACATCAAAGAAGAGCACCGTAAAGTGGAGCAGGCAGACCTTGTCATCTTCCAGGTCTCTTTGTCTTTTTCAATCTCTCTCCCAGTTTTGTTCTTTTCTGTTATGCTGTTATGTTATTTTTCTTAATGTAAGTGAACCGTAAGGAAAAAATTATCTATTGTTTTTGGATTGTTATTGCAGTTTCCACTTTACTGGTTCAGTGTCCCTGCTATAATGAAAGGCTGCATTGACAGAGTGCTGACTCAGGGATTTGCATTCTCTCTACAGAACCTCTATGACAATGGCATGTTTAAGGTGAACACACACAAGTTTCTATTAAACATATATTTTATTGTTATATGAGATATGAGTTGATATGATTTATGGATATGTTTGGGGGTTTTTGTATACATTTTTGTTAGTAAATTTTAGGGACAGACTGTACTATGTCTTGTGTTTGATACCCAGTGACAAATACAATATTAAATCCTTGAAAAAAAATGCTTCTAATCTTGAAATATACCTATATTACTTTAGCAAAAACTTCATTGTGCCTTTGAAATAAAAGTTGGTTATCTTTATTTTGAATTTTTTTAAATTAGTTTTTCATTATCCTTTTTTTCCATTTTGTTTCTTTTAGGTGTTTGATTCTTCATTTTTTTTTTTTTTGCGTATTTTATTTACTTTATTTTTATGTTAAATTAGTTGCATGTTTGGTTTTTTTTGTTGTTTCTTATGTTTACATATATACAGTGGTGTGAAAAAGTGTTTGCCCCCTTCCTGATTTTTATTTTTATTTTGCATGTTTGTCATACTTTAATGTTTCAGATCATCAAACTAATTGAAATATTAGTAAAGGATAACACAAGTGAACACATGCAGTTTTAAAATGAATGTTTTTATTATTGAGGAAAAACAAATTCTTATTTTTCTTATTTTCCTAATTCAGCTAAAAATTATATATCATCTATATCATAGAATAAAAAGGCCATGTTGTCATTCACTACTGGAGGAATCTGTGACAGGAGTCTCTGTGGACTATGATGTTTGCGGATGATATTGTGATTTGTGGTTAGAGTAGGGAGCAGGTAGGAGAATGCTGAGGATGCAGCCACCAGGAAGGAGGAAAAAAGGAAGGCCAAAGAGGAGGTTTATGGGTTTGGTGAGGGAAGACGTGCAGATAGTTTGAAAGAGGCAAATGTAGAGGACAGTAGTATGGAGACGGATGATCCGTTGTGGCGACCCCTAATGGCAGCAGCCGAAAGAAGAAGGAAAAGCAGCAGAAGAAGAAGAAGCATATCTTTTCATAGCATAGGTCTCACGCGCCCTCTGGCGTCTGTTTAATTAAATGCTGTTTCATCTCGGATCCCCACGAAGCTGCAAGTCATAGTTATATTTCCCTGCTTCATTAGCTAACGAGTTTACTCATACAAGTGAATATATGTAACAGGATCATAATTCAATTAACTTATAAAATAAGGTAATTGAATACGCATTATTGCATAAATGCCGCCGTGACAGCATAAATAAAACATTGACGCAAAGGTCATAAAATAGCACTTAGTTAAGTATATAATACATTTATTAATATAAAAATATGTTGAAAACGTACTAATATACACGTGTTGTATTAGTTGTACCTTAAATCGCATACTCTTCTTCTTCTTCTTCTTCTTCTTTCGGCTGCTCCCATTAGGGGTCGCCACAGCGGATCATCCGTCTCCATACCACCCTGTCCTCTATATCTGCCTCTTTTACACCAACTACCTGCATGTCTTCCCTCACCACATCCATGAACCTCCTCCTTGGCCTTCCTCTTTTCCTCCTACCTGGTGGCTCCATCTTCAGCATTTTTCTACCAATATAATTCATGTCCCTTCTCTGCACATGTCCAAACCATCTCAATCTCGCCTCCCTCACCTTGTCACCAAAACATCCTACATGTGCTGTCCCTCTAATAAACTCATTTCTAATCTTGTCCATCCTCGTCACTCCCAACGAAAACCTCAACATCTTCAGCTCCGCTACCTCCAGCTCCACCTCCTGTTTTTTACTCAATGCCACTGTCTCTAATCCATACAACATCGCAGGTCTCACCACAGTCCTATAAACTTTCCCTTTCATTCTTGCAGATACTCTTCTATCACAAATCACTCCTGTCACTCTTCTCCACCCACTCCACCCTGCCTGCACTCTTTTCTTTACTTCCCTAACACACTCTCCATTACTTTGCACTGTTGACCCCAGGTACCTGAACTCCTCCACCTTCTCCACCTCTTCTCCCTGCAACCGCATCACTCCACTGCCCTCCCTCTCATTCACACACATGTACTCTGTCTTACTCCTACTGACTTTCATTCCCCTTCTCTCCAGCGCATATCTCCACCTTTTCAGGCTCTTCTCAACCTGCTCTCTACTCTCACCACAAATCACAATATCATCTGCAAACATCATAGTCCAGGGAGACTCCTGTCTGACCTCGTCCGTCAACCTGTCCATCACCACTGCAAACAGGAAAGGGCTCAGGGCTGATCCTTGATGCAGTCCAACCTTCACCCTGAACCAGTCTGTCGTACCTACTGCACACTTTACTGCCGTCACACTGTCCTCATACATGTCCTGCACCACCCTCACATACTTCTCTGACACACCTGACTTCCTCATACAATACCACAACTCCTCTCTCGGCACCCTGTCGTACGCTTTCTCTAAATCCACAAATACACAATGCAGCTCCTTCTGTCCTTCTCTATACTTCTCCATCAACATCCTCAAAGCAAATAAGGCATCTGTGGTGCTCTTCCTCGGCATGAAACCATACTGTTGCTCACAGATGGTCACCTCTTCTCTCAGCCTGGCTTCCACTACTCTTTCCCATAACTTCATGGTGTGACTGATCAACTTAATTCCCCTGTAGTTACTGCAGGTCTGCACATCTCCCTTATGCTTAAAGATCGGTACCAGCACACTCCTTCTCCATTCCTCAGGCATCCTCTCCCCTTCATCCTCTTAATCGCTGCTCTCACTTCCTCCTTACTAATCCTATCTACATCCTGCTTCACCAACTCCACATCCTCCAACCTTCTCTCTCTCAGATTTTCCTCATTCATCAGCTGCTCAAAATACTCCCTCCATCTTCTCAACACACTCTCCTCACTAGTCAACACATTTCCCTCTCCATCCTTTATTGCTCTAACTTGCAGTACATCCTTCCCAGCTCGGTCCCTCTGCTTGGCCAATCGGTATAAATCCTTTTCTCCTTCCTTAGTGTCCAACCTCTTATACAGTTCCTCATATGCCTTTTCCTTGGCTTTCGCCACATCCCTTTTAACCTGCTGCCGCATCTCCTTGTACTCCTGCCTACTCTTCTCATCACTCTGTCGATCCCACTTCTGTTTTGCCAATCTCTTTCCCCTAATGCTCTCCTGCACTTCCTCATTCCACCACCACGTCTCCTTGTCTTGCTTTCTATTTCCAGATGTCACACCAAGTACTTTTCTAGCTGCCTCCCTCATCACTCCTGCAGTAGTTGCCCAATCATCCGGCACCTCTTCACCACCACCAAGCCCCTGTCTGACCTCTTCCCTGAACCTCACACTACACTCTTCCTCCTTCAGTTTCCACCATCTTATTCTTCTTTCAAACCTTACTTTCCTCCTCTTCTTCTTCGCCTCCAAAACCATCCTACAGACCACCATCCGATGCTGTCTAGCTACACTGTCCCCCGCCAACACCTTACAGTCTCCAATCTCCTTCAGGCTGCATCTCCTACACAGAAGATAATCCACCTGTGTGCACCTTCCTCCACTCTTATACGTCACCCTATGATCCTCCTTCTTCTTAAAATACGTGTTCACCACTGCCATTTCCATCCTTTTAGCAAAATCTACCACCATCTGCCCTTCCACATTCCTCTCCTTAAAACCATACCTACCCATCACCTCCTCATCACCTCTGTTCCCTTCACCTACATGCCCATTAAAGTCTGCCCCAATCACCAATCGTTCTTTCCTAGGTACACCATATACCACTTCATCTAATTCACTCCAGAATCTTTCTTTCTCCTCCATCTCACAGCCAACTTGTGGAGCATAGGCACTGATGACATTTATCATCATCCCTTCAACTTCCACCTTCACGATCATCACCCTATCAGAAACTCTCTTCACCTCCACTACACTCTTACTGTACGCTTCCTTCAGAATCACCCCTACACCATTTCTCTTTCCATCCACACCATGATAAAACAGTTTAAACCCACCTCCAATGTTCCTGGCCTTACTCCCTTTCCACTTGGTCTCCTGAACACACAACACATCTACCTTTCTCCTCTCCATCATATCAGCTATCTCTCTCCCTTTACCCGTCATAGTACCAACATTTAAAGTACCAACCCGAACCTCTACTCTCCTACACTGCTCCTTTTCCTGCCGTCTCTGTAGACGCCTTCCTCCTCTCCTTCTCCTCCTTCTCCTCCTTCGGCCAACAGTAGCCCAATTTCCACCGGTACCCTGTCAGCTAACGATACCTGTGGCGGTCGTTGTTAACCCGGGCCTCGACCGATCCGGTATGAAATTCTCATTTGTGATCCGCATATTTGATTTGGCACATGTTTTACGCTGGATGCCCTTCCTAACGCAACCCTCCCCATTTACCCGGGCTTGGGACCGGCACTAAGAGTACACTGGCTTGTGCCCCCCTAATGGCTGGGTTACCTTAAATCGCATACTACTACTACTAATAATAATAATAGGTTTGAAAAAAGGGGATACCAAAAATACAATTATTCTGCATGTTGGAATTTACTGATTTATATTATTTTGATCATGTTCAAGCCAATCCTTAAATCTCAAAATGATGATGATGCGAATGAACGGTCATGATCTATCTATCTATCTATCTATCTATCTATCTATCTATCTATCTATCTATCTATCTATAGGTGTTTGATTCTTCATTTTTTTTTTTTTGCGTATTTTATTTACTTTATTTTTATGTTAAATTAGTTGCATGTTTGTTTTTTTTGTTGTTTCTTATGTTTACATATATACAGTGGTGTGAAAAAGTGTTTGCCCCCTTCCTGATTTTTATTTTTATTTTGCATGTTTGTCATACTTTAATGTTTCAGATCATCAAACTAATTGAAATATTAGTAAAGGATAACACAAGTGAACACATGCAGTTTTAAAATGAATGTTTTTATTATTGAGGAAAAACAAATTCTTATTTTTCTTATTTTCCTAATTCAGCTAAAAATTATATATCATCTATATCATAGAATAAAAAGGCCATGTTGTCATTCACTACTGGAGGAATCTGTGACAGGAGTCTCTATGGACTATGATGTTTGCGGATGATATTGTGATTTGTGGTTAGAGTAGGGAGCAGGTAGGAGAATGCTGAGGATGCAGCCACCAGGAAGGAGGAAAAAAGGAAGGCCAAAGAGGAGGTTTATAAGTTTGGTGAGGGAAGACGTGCAGATAGTTTGAAAGAGGCAAATGTAGAGGACAGTAGTATGGAGACGGATGATCCGTTGTGGCGACCCCTAATGGCAGCAGCCGAAAGAAGAAGGAAAAGCAGCAGAAGAAGAAGAAGCATATCTTTTCATAGCATAGGTCTCACGCGCCCTCTGGCGTCTGTTTAATTAAATGCTGTTTCATCTCGGATCCCCACGAAGCTGCAAGTCATAGTTATATTTCCCTGCTTCATTAGCTAACGAGTTTACTCATACAAGTGAATATATGTAACAGGATCATAATTCAATTAACTTATAAAATAAGGTAATTGAATACGCATTATTGCATAAATGCCGCCGTGACAGCATAAATAAAACATTGACGCAAAGGTCATAAAATAGCACTTAGTTAAGTATATAATACATTTATTAATATAAAAATATGTTGAAAACGTACTAATATACACGTGTTGTATTAGTTGTACCTTAAATCGCATACTACTACTACTAATAATAATAATAGGTTTGAAAAAGGGGATACCAAAAATACAATTATTCTGCATGTTGGAATTTACTGATTTATATTATTTTGATCATGTTCAAGCCAATCCTTAAATCTCAAAATGATGATGATGCGAATGAACGGTCATGATCTATCTATCTATCGATCTATCGATCTATCTATCTGACTGGCTGTGTTTCAGTCTCTAATTAATAACGGTATGAATGATTGAAAACTATAATTTCCACTAACATTCCGACAAATCTCCTCCATTAGTGTTTACGGGAAGAGAGAAGGGGCGGGGCTTGACGTCGGTACGCCGAGAGCCACGTTCCGTACGCCGGAGCGCCGTGCGCGTGTCCGATCTGCGCGTCATTTGTTCCAACGCAATCGCAGCCATCCGCTAAGGCGCAGCTCGCGCTCTGCTGTACGTCCCGTTAATCCTTCCTCCATACCGGAAGTTTCCGCTGCCGCTGGTGAGAGCTATTCATGGCCAGGAACCATGAATTAACCCAGATTTATACATTGGCCGTGTCAAGAAAACGCTGCGCGGTATGTCACGCTATAACACAATAACGCGTGTATATACATTATGTTCCTGTTTTCATGTTTTGACAATGTCATGCATGTCTTGCATGTAGCTAATCCGAGATGTAGGAGAGATTTGAGGGAAATTTGCCTTAGCATTGCCTTTATTAATGGGACTATTATGAAGCATTCCGGGTTGTTTATTATTAATTGATTCTAAATCAACTTACGTGTGAATATTAATCCACATATTTTAGTTTATATTTGACATTTTGCAAAATTTAAATTCCTGCCTGCAAATAAAATAAATTTTAATAAAATAAAATAATTTCCTTAATTTCAAATTTTATTTTGTAAATGTGTTCATTATTTAGTATATTATCTAAATCAGTATTTAGTGAAAGCATTTTGTAGAGCAGTATAACAATGTGAAATAAAACGAGATCATCTGTGCATCTCCACCTCTTTTAATATTGAATGCATTCGATTACTTTCTTTGAGACAGATTTATGTGGCTTTATGATTTAAGATGACTTTTAGCCATAATGCTGAAATCCAACAATAGTGGACACCATCCTGACATTCATAGATGCCTGGGTTAATGCATAGTGCATGTTTTCACCCCATTTAGCTTGTCTGCTACAGTAATTATCAAAGTTCGTTGTTTTGCAAAAAAGCACAATAAACTGGTGATGATTAAGCATCAAATAAAGTTCAGGGTTCTGTCCTAGTGGCCAGAAGTTTGAGAGTTCAAGATTAAAATTTTATATCAGTTTCAATTTTGCCTTTTGGAAATAAATGTTTCAATGAATGTGATAAGGTACAGTTGTGTCAGAGTCTCCTATCAAAACCTTATTTGTGTATCAATGAACCAGAATAAAAAACACCAGTGCTGTTAAAAGTTTGGGAACACCTAGACTTTTATCATTTTTAAGACTCCGACATGTTTCATTGGTTAATACAACAAACTAGGTAAAAAGCAAAAACACACTCTGGCTATCATTCCAAAAACACCAACATGGTTACCATGCCATAAAAATCAATGGCATGCAATTCTGTCCGGTCTGTGGCTAATTGGAACTGACTTCACCATACAACAAGACAATGACAGACACATTTGTCCAAGCTCTGTAAGCAATATTTACAGAGTAAATAGTCATCTGAAATGTTCTACATCATAGAATGGCCTGCTCACTCACTGGTTTCCAAATTCTATTAAACTGCTCTTTGATTAACTGGATTTTAAGGACTCACAATTTTTACAAGAGGCTTGGCAAAGTATTTCAGCTGAATGTTTGTAAAAACTAACTGCGTGGATGCCAAGTGTGTGTAAAGCTGTTATTCATGCTAAAGGAGAATTTCTTAGTGAAAATAATGTTTAACTGCTGATTGTATTTTTGTACAAACATCTGGACATTTAAAGATTTGTTTGGTCAAAGTTGTTACATATAAACTAATGTAACATGCATGTGTCTCTCAAAATATTTTGACAGGCACATTATCTGTCTATTGTTTGTCTGGAAGTTATTGATTAATATGCAGAAGTTGCATACATTGTCTGTCCCAAATTAATTGTTAGTTTATTTATTCATCTACAGTAACTGCATTCTATAGTAGTCAGGTTCATGGTAGAGATAGAAGTTATCCCATGTGAGATGGGAACACAATATGGATGGGAAACTAGTCCATCTCAGGGCATCATACACACATATTTAACCTAGAAGCAATTTTATTATATCCAATTCACATGCCATGGTTTTGATAGAAACTGAAGAACCATGAGAGAGCATGTAAAACTCCACTCAGACACAGACAGTTACCTGAACTCATTCATGCTAATTATTTCTTTGCATAAAATCATGTTGCCACTCCCTCATATAGGAGGTTGGGAGGTAGTTGAATAGAGCTTCTCGGAGTCCTGTATCGATATTTAGTGTTAAAATATCCTTCTGTTTTTTTTTTTAAGATGTGGGTGTGATGAGATTTGTGCTCATTTAGCCACAAGGGTATTGGTAAAGGTACTAATGTCAGAATTCCAGTTCGCCCCAAAGTTGTGGAATAGGGTTAAGGTCATATTATAGCAGACTACTTAAGATCCTCCACTCCAACAAATTAAATCAACATGGAGTCGACTTTCAGGGGCATTGAACTAGTTTGTGTCACCTGGTTCAAGTGGAGGGAAAAACGTAATACTGACGCATCCAAAGACATCCTATACATTTGTGTGCCCCTACATTTGGAAAAGAACCATATGGCTGGAAAAGTCAGGTGTAACAATCCTTGAGTCCATATAATGTAAGCATGGCACATGTAACAAAAAGTCAAGCTAAATTAAAATGGCATGGCATTCTTTTAAAATATTTTAGTATATTCTTCAGCAGATTTGAAGTGTGCATTTTTTTGTTTCGAAGTGTGCAGCGTGTCCTGAGTGAGGAGTTCTTGCTGCAATGGTGCTGGATCTAAATGAGGACTGTGTGGAGAGGGCTGATGACGAGATCATGGAGGCCACTCGAGAAGATTTTCAAGAACCAGAGCCCAATATAGAGAAACACAATCTTGTAACGGTCAGCGCTTCAACCCAGAGGGACGGACAGCACCACAATGGGCCTTGTAGCACTCCAACAGAGCAGAGGATGCAGGGAGCAGAAGGAGGACTTAGTGGAAATAGTGAAAAAAATAAGAAAGACTTGCCCATGAAGAAGACAGAACTTCAAAGGCCACTTAGTCTGGAGATCAAATCACATCGTGTTAAGACAAATAATCAGTGTGAAAGGAAAGTGGTGCAGCCTCCATGGCGTTATGGTGCACCTTCTCCCCCCACACGAAGCCTCACAAGCCCCAGTTTGGGACCTGGAGGCTGGATGCGGCGCAGTGAAAGTACTTGTACAGTAAACTCCACGGCACAATCTGGAGCCAGCAAAGGGCGAATGCGGCCAGCTACATCTCTGCCGCATATTGCCCGGGGGCTTGTGGCTGCACCACTGCCTACGCCTTCTACACCACGTGGGCCCTGTTTACTCGTGGCCCTGAGACCCTTAAATTTGGAACAGGAGCGACAGACCTTTTTCCAGTCTGATTATAATTACGATCCCCAGTTTGAATACTCATCACCGGAGCCCGTTAGTGTCCTGGAGAAGTATAAAGAAGGGTCTGGGCTTTTTCTTTCTCAGGTATCTCGGTATACAAACTCTTGTGATGACAGTATTACTGTGTAATGCTATATAATGAATAATGAATCATGAAATTGAGATGGTGTAAATAATTTCTGTTTTTAAACTGTCTATTTAAATATGCTTCAACAAATTGAACTGTCATTTTCAAAGGAAGAAAAAAACCCCATATATATATATATATATATATATACAATTTTATATCAAAATAATACAGTACTGAGCAAAGAAAAGAATATAAGGGTAAAATTTTGTAATAAGTGAAAGTTATGGAAAACAGCTACGGTTAAAAAAAAAAACTCTAAATCTACATCTGGGGTATTTGTGCAGTTTCAGACAAGTATTAAATTTTATTCTACTAATAGCAAGAGCAATTAGTCTTTTTCAATTTAAGCTAAAAAGCATTCCAAAGAACGAATTATATAGATTTACAGCTTTACTTACAAATGCCCTAGACTGAAGAACTGTATTTAATTTAACCCAAAATACAAACTTCAGTAACTCAAAAACAAGCAGTTATTACGCATGAGAACACATAATCCAAAAACTATAACAAGAAGCCAAAGTAATTAAAAATAAAGTAATTACTGTGTCCAAAAACTACTTTGACAAAAACTGCATTGTTAACGGCACTCAAATATTTACTATAATGATGAAATATCTGCAGAATGTAAAAAACGAAAGTAAAGGTCTTGTCACCATAAACAAATTTTTGCCTTCATAAGTTTGCCTTATGAATACAGACTTTTGCATTATGTATAAATGTTTTTTTTATTGATGGACTACAGCAGTTGCCCTGAGACTGAATCTGGAATAAACATTATTTATTCTTAAAAATAAAGTAAACCTGTCAAATGTTTTCTCTGCTTCTCACTAGGGGTGTAACGGTACACAAATTCATAGTTCGATTTATTTTCGGTACTGTTAGGGGGAAGAAATGCAAAACATAGAATTGCTTTTTGTTTTTCTTTAACCCAGTTTATTATTATTAACGTTTATTATCATCAACATTTGAACAGCTTAAATTTTTAAACAATTATAAATAAAATGGCTGCTTGGTTAACTAATACATAAAATAAAGCGGAGACTAAACAAACTTGTGGTCTGCCACTTAATATGTTCCTGATCGAACTTAGATTTGAACTATGTCCGCAGGTAAAAAGCTAGCTTTCGGTTTGGTACACATGAATGCAATTTCAGTACGTAATAACACATGCAATGTCTTAATAATTTATGTATCATCTCTTAAAACTTTAAACTGAATTTTCAGGTTGAAACATTAAAAAATGTGTAAAATATGGATTCTATTGGGTGAATACATATGTAGGGCATACTGAAGTTTAAGTACTTGTATACCTTATCCAGATACCTTGACATACCAGACAGAGAAACCATTCCACCCTTAAATCCCACTTGCATCTTTTCCCAGGCAGTTAATATCATGGAATGCGTCATGAGGAAGTTTGGCACCTACGAGAACTTTGAAGAAGTCACCGGAGGAAGTGTGTTACCCAAAAGTCGTGTTTGGGCGATGGTGCGCAAGTACTTACAGAAAGAGGGCTGTGTGGGGCAGGTGTGTTTTGTCATCCACTGAGACATTTTCTGTGCATACCTGCTCAGATTTCTGTACAGTTTTATTCATCGTGTTGGATCTCTGCAGGTTGTGGTGTGTCTGTCTGATGAGCTCCTGTCTCAGGCTGTAATGATGGTGGAGAGCTGTAGGCCAACCTTAACCATTAATTTGTCTGGAGCACGGCAGCACTGGCTAGAAGGGATGCTAAGACATGAGATTGGTATGATATATTGTATAAACGTATTGGTCTAAATGACTTTCAAAACTCTCACTTGTAATTAGAAATATATATATATATATATATATATATATATATATATATATATATATATATATATATATATATATATATATATATATATATATATATATATATATATATATTGCACCAAGCTCAAGTATTAACAGGCAATTGTAGCTCGTTACTTTATTAAGCACCATTCAGCATCATGGCATCACCTAAAGAGCAAACCTGATTTTTAAACTTGAATACATTTGTAGCAGAAGATTTTAATTTTCAGATACATAAAAGCAGGTGGAGCTAAAAAAATTCTGTCCGATTATTAAGGTCTGACGCACTTTGCAATGTTCTTGCTGATCTGTTATAATTCCCACTTTCAGGTACACATTACTTACGCGGTGTGAATAACAGCATGCAGCCGTGGGCCACTGCCGTCGGAAGGAAGCAGTTTGGACTAAAGCCAGCCAATCCAACAGAGGAGGGACTGGCCAGCATTCACAGTGTGCTGTTGCGGAAGCAACCCTTCTTGTGGCGAGCTGCTCTCCTCTACTACACCGTGTACCATGCAGCCAACATGAGCTTTAGCCAACTGTTTAGCTATATCGCTCGCTTTGTCCAGGACCCTGCAGTACGCTGGGAGTACTGCCTTCGTGCCAAACGGGGACAAACGGACACCTCAAAACCAGGTAGAGTATCAAAAGATAAGATAAGATATACCTTTATTCGTCCCAGAGTGGGGAAATTTCTCTGTTACAGCAGCAAAGAAAAAGAAATGTGCAAATATGTGGAAACAAATATGATACAGTATATAGTATATACACAATACAATGTATAAATACAAAAGAATAAAAGAAAACAAACAAAGGAAAAAAAGAGACCTGCTGCTTATTTAATACTCCATTCAATTATGTTCCTTAAGGAGGTTTTCTCCTTCAGATTATTGGGTAAAATCAGTATCACTGTAAACACAATATTCAGGTACGTCCAATTCTAAATATGCTTTGTAACAATAATACACCTCTTCAAACACAACCAATACAGAATGCATTGTCACATGTCTATCTTATTTGTATGTGGTAAAGCAGACTAGGTTTATTCCTCTTTTAGAACAGCAGCTCTTTATTTATTAAATTTATTAGTTTATATTTTTTGCAGCAACTTACTGTCAGTTATCACTTGTTATTGCAGCTAAAATTGTTTTTTTAATTATCAGCCTTTTTGCGATTTTCTTTTTATAGCGTTAAAGAAAAAAACAGATTTTACTTATGGAGACTCCTTATATTTTCTTCTACTTTCGGCTTCTCCCATTAGGAGTCGCCACAGCAGATCATCTGTCTCCATACTCCTCTGTCCTCTACATCTGCCTCTTTCAACCCAACTACCTGCATGTCTTCCTTCACCACATCCATAAACCTCCTCCTTGGTCTTCCTCTTTTCTCATATATATTTGAAATTAACATCTCACAAAAACTTCATCCTAACCCTATCCAAAATATAAAACACACTTTTAAATTGTTTATGTGGAGCATACAGCACATCCTGTTGTGGTTTTATTTTAAATAAATTACTTTAACTTCTAAACAGGAGACCATCTTTTAACACACTTTTTTTTTTTTTTAGCACTGATTGATTTTATAATATACAGTTATGGAATTGAAATGATTTTGAACCACACTACATGGTGTCACCCAGATAAGAATAGGTTCCCTTTTGAGTCTGGTTTCTCTTAATGTTTCTTCATCTTCTTCATCTCAGAATCGTCTTTTCCTTTCCATAAATGTAAGTTTTCTGACTATGCCCAGTGTTAAAAGAGCTGCCCAAAATAAAAATGAATTGAATTCTCAGACTCTGGTAAGCTATCATGGTAAGTTTTACATCAAACAGATTTTTAGTGTAAATACAATGTGAGTATACAGGTCTATGAAATGGGTCAGCTCTTTAGCTTTAATATATTAGAAGATTTTGTCCAGCTTAGTGTGATAAGTAAGTGATAATCCACTGCTAGGTTTGTGTTACACGATTTTAATGAACAACTAGAAGAGAATGTGAGAGGTGCTTGATGGTGCAAAACTGGACACCGAGTGTGCGTTGTTTTTTAGTGCCGACTGCGAGACGCGATCGTGCTTCGCGAGACGAGCGTTTCGATACCGTGACGTCATCACATGACCCGGGGTGCGACTCGCCGTGCCGAATGTTTGGACATGTCACACACCGAACTTTTGTCATTTCCCACCCACGTGATGTCACGCTTAGTCATATGATACTCCTCCAGAGATTCCCCAGACCGTACCAAACGGTTTGAGGTGTTACACGTCTGAAGCGAGTTTAGCGACACTGTAAGCTAATAGGTTTGAGCAGTAGGCGTGGCCTATGCCGTCACGTGATATCAACGATTCAGCCAGGGTTTCCACCCACCCCCCCTCCCCCTACTAAAGTAGTGTACTTACATTTATTTT
This sequence comes from Silurus aristotelis, assembly GCF_946808225.1. NCBI lineage: Eukaryota > Metazoa > Chordata > Actinopteri > Siluriformes > Siluridae > Silurus > Silurus aristotelis. Next base: position 15,387,797 of record NC_139586.1, read on the forward strand.
AATAAATTATTATGGTTTGAAGAAAAACCTTTCAGACAATCAGAATCGAGTATTTAGACTGAATATGGTGTATATATATATTTGTAAACTCCATATATAATTTATATAGACATACAGAGAAACCTTTGTTCTAAGACACTTTCCACTGTAGTGCTGTAATGTCCTGCTGTTTTACAGGCTGTTTCAGTAAAGATCAAGTCTACCTAGATGGAATCCTAAGGATTTTACGGCACAGAAGAAACATTGATTTCAAGATGTTAACCTCACTGGGCAAGGTCAGTTAAAATTTGTCTCAATTCAGTCATCTGTAGGTTTTAAGTTCAAATGTCTAATGGCGAAAAAACCTGTAGGTGTCCTATGAAGATGTGGAAAGGCTTCGTCATTATGCTGTCCTGCGGAGAACCAGGATCCCCCACTTCATGCAAGACCAAGAACGATACCTGCAGCAGCTAGACCACATTGTCGTAACAAATGAACTGAACGATGTTGAGCTACAAGAACTCATTCCATGAGGATCAGGTTTTGGTTATATTTGGGGCTTTTTCCTGTATCCAAGTGTGAGTATTTTGTCATTTTCAGGTGCGACCTACTTTTAAAAAAAAAACTAAAACAAACAAACAGTTATTGGGTTAAAACCTGGATTATATCCACATCAGTGAAAATTCACATTGGACAAAATCAGTTTTAATCAAGTGATTAACATATCACATAATCATATTCATATTGTTTCAGCATTTTCAGCAAGTGCCAAAACTTGCCATGTGCGAATTTACAGTTACAGAGATCATCATTAATTTCTCTGAACCAATAATAGATAAAACAACTGGAACCTCTAAACTATTAAATAAATATTGTAGCCTAATTATTGGAGGTCAGTGGAAGATCGAGGGAGGAAGTTGCTGCGATATTTTGACAAAATGAAGACACGCACTCAAGTAGCGATTTGTTTGATTTCTACACACACTTCTTTTACCTCGACTTTTACTATAAGCACTGCATTTTAGTGTTGTTCCTGTGATGCTGTTTTAGTCACTGCTAGAGCTTTTTAAACCACTGTCAGTATTTATGAAAATATTTATTCTTATTTTTTACTTTATGCATTCATAATGAAGACAGAATGTTTGTGATTTTTATCTATGTACTTCCATTTATGTTAGTTATTAGAAATGCATTGATACTTTATTTATTCTTTTTACATATTTTTTGGACTGAAGGTAAATTAGGGGTGTCATTGGTTGCTACATTTCATGAGTTTGATGTTTGAAATGTTAAGGTGTTAAATAGTATTTTTAATAGAGTGCATAGGATGCCAACTTGACCATGAAAAGCAAGCAACCCTATGATAAACATTGTCACTGTGCCATAAATTGACCCTCAAGCAAAGTGTAGACGCTGGTGAAAGCAAGCATGCATCATATCAGTGCTCACAGAACTGAAGTGAATAGTTTTTTCTGCTCACTTGTGTCACTTACTTCTGTGTGTGCATAATTCATGGCCCACTCATTCAACTACTCATCAAGGTCAGTTGCACTCATGCTTTCTATAAAGATTCTGTTTATAAGCCACAGGATGTTTTTATAAGGTTACTCATATTAGAGGAAGTTGCTGTAGCTCCTCCTTTTGATCTTTTCACAGAGCACAGTTTACAGCATGTTTTTTTTTTTTCTTTGATTGCTACAATTAATCATGAAATATATCGATCACTGTCATTTTGTGGCATCTGTTCCTAGACTATATGTACACAAGTATTGTATATTGGCAGTACCAGCAAATGAGTATGGTATTAACTAATAATCGGTTTTGTATTGGTATCGATGCATTCCTAGTTATCATTCACCTTTAGTGTTTTAAAAAGGGCAAAAAATGATCTATAAGCATCAAATGGCATTGAGTGGCCACATGCATTAAAAAGTGCAATTGACTAGTATTTTATATCAAGACAAAAAAAAAGTCATTAATGGCTAAGTATTAAACATACAGTCAGGCGAATGTGGAAAATATAAGTTGTTACCACAGCAGCCTCTGGCCCTTAATCCTGTTTGCAAGTCAGCATCCTGCAGCTACTTCACATAAGGCATGTGATGGGACTCAGGATGAGATGCAACAAAGTGATGTGAATGTGCCTTCAAAGAGTTCAGAACTCCTCTGTAGTGTTCATCTATGTAAAAAAGCTTGAATTTAGATGTTCCAACCCTGTAGTATTCATCACCTTCTGTATTGCATGAATATTGCACATTTCATGATCTTTAAGTAATCTGGGATTTGCAGATTATTTATTAAAATGCTAAACTGATCTCAAGGCTGTTTCTATTTCATGGTAATAAACATGGCTGAGGTATAGTGCAATAAAAAACCAAAACATCTTAGGCTTGCTGTATTATATAGTTGAGTTAAAATTTTTACCTCCCATATGATTACACTGGGTAAGGCAATGAAAAGCTACTACTTGTTTATAAAATTAACGAATTGATGGGTGAAAATTAGATTATTCATATTGGTGGGTATTACTTGATGTTACTTTTACTAATATCTTAATAGAACATCTTTGAATCCGAACTCCTATAAGTTAGTAATTAAATTAATAATTTTGTCCTACAGGGGTGCAAACCTTTCACAGTTGAGGTGGCTGGACAGTATTACATTAGGAAAAGAACAAGCGGGGAAATCAATCATTCTTTTTAATTCGCTTGATCTTTAAAAAAAATATACATCAACCATAGCATTAAAACCATTGACAGGTGGAGGGGAATAAAATTCTCATTATAGTTGTTTGAAAATGTAAAGGTGAGATATATTAGGCAGTGGGTGAACAGTAATTCTCAATTTTGTGGAAGCAGGAAAATGATCAAATGTAAGAATCAATGACTTTGGCCAAATTGTTATGGCTAGACAACCGGGTCAGAAGAATTCTTGGTATGTCCCATAGCAGTTCCTGGTAGCCACGGACTGATCAAAGTGCCCATGCTGACTCCTGTACACTGTCAAAAGCAGATATTCTACTGGTAAACCGCTCTGGCATTGATGTGGATGTTTCATTTGACACATCACCTGGCTAAACATGCAGACCAAGAATTCAGCAGGTTAATGCACTTTGCCACATCGCAAATCTTGAATATGACAAAATTCACCATATCTTAGTTTAATCAAGCATCTGTGGAACAAGCTTGTCAAGACTGATCCTTGAAAGCACAAACTTGCAACCTTAAAAGGTCATAAAGTATCTGCTGCTAATGTCCTGGTGCCAGATATTACTGCACACCTTTAGAGGACTTTTGGAGTCCATGTCTTAACAGGTCGGAGCGGTTTTGATTGCACTACAGGTACCTACACAATATTAAGCAAGTGGATTTAACATTATAGCTGATTGGCGTATATTGTTAACAACAGTAAATGCAAAAAAAAAAAAAATAATAAAATAAAATAAACACTACACCTAATTTGATCGTTGTGAGAAATGCCATATTTGGCATGATGCGTTTCATTAAAGACATCACTTTGGGCCCCACTAAACCACAAATGTTACAACAATGTACAGTGTACACCAAACTGTACTTACAAATATTCTGCAAGAAAAACGTATTGTGGGTGATAAAGAAGAAAATTGTTTATAAAGTATAATTTTATTGGCCTTTAACAGTCGTGTTAAATTTTCTCCTTAAAAGTCCAGCATGGGTACAGGTTTTATACCAAACAAGCCGTTGCCACACCTGTTTAATCCACTGATTTTGACTTTTTAGTAAACTAAGATGTGGTTTCTGCTTAGTTGGAATGAGCATTTCTACCCACATTGGCCCAATAGACAGGTCCCTTAAGTGCAATCTTTTGAACTATTTTGGAGTAGGTTTGCTAACTTTTGGTTTTCAAATGCATTTTAGACAAAGAAAATGTTGATAGTTATATAAACAGCAGGCTAACATTGTTCTCCAATTTCCGTCGCCAAACCTTCAATTATTTCAATAGTAACACGATCCTAATTGTACCACATTAACATAAAGTGCATGGCTTAAATTAGGTCTCATAAGTCATACAATCTCACAATAGCAGCACAGCTGTCATTATATACCCAAATTTAAAAACACACCCCATGTCAGACTGGTTAAAAAGTATCTCTTATTTTAATAGATCATATTTTCAACAGATCGCATAAAAGCCTCCATACCTAATAATAATATTAATAATAATAATAATAGTAATAATAATAGTAATAATAATAATAATAATATAATTTCGAATTTGCACTCATTTCAGCAGGGCAAATTAACTGACCATGACAATATTTTCAGTATATAATGCAACCTGGATCCTGAGCCCACAGCAGTCATGTAGAGCCTGAGAGTCACAGGGAAAGAGCAGGCATTCTTTCCCAACCACAATATATAATCACTTAGAATTCTGGGTTTTTTTGTATTTTTTTTTTTTTTTTGTATGTTTTTTGTTTGTTTGGTTTTTTTTTTTTAAGAGAAATTTTTAACTTAAAAGGAAGAGAAGACATACAGAATACCACTTTTTTGGTATCTAAGTAACTGTGGCAAGCAGCACTAATACAAAGTGAAGTGGGGTGGGGGTGGGGGGCTAGGTAAGTTGGCCAGCCTGGTGTGTTTCAGTTTTCTGTACATGTCTTGTGATGCTAAATTACTTCTTGCTTCAGTAGTGTGAAGCTTTACACCTGAAACGCAGGGTCTCTGCCAAACACTGAGGTAAAAAGGTTTTCCTGGAGAGAAAAAAAAAAATAAAGATCATATTATAAAATCATACAGAGGTGTATTTTTCCTAATTTGAATGTTGAAGTGTACCTTTTACTTTTAGCTCATCATGTTGCAGTTGAACTGCTTATTGCCAGGGTGCCATCTGAGTTTGAGAGAGACTGTCCCTTCAGCACTGGATCTGCACACAGAAATATAACACCCATCTGAGACACAGACTTTTAGTAAGGTGTGAGAGAAAATTATACGCATTGGTGTAAATGCGCTGATGCTTAATAAAGCTTGTAGTTAAGCTAAAAACAGCAAAAAGCACTGTCAGTCTCACAGAAATAGGGGTGTTCCATGGCCTCCTGGGCAGTCAGTCTCTGTTGATGGTCATAACGCAGCAGCTTATCCAGCAAATCCAGAGCTTCAGAACTCACCAAGTGCTGATTCTCTGGCTGAACAAAGTGCTCCCAGCGCTTTCGTGTTTGCCTGGAGGGTTTTTCAAATAAAAAATTAGCGCTATATCGGAACCAATAGAGTGCACAACCAGAAACCGGTATTAATCAGTCTGTGGAGAGATTTAAAACTCTTCAGTAAGGATGCATCAATACAATTTCTTTCAGAATAGGTATACAGTATAAATGCTCATCAAGAAGGATACCAAAATGAGTAACCTACGTAGTATTTATTTAGAGGGGTCACTTAGCATGTTATTTTGCTATATTTCTTTCAGTTTAAATAGAGCCCATGATAACCGTTACACAAGTGTTCATGCACTTAGGTTTGTCTTCATACCAACCTTTAGCTAGCCACAATAGTTGCCTTGGATCAAATGGATCAAGACAAAGTTACAGTAGAGAGTATGTTTAAAATCCGTCACTGTCAATGGCTGATTATAGCAAATTTTTATAACAATATTGTACATAGACGCTGTTATTTTCACTCATCTAGCATTGTCTGTAGACATTGTCTCATCTAGATAGTGTTTGCTGCAACTAGCAATGGGCTCTTTGTTCTGAGTTTTAATGAGCATGGTATGGATTGAATACCTAATGAACAATATAGCTCAGTGTGTCCCTACCTTCCATATAGAAATGCACAAGAAACCTTTTTTTAATAGTGGAAACTAAACTAAAACTAAAAAAATAGTTTTTTTTTCATTTGGAACCTGACTAAGAGTAACTCCTGAAAAATCTAATCGTTTTTCAAAAGGTTTTATGTAATTTATTAGTGCAAACACTCACGGCTTCTCACAAACTATTTTATTATTGTATTATTCATTTAAAGTAGTAAATAAAACATTTATAACAAGTAATTTTACAATTTTTGTTGAGTTTACAGTAAAGTACATGTACAATATCCCTTGAAAAAGGAACCATCAAAAGGAGAGTCAAAACCTCACGATTTTTTTTGTTACTTGTGAGGGGTCATAGAACGTAACCCCCAAGTATCGAGGTTGCACTGTACTTCAACAGGCTAAATTAGATTAGATTATGCAGTTTTCAATATAACTAGGTGCTACTTATGAACTTGAATTCATTAAAAGAAAGAACTCATAGTTCAGTGTTAACAAATAGAATTAATTTATTTTGCTGCACATTTCCCCCTTTATTTATTTCTAGACAAATGTATAAATTTTTCAGTATAATGAAATATACATATACTACACAGTATTAAAAAAAATCTTTCATACAACATAAAATGAACCTACACCACGTTAAAGAATTGGATGTGAACTCACTGTCCGAGCAGGTCTTTGAAACGTGTGTCTAGTTCAATGTGATACTTTTTAAGATAGATGTAAAGTTCCTCGGTCCCGAGAACCTTAGCAATGCGAACAAGCTGTGGAGAAGAAAACCAGCCAAAAAAGAAACAGTTCAGTATTTAATTACTTTTTTTTTTTTTTTTTTTTTTTTAAGAACATTTGGATTAAATGATGTGCAACTTTTAACTACCTGGTCATAATTGTCCTGACCATGGAAAAAGGGCTCCTTCTGAAAAATCATACTGGCCAGCATGCAGCCAAGGCTCCACATGTCTAAACTGTAATCATACATCTACAAAACAGAAAAAAAACACTTGTTCAGGCTGCTATGCAAATACTACAAAATACATTCAGCAATGTATATGAGCACTATACCTGATAATCAACTAACAGCTCTGGCCCCTTGTATGATCTTGAGGCCACCCTTACGTTATATTCTTGCGACGGATGATAGAACTCAGCAAGGCCCCAGTCTATCAGGCGCAACTAAAACACATACACACAGCAATAATTAAAGCTACAGTATGTAGGATTTATTTGCTAAAAATAAAAAATATATAATAAAAAACTATGTAATGTGATGTTCCTGGGCAGCAATGAGTCACCTCAGTACAATTCTGTAATAGACAGCACTGAGTCATGCTCAGATAGGTCTAATATCATTAAAAACCGATGTAACTTGAAATGAAACATGACATGAAATAAGTCTAACTGCACACTAACAAACAAAAGCTAGCAATAATGGGCACTCATTTGTCTCAAATACTTTAGCTGCACATTGTGTAATGGTAGAGAAAAGTGCAGCATAACTCATGCTACAAAATGTTCTTTCGCCTAGGAACTTGCAATAGTGTTTTGCTTGCAGAGATTACAAAATCATACATCCTGTAACTTTTTTTTACCTTTCTCATTTGATGGTCAATCATCACATTGTGTGGCTTTACATCCCGATGCATGATTCCCATACTGTGAGAGTAATCCAGAGCCTAGAAATATCCCACAAATAACTTTTAGCAAGCTTCTAGATAGGGTTGGCAATTGGACAAGATAAACACTTGTACTCTTACCTTCAGAAGTTCATAAAGGTAGAATCGAATGTCAAAATCTGTTAATCTCTGGTAGAGATCCTTATAAATAAGAATGTAAGATAAGAAATTAATTTACAACCACTGTCTTGAAACATTTATGCATTTCTCCTACATTTATGCAAATCTTGGATTAAATCTTTTTTTTTTTTTTTTTAAGTACCTTGAAATCTGTGTTATTGATGCACTCAAACACTAGAGCTGGTGTTCTGGACTGAAAAAAGTACAGACAACTTTACTTAATCAATTATTAACCTTGATTTATCTATATGATAAAAGGACCATACTCAGGCTTGCAGACAGATGGAGAGATGTGACAAACCTACCACAGGATCCTTGACTGTGTCTACAAGGCGAATTATGTTGGTTCCTCCTCTTAAGTTTTCCAAGATTTTGATTTCACGCTTAATCTTCTTCTTCTTGACAGGCTGCAAAAGTTAAAGCACAAGAGTGAGAAAGAAGCCATTAATCAACTTCCTTGCATACATTTACGTAAATCAGAGTGGCAAAAAAGTCTTGCTTTCAGCAAAACAACCACTGATGAGTCTCAAAAAATTTACAACTATACAATGCATTATGGATGCACCGAAATAAAAATTCTTGGCCGAAACCGAAAACCGAAAAAGAGGAAAGCAAGGCCGAAAACCGAAACACCGAAAGAAATTATGCCAATTATTATTACCATTGCATTTATGGCTATGATTGTGTACTAAACTTACTAAAATCAAGGCATTTCAATTGCATAAATTAAATATTAAAGTTTCAAAGAATAAATCAATTACAAATTATGAAAAGATTTATAGCACATTGCAACAATGCACAGGATAAAATAAATTAAAATTCAAACTTAAATGTTTAACTTAAATGCACTCATGTGTACCTTAAATAATAATGTACAGGCCCTCTGGCCTATTGAAAGGTTGTAAAATTAAATATGTTCTTTCATAAAAACAAAGTGCATTTAGAACAAGTGCAACTGCTTAAAGATACAATACAACACTATCACTGGAAAACTTCCTGCCTTTTCAAAAACGTCCGCCACAGACGGAGTGCGCATGCGCGGAGGGGTTTCGCTTTTCTGTGCCCCGTTTCTCTCATATTCAGCATGGCGATCGGAATGTTTGGATTTCAGGTGATAAATTAAACCCGACGTGGAGAAAGTTTTTGCAGACGAAATTTCGGCATTACATGTTTTGCACATCGCTATCCGTGGGTCTTTCTCAGATATGCTGAAACACGTCCACACCGCAGACATGTTGTTTTAGACATGCACGTGCAGGCAGCGGTTTCTGTTTGCGTCATCACAACAAACTGTTTCGGCCGCGTTTTTTCGGTGATCAAAGTCTTTCGGCAGAAAACCGAAAATGCACTTTTGGCCGAATATTCGGTGCATCCCTACTATGCATACAAGAAAATTTTTGAATGTGGATTTGAAATGTCACATCAACGGAAATTAAAACAGCTAATTTATCAAACTGGAATTCCTTATTCTGCTGTGTGTATCTTACCACCATGTTAAGGGTTACGTTAAGGATAATGGCCAAACCCCTGATGTTTTATTCAGTACACAGAGTTGATGGAAATCTCATCACTAAAAAGAATCTAAAAGCCCATTTTAAGATTCACAGCTCAATGTCTCACCTTCAGTATTTTCACCACCACTCTGTCATTGCTGTTGATGTTGATGGCTTCAAACACTTCACTATATTTGCCTCTTCCAAGCTTCCGGACCAACTGGTAATCATCTTGATTGCTAAACCAAAGTGAGAAATGAGAGAGAAGAAAAAATTAATACTGAACCCTTTACACTGTCGGGGGACACCCAAGTGTGAAAGTACAGATTACAATTTAAGTTTTTTATTTATTTAAAGCAAATATAAATAATATTTAAACTTTCCACACATAATAAATAAATAAATAAATAAATAAATATATATATATATTTTTTTTTTTATCATTATTATTATTATATATTTTTTTTAATGAATAATATTAGATCGCCACTGGCAGAATAACTTTGATGCTCATGAATTCTAAAACTGTCCAAAAAGAACCAATGACAGATCCCTTGGGATTCTCAGACCCACTTTGAGAAGCACAGTAGACCAAAACCCAAGGCCTGTAAATACCCAATGTAGTACACATATGAATGTATTCCTTTCACACTCAATAAACTCAGGAAAGACTGTGTAATGAGCCGATTTCTTAAAATTAAGCAGGGAACACGCTTACACGTGTGGGTTTCTAAAGCACCAGAGTGAGGACCCTATAAAGCAAATAGGCATATAAATACAAGGGAAGCTGAGTACCTCCAGCTAGGCACGTGTGCTTCATAGTCCCAGTAATCTTTGCTCTTCAGAGTGTTCACATCCGCGTACACCCGCGCTTTGCTGGCAGCCGGACCAGGCATGGCGGGCATGGGCGGTGATGTGTCTGTCTTTTCCCCACCGACCACAGCACTACCAACACGACACGGTAAAGCAGGCCTTGTCTTCTCGCAGTTATGGGTACGGGCTGGTTCACTGTAGCAATGTACGACTGATCTCTCCGGTGAAACAGGGCCGCAATGCAGCGGGGACCATGACCTCCTATTCAAGCCCGATAAGGAGTGTGCTAATGTGCCGAAAAGCAGCCTGTAGACTTTCTGACACGGCGCCAGCTTAATAACGCTGGTTAGGAGGAATTTTGCCAAGATCGCATCGCTGGCTGTGTGGACGAGTGTCTTCCAGATGCAGGATTAACAGATGGGTTTTAAAGCGACCGGCATCTGCATCATGTCACCCATGAAGCCTGTTAGTCAGTTCGGGGCACAGCTTGCTACGCATGTAATTACTATCTAGTGTTGCTTGTAAAACGTGACCAAAAGCTTTCCTCTTGCTGAATTCATTGAAAATCTATTGAACTTGTTTATCATTACTGGCTACAATTAACGTCAAATTGCCATTAAGGCTGGCGACCACTTTGCTATTACTGTTAGCTAACATGAATTCATGCATTAAAAAAAAAATGTTTACTATTCACACCAGTTCATCCGATATTCCTCTAAGTAACTGCGCGCAAATCGATATTTACATTACTTCGCATTATTCTAGCGATGGAGACCGTCGCAAGCTCAGCTAACGTTTGAGAATCCAATAACACACAGACCGTTAGCTAACACGCTAGCTCGATTCGTCGTAGGGGTCTCGCGACTCTGCTAACGTAAATTCAAATCGGTTATATCCAAAATGTCCGATATTTGGACTCTGGTTTGGCAGCTTCGCATTGAAAACACGGCTATTATTTTGTCGTTGTTGTTGTTTTGTTAGTTTGTTTTAAATAAAAATAATAATAAAGTCACTGAGGGGTGGGAGCCCCTGCGCTGCTTAGCTAGCTCGTTCACTCACTCACTCACACCCCTTCTGGTTCAAACCGCAGAATCAGATACCGAATCTCAATTGACTTCCTATTGGGTATAAAGTGCACTGCAGAGGGTGCAGCAGCGCTGGTTTCTCACTATATTTAGTGCACTTGTGTAGGAAACCGTAAGCCATTGGGTACAAAGCCAAAGCGGCTGCTGTTATAACTGAAGCACCGGAAGCGCTCAAATTAGCTTCCAGGTGACAGTGTACTTTTTTTTTTTTGTCCCTTTCAACTAAAAAGCCCGATTAAAATTATGTAAAATCTCTGAGGGTATTTAACATGTTCTAACTTTTTGTCGCAACACCTGTTATTACACGACTAACAGGAACTTATGAGTTCAAGAAACATACGTATACTCTGTATTTGCAAACATTTATTGGTTAATGCCATTGTAGCCAATGATCACAATACATACAAGTGCAAAGATAGGACAAATTATTACATATAGAGATATATACGTTTCAATCACCCAACCATTATTAAAAACACTTACAAATGTTAAAGTAAGCAACAACAACAACAGCAAAAAATCCTAGAGAATGGTTTAATAGTACTAGTCCCAAGGATAAACAGGTCTACATCCATATTATTAATCAACTGCCTAATAGAACTATCAATGAAGGGACATTGTGAAAAACACAAGGTTGTTCCTAAAAAATAATTTCTTTGTTAGAGTTTACAAACCTTTTTAATATATTATTTTTTTCCTATTAGGTCTCTACAGGATGCTTGCCTGAATGCTGTGAAATCATCCAAATAAACGCAATCAGCATATAATGGGGGTTAATTTGTTGATTAAGGTTGAATTAGGTGTTTTTTTTCCTGAACATTTCTTTAAAAAAAAATATTTCTAAACAACATTTCTAACAAAATCTGTTGCATTACATTATACAACCAAGGTGCTTTTAACTTTTTTTTAAATTTATTTTTATTACGATGCAAACCTTATGTTTAAGGGACACCAAAAACACTTTCCAAAGGCATGTATAAATGGAAAAATAAAATAAAACATAGCAAATGTTTCATAAAAGGTTAAATAATCCTACTACGTCTACTGTAAGAAAATAATAACCGAATAACTAATAACTTAGAAAGGAATGATTATAGACGTATAGTTTACAGTTTGGTGGAAATACATACACTAATTTGTACTAAATCATTTAAAAAAAAAAACATCAATTTCTGAATAGTACTGAAGATATTAGAGCAACAATAAGAAGTAACACCAGCTTATGTGTGTATTTTTTTTTTAATTGCTGTGACAGACATGCTGTTACTGGGCAGTTAAAATAGCAGTCCAAACTGTAAACTGTATTAGTGTTACTGATAATCGTTTAAATAGCTATGATAACTGCAAGGATGAATTAACCACTTACACTCGTCACATACAACTGCATCACTTCAAAGTAACTACCTTTGTTCTTTTGCCTATAAGACAACATACAAATAAGCACCAGTTACAGTTTACAACATAAAATACTAACAGATTTTAGATTATTCATGCATACACATACCCTGTTACATCATGGGTTAGGCATTGGAGTATATGGTAGAGTTACTAAAGGGAGCAGACAATGCCTTATATATATATATATATATATATATATATATATATATATATATATATATATATATATATATATATATATATATATATATATATATATATATTTTACACACACACACACACACACAAGTACTGTGGCAGGTAAAAAGCACGGGTGTGTACATGTACTGTACAAGATGGAAAAGTAACACTGTCTGTCATATGCCACAATAATTATTCCAGCCAGTGAAATCCAATTTTTCTTTTAACAAAGTAACAAAGCAACTAAATTAACCTCATTAATATTAAAATTGTTAAAATTGGATACAAACAATTACAACAGCACTGTAATTTAATACTTAAAATTTTAAATATTGGAGAGAGAAAAGCTAAAAAAAAAACTAGAATAGGCATTATTGAATGTATATCCTATAAACAATTTAATACTTATTGGACCTATTTCTATGTTTTGCAACTAAGCCTTTTTTTTTAAAAACCTGGCTGGAAAATATGGTACTGAGAGTTGAAAACTATATCACAGGCTGTGAGTCTTGAAATGAACCTCAATAAATTATAGCACATGTAGAATACTAGCAAGTTTGTCATACAAGCACTATATGTTCGTGGCTTCATTAAACAAGATGGGAGGCTAACGTTACTGGAACACCACTACTGTATGCATGGGGCTACTGGATAGCCCCCCCCTTCTGCAGTATGTTGGACCGTGTGCTCCTGAAGAGCCCCTAGCTCCCCAAAGCATTCGCCACACCATACGCACTTAAACTGTGCTTCCCGTGAGTGGACGATGCCGTGTTTGGCCAAGTGCTCTCGCTGCTTAAATCCCTTGTCGCAGGTTGGGCACTTGAAAGGTTTCTCCCCCGTATGTACACGGCGGTGTCTCTGGAGCTCAGACGAATATTTAAAGCGCCTCTCACAGTCCGAGCACTTCATTGGTTTCTCACGGGCAGGATCACAGTGATGCTGGACGAAATCGGATGACGACTGAAAGCGTCGACCACACAGGGAGCATTTGAGTGGCTTCTCAGTGCAGTGCGAGTTCTGGTGTCGTTGAAGGGTGGATGATTTTTTATAGCCCTTGCCACACACGTCACACTTGTACGGTTTCTCTGGTGCATTGGAGCCTGAGCCAGATTCTCCACACTTGTGCCTGAGAAGCTCCCCGGACTGTCTGAAGCACTTTTGGCAAGCAGCACACTTGAACAGGTTCTCAACTCCATGGACATGCTGGTGGTACAGAAGGTGGGAGGGTTGCAGAAAGCCTTTATCGCACTGGTTACACTTAAAAGGACGCTCTGCAGGGTTTTTGTGAGTGCGACGGTGTCGTACAAGGGCATACTGCTGCTTAAAACTCATCTGGCACTCTTCACATTTAAATGGTCTTTCTTCTGAGTGGGTGCGCTCATGCTGTCGGAGGTCTGATGGCCGTTTAAAGGTCTTTCCACATGTTGCACAACGAAAGGGCCGTTCACCAGCAGGCTGGCACTGGTGGTGCAGGAGCTCAGACGATTCTTTGAAGTGCAGTTCACACAAGTTGCACTTGAACAGGTGCTCTCCGGAGTGAGCGTACATGTGGCGCACAAGGTGCTGCCGGTGCTTGAAGGTCTTATCGCAGACAGCGCATTTGTAAGGGCGATCAGCACTATGTGTGCGCTGATGGTGTGCTAGGTGAGATGCCTGACTGAAGCTCTTCTCACACGTGTTGCATTTGTATGGCTTCTCACCCGTGTGCACTCGCTCATGCCGAGAGAGCTCAGAGAGGTGCCGAAAAGCCTTCGAGCATACTGAACACTTGTAGGGCCTATCGGAGTTTTGAAAAGCAGTGGACGAAGAGGATCCCATTGCTGCACCACTGCTGGAGGTCTCGCCTGTTGATGGCTGCTTGGGGTTTGAGGAGGAAGTATCTGGCCTGTAGGTTTTCTCACAGATGGAACACTTCATAGGGTTGTTGCCATTCGAATGCTCGTTGTGGTGATGTGCCAAAGAAGTGAGAAGGGAGAATCCCATTTTGCACACACCACAGACAAATGGTTTTTGCTCTACCTGGACACATTGATGCTCCAGTAAATCAGTGGCCTGACTAAAGATCTTCATGCACTGGGTGCATTGAAAAGAGCGGTCCTGGCTCACCATGCACTGGTGCTCATGTGGGTTTGCCAGGTGAGATATATCATGGCCACACGCCCCACACTTGTGACCACCCTCACTCCCTACTTGCAGAGATGGCTGTTGAGCTGGCACTGGATGCTGCTGGCCGTGCTGGCCATGCTGCGACTGCTGTAAAGCAGGATCTGCGGGAAGGACGATCCCATACACGGCGCTACCGAGAGGGTTTTCAGCCCCTTGAAGAAGTGGATGTGCAACAGGTGGAGCCACTGCATGCTGCTGCTGCCATGCCTCGGTCATCCTTCCGCTGTACATGTATGGCTTTAGCTGTCACAGGTCCTCGGTTATTAAAAAAACGTCCCAAAAATGTCAGGTCGTTGACAAGTGCAAGGAAGGACAATGAGCCTTGTTATATTATATGCACAAAAAACCCTTCACCAAGCAGTGTATCTGCAAGACAGAAACAATATCAGTTTACCTTAAAGTGCTTTAATTTTGCAAGGATGCATTTGAAGATAAAGTGCATACATCTAAAAGGACATAGCACATGCAATGATAAAAAGATAAATAAATCAAAACACCCGGGATGCATGCTTTTTTTTTTTTTAAATGCACGTCCAAAATAAAACACAAACCAAATAACCACTGTGCATTTTAGAGAATACCAGTATGAAACGCTGTCCTAAATGGCATATCATTCTATGCTAGCCTGCTATAACCGGTAGGGGGGAAAACCGAAATGTGTGCACATCAACATAATTCCCAGCTTCTGCACAAAAGGAAAGGAAATGCATATATTGCATTCTCTGCAAAGAAGCTTTTAGGGTGTTTTTTTTTAAGCAACTTTAGCTAGCCGCTGGTAGCATTAGACAGCAGGGGAAGGAGAAGTCGCTCGTTTTTATATACCAGCTTGGCTAATGTCCTTGCTCTAACCGTCTGGCTAACAGAAGCAGAATAGTGCATGCAAAAAAAACAAAAAAACAAATGGAATAAGAAATGCGTGAACCGGGAAAATAAGCGGAAAGGGAAACTGGAAGCTCGGAGGAATGGGAGGAAAAAAAATCACTCTGCACAATAGCATCCAAGCAGCATAATGCTCAGACCCATCCCTAGCTCGGTGCACTTCAGTAAGCTGGCTACACCGCGGCTGCTAGGGGAAAACCGACACCAGGCATGCTCTGTCCTAACATGTCTTTATTAGCTCCGCTGTGCTTTTTTTTCCTCCACCCGCAACGATTTGATACCTTATCAGTTTTCCGGCTGGATCCAGAAATGCAAGAGAGAGAGAGAGGGGAAGAGAAAGAGAGGTCAAAAGAATTGCGGTTCCGGTTCTGGCAAAAAAAAAAAAAAAAAAAAAAAAAAAACCGAAACAAACACACAGTAGGGCGACGCGCAGCCGGCGGGGCTCCACAAGGCCCAAATAAACGTGACGCATCGGACCTCTATGACCAGTCCCCCCTTCTTCCCTCCATCCAACCAGAACAAGGCTGACACCCAAATAACATGGGCGGATTCACAGCAGCAGGGGGCAAAAAAGGAAATCTCAGCTACGCCTGTATAAATGTTTCCTTTCCATTTGGTTAGGGATAGATTATTCATACAGAGAGCATGTCTTCCAGCAGACCCCGAGATCCACAGGAACCACAGGCCTTGAAAGTCAAACGGGTAGCCCATTGGGCTTTTCACACTTAACTGTAAAGACTGAAAAAAAGTTAACCAAAAAAAAAATCCCAGTCAAGTCAATGGTTTTGATGGTAATTTCAATCATATTCAGTTGGTACACAGTGGAATGAAGCATTCCTCCAGGACTTAGGAGCTACACGAAACAACATAAGTTTATACTAAGCATCACAAACCTAACTATGACATAAAATCATTAGTTATCTTAGGGCTTTTTACACTGCATTTAACCCCTGGGTATCATCAAACTAAACCCTGCATTTAACCCTGCGGAGAGGAACGTCATTTAGAAGTTGGGTTAGTATTGCTTTGTAACCCGGATGGTAAAACCCTGCTCTGAAGCCTCTTGCAATGTTAACCTCGCAGTGTGGTGCGAACACGTATAGTCTGAAACGATGCAGTGTTGAATTGTTACAGTTTTGTGCTGTATTTAACCAATCATATTTAATTGTTAACCCCAGGTAAAGTATGAGCAGTGATTGATTAAAACCTTTATCCTCCTCTTGCTATTGTGTTGTTTTTTGTTGTTTTTTTTTTTGTTAATCTAATCAAATTATGTTAACTGGTCATATCAGAATATCATATATATATATATATATATATATATATATATATATATATATATATATATATATATATATATATATATATATATATATATAATATTAAGTTAATGTGTCTGTAATTTTGACAATTTACAGTATTATCAGTGTTAAATCAGTGTTATAATAGCTATCAAGTAAAATATGTGGGTATCTTAGATGCACAGGTGTGTATTGCTGTTTTTGTTTTTTATATGATTTGGTTGAGCTGTCCGTGTGTAGCTGTGTGTTACTGATAAAAGGTACTTTTTAAATGCATTTGATGATTTTGTGCCACTGTAATAAAGCTGTGTTGTTGTTTTTTAAATGTGACAATGCACCACAATTTTTTATCTAAAGAAGAGTGTGATCCCCAGTGGCATAAGGATGATGGAAGATAATGGTGGCATGTGATAGGAAAGTTTAGATTCAACATTGTGTAAAATGAGAGATAATAACAATGCATAAAAGAGGGTGTTCAGATTTGTATTATTTGTGTATTATCACAGTGCTTCAGAAAAACCTTTGACTTTTTTGATCATCTAAAACCACAAACTCACTTTATTGATATTTTTTCAAAATTGTGAACAATGACTCCCTGCAGAAGTTGATGTCCCTTAAAACATGCAATCTCTTAAGGTTGTTACTGCTAAATACATTCTATAAGTCTATATATGGGCACAAGCCGTATTGACACAACATATATATTGAACTGGATGTGCTTTTTGAAATTTTTTCACCTCCATAGAACATATGACTCACTTTAAATGTTCTGCATAGGACAACAGTATATCTGTTATAGTATGGTGGACATTTATATATTTAGCTAACAACTTGTTTTTGGTCAAATCATTACAGTGTAAATCTGGCACCTCTATCTTAATTAATGTGGTCTCTTGAAGGATGACCCCACCCAATCCACATATGAAAAACATATGCTAACTGCTCTGTAATTGGTCTTAAGCCAATTGAACACCTATTGGAGATTTTAGAGTGTTTTGTTAAGCACAACTATCATCTTCATACCAACTAAGGAAATATAATTTTGCAAAATGGTGTTCATTGCTGCAGTACACTTCCACAGACTTGCAGAACTAATGCCAATGTGCATCGAACCTAATTTGATGCCTTTTATTTGCCCAACATAAGTAAAAAGAACAACACTATAGATTTTCATTTTCGCCTGTTTATATGTTTTTACATCAATAGACTATGTTCCAATTAGCATCTAAGTGTCCAGTTGGAATGTGAGATAGCAATGGGACCCCCTGGGAATTTTCATTAAAGGTGACAAAGCAGCAGAATCTTGGACAGAGCATGCTCTGTTATTAAGATGATGACAGATTTAGATTGCTATCAGATACTTCTCTCGAGAGTAAATTCTTTCATAAATGTTGATTTCTTCCACATATCTCCCTTCATTACATGAACATCAATGAATGTTGATCTTTTTTTTTTCTATTTCTTTTGTTTAAAGAAACTGAAGAAAATATCATAACCTCAAACATTTTATTAATTTTTCCACATAACTTGGAAACATCTCATAAATCATTGCGTAAGAAAGGGCATGCTCGGGCATGCAATGATTCCACAACATGATGATGTCACTGGATGAGTAGTATAAAATATACAGTAGCAGTTTTATCATTCATTAATTGAGATGATTTCAGTCAGGTCCCACTGAGAAACAAGCTGGCATTTTTTTACACTGCTTTCAGTCCCTATTGTCACCTAAAGTTGCTGGACAGAGAGACAGGCAGAAAATCACACAGAATAACAGCAGAAGAATACAGGCCAACAAACATGCTGTAAAAATGTCCATGGGCTCAGTGTTCTCAAAGCCAACCCATTCAGTTCAAAGGTGAATAGAGAGAGAAAGAGACAAATGGTTCCATGCCTCCTTACACGACTTCTGTATATGTTGTCACTTTGTACAAAGCCTGCTTGCTGGGATGATTTTTTTTCCTCAATTAAAAAAAGGCACTCAGCATTATCAATGATATCTTGCAAACAGTTAAAAGATACTAACTCGTCAATAATATAGAATATATATATATATATATATATATATATATATATATATATATATATATATATATATATATATATATATATATATATATATATATATATTGAAAGCAGTGGTCAAAAGGTAACAGTCTCAAACTTTACAAAGCATGAGCCAGAATACTCAACCATCTATGTACCTCTGTTGTGGTTTAGGTCATACAGGAAGTATGATGCATGTTTGGCATAGTAGAGTATGTAAAAGTTCAGTGTGAATTAAAACAAACAAAGCAATGAACTGAATTGTGCTGACATTCAGTAACCGTGCTAAAGTGATTCGTATTACAGAAGGAAGGAAGAACGGTGCAGGGTTACCCTATTCACTACACACTCGTGAATTTTGACTGGGGTGAAAACATATCATGATGAAGCCCTTTAAAATAGCCTTTACCTCTGACACAGAGTGTGGGTATGGGTATGCAAGATTTTTGATAGATGAACTGTCATTTGTTGCAGCGGTCCTATAGGGCAGTACCCTGGGATATTCGAGGGAGTGTGTAGTCTTGGATTGACTAGTTCCGTAAGCGCCGTGTGCACTTGACCACCTCACATGCGCTAGAACATATTTGTACATAAGACCACAAGACCATCTCACTAAGCTATACAATCATAATGTTCAGAAAACCAAACAAAAAAAATATGCCAGATGTGCATTCGGAAGGAAAATAAATAACGTTAACGAGCGAAAAGACATGACAAATTATATCAGGCAATATTGTATCTTCAAAACCTAAATATGTGCATTATTTTAATTCCTAAAAAATACTGTTACTGGGCCTTTATTATGGAGAAGAAAAAGTATGCAAAGATACCTAATGGATAATGACAGAAATGTATCATTATTAATGGAACCACAAATTCAACTTACAATTTACATGGTGTTTTCCAATGTACATGGGCTTGACTCATGTAAAATCTTGGTTCCTTACATAAAGAAGTGATGCTAAGTGTGCAGCATGTGCATATCTTACTTTTTCATAATAGTAAGTGCTGTTATTAACATTCTCTAGGCCTTTGTGTTTAAATAAAGAAATGAATGAATAAAATGGCTACACTAATGTTGAGTAAAATCACCATGACCACCAGAACAGAGCTGGAGCCCTGTGGGAAAAACAAAAAGTTAGCATGAGCTTTGATTTATTTATTTGCCAATAAATTACTAATAATTCAACACAGATATCAAAGTCCCTCATTGCAAATGCATGATTACAAAATAAGTATTATATTGAATCAATAATCTTTTTGAAAACTGTGCCATACTTACTGAGTTTGGTTTTACCAGGTTCAGATGCTCGCCATCATTTTCTAGAGTGATTGGAGAGGATGTTAAAGGGGGAGAAAGAGTGACATCCCTGTGCAAGGGCCATTCCTCCAAATCAACCCCAACATTCAGGCTGTCCAGCATCTGCACAGAGTCCATGGATTCTTCCCTGGCTGCAAGACTCCACTCTTTTACATCCTGATTTCGCTGACGTAGTGTCTGCGAATTGTGCCCTTGGAGACTTGGACATTCCATGCCTGAGCCAAAGTGCTGCTGTGAAACAGAGTCAAGGGGCTGGAACCTCATTTCCACACAGTAGTCGTCCAGCTTTTCCTTGTCTTTCTCAGGCAGCTGTGAGTGGCAGGGGATCCACTGGGAAGAGTTTTCAACAGTCCATCCCAGACTAGAGCCCTTGGCTCCTTGTTCTGGTGGCTGGTAGTCGTTCAGGCTAGATTCACCAGCAGTATGATTGGTTTGGTTTGGTTTGTGATTGGAGTGGACATGCTCATGTGATTTGCGATAGGAAGATACATGCTCTCTAGCATTGTAGTGGGTGGATGAGCGGTCTTGTGGTTTTGCATGGGTGGAGATATATTCCTTTGACTTGTGATGGGAGGAAGAATGCTCATGGGTTTTGTGATTGGACAAATTATGCCCCAAGGCATTGTGATTGGAGTATGTGTGCACTTGTGGTTTGATCTTGGAAGAGTTGTGGTCAATAGAGTTGTGACTGGATGGAATATGTTCCCATTCTCTATGTTTAGAGTGTGTATATTCCCTGGACTTGTGATTTGAAGATGCATGCTTCCAGGACTTTTGATTTGATGCCATGTGATCCCATCCCTTATCTGAGGAGATGTGCTCAATGGGCTTGTGATTGGAAGAACCGTTCTCCCATGAATGATGAGTTGAAGAGTTTTGCTCATGTCCATTAATGTGTCCGATCTCCTCCTCCAGTAGGGATGGTGTGGTAGAGCGGCTACTGTCTCCTTTGCTTCCCCGTCTGTTAGGATACATGTCAGCAGTCCAACTATGTGCTCCACCTCTTCCATTGTCCATGCCTCTTCCTTCAACAAGAACCTGAATCTCTGCTCCTCCATGTTCGTCTACAGCACTCTGACGCATGAAACAGGTGCTCCTGGCGCGGTGAGACGGTGGGGTACATGGAGGTGATGGAGGGTTACTCAAGCCAGGACTCAGGTCTGGAGTCTGGGCTGGAGGAGTTGTGTCTGGTGTGCAGAGCTCTGGGCTGTCCGTCCCAGTTGAGATAACTTCCAACTCTTTCTCTTTTCTGTCTTGACGCTTTGGTCTCTGGCATTCCAATCCTGGTGGATAGTAATATAATTTGTTATTAATATAATGGTGCATCAGAAAAAAACTGTATTATAAAAAAAAAAACTATTATGTATTATTTTGTATTAAAAGAACATTTCTATTTACTGACCATTTCCATAATGATGGAAGGAAGGGGAGAGTTCTTTGGCAATAATCCGGGCGAGACGACACTCCTCCAGGGCCCTTTGTGCAACTCCTTCAGCTGCCTCAGCTTTTCCTCGAGCATGGCTCATTCTGCATCAAGTGGCATTTAGAAAAGTTATATTCAGCACAATATTTAACCTCATTTTGCAAGCTATTTAAAATCTATAAAGTGTTAAAACTATAAATATTTCACAATCAACATGTTTTAATATATCCTTGTTTAAGGATTAAATATGAAATTTGATCAGTTAGAACCAACCAAGTTCATACCTTGACAATGCAATCTCTGCCTTCTGTTTAGCAATTTCTCCTGCTTTCTCAGCAGCTTCAACAGCACGGTCCACTTTCTCCCGGATTTTGCTGGTGCGCAGTGGTATTATGTTCTTCCGCTTGCCACTCACCAGAACGTTCTGCTTGTATTTGCCTTCCTCTTTTGTTCCATCAGAGAAGGTGGTGCAGCCATAACCATGCCGCTTGTTCCCAAACCACTCACCCTCAAAGCGCAGCCCATCTGATCGATGACTGATCCCCCAACCTGTTCGCATGTCATTTCTCCATTCCCCCATGTACGTCTCAGTGACTGTTGCATCTACACTGGCACCTGTCTCACCATCTCCGAGACTGACGTTAGAGTTGATGTCAGATGCAGCTGAGCTGACTGTGCTCATGCCTGCCTCACTGCAGAAGGAGCTCTGTTTGCTTAACTGGCTGGCCAGGGAACTCTTGGACTCAGAACGGCGTAATTTTAGGCCACTCAAGATGGACTGCCGGAAACGCCCTTTCCTCTTCCGTTGGCGGTCAGCATCACTTTGGGCACAAAGCACAAAGCCTCCACGCCCAACCGGGCTCCCGGCAGCTCCACTTACAGCTGAGCCATCATCAGGTGTTGGAGCTCCCTCACTGTGCTCAGAGCGGAGTGAGTTTATGGAGGTGCGCAGAGGGGAGAAGATGACAGCAGCCATGCCATAAGGTACACTCTGACGCACACCATAGCCATGTCGCATGCCACTCAACCACTGTCCCTGGTAGGTACCTTTCAGAGAAGACATAAAGTAGTAAGTCAAACAACAAGCAATACGATATCTGTGCAACATGTTTGCCTTTTTGCTATAGAACAATTTAAGGACTATACATTTTCTATAAAAAACAAGCATGGCACAATGTTTTCCGTTAACTAATAAAAAAAACTGATCTGTTTGTAAATGGATTAAATCCTGCTGTGTATTTTTTATTTATTTGTTTTTACAAACATTTAGCTTGATCTCCACTATTACATATTAAACATGAATAACATAAATAAAAACTATATTTAACCCCTTAAACCACAATCAGCAGGTGGGTTCACATCACTCATTCAAAGTAGTAGCTCGTAATGAACATCTACTACATAACCAATTATTTGAATTTGTTGATTCTATTATTTTTGGTGAGGAAATTGAAGTCAATTAAAGTACAATATAAATAATTTGCTTTAGTAATTTAGTATAAAATGGTACATTTTGGCTTTTTAAATAAAAAAGTTAATAGTGCTTGCACTATTGTCAGTTATACTAAGAACAATAAATTATTTTCAAATGTTTACAATGTATCACTGGTTGGTTCACATTTACTATTATTAATGTAAAAATAAAGATTTCTGTCATTTTCTGTTTTTACAATATACAATAGGAATAAAGTGTAACTATTTTGACATTGTAATAAATAAATAAATAAATAAATAAATAAGCTCTGCCAGTTCAATACAAAGGATTTTATATTATTTATATTAGCTGCTAAATATTTCTAATGCGCATATTAAATTATCATGAATTTGCATGTTTGGCTTTTTAAAATCAGTGGATATTTATACTTCCTTTTGTATTGTTAATTGCCTTAACACCTTAAGTAAATAAACAATAAATTAGCTTTTAATTTGGTTAATTTTGAATAAAAAATGCAAATTTTTTTTCTAAAGCATATCTTATTTCCCATTTAAATTTAAGGAGCACGAACAAAGTAAAATCAGGGATCTTAAAAATCCCACTATATTGATATTTTTTATTGAGATAATTAAATGACTGTATTCTTGTCCTGTGTGACGTCACCTGAAGTGGCTCGGCGTTAAACCAGAAGCTGTCCAAGGTGCTGTAATGAAAGGTATGACTTTCCCCAAATCAGCGGTTTACACTAAAATAATACTCTTTTTTTTCTTACGATATACAAAAATACGATATTTATAATGAGTCCTATGAATCCACAAAAACAAACAATAAATTACGATAAACAATAAAAATTACGAGTCTATAATATTTTGTCTGATATGCAGTTAAAATGTATTCTCTAATTTCAAACGATCGTGTCATTAATTAGTTACACAATCGAGAACAGCAGCATAAATGCATGTAACTGCATGGATTAACTGTCATGTATGTGCAGCGTGTACATTTTTAAATCCCATGCCTGCCCTAACGCAAGCCTAAATGTAGTTACTATTTTCCGCATTCAGCCTATGAACGGAAGCTGTGGCCCACGAGGGCGTGAATCACGAACATGGCAGCTCGTCGAATCAGATTTCAGAACAGTGGAGTCTCTGGTGACCCAATGACCCGTTGCCTTTCGGTTTCCATGGTGATTGACTTTACAGAGGCGTGTGTGTGTGTGTGTGTGTGTGTGTGTGTGTGTGTGTGTGTGTGTGTGTGTGTGTGTGTGTGTGTGTGGATGGTGCTGGAGAAATTAGATGAAAAGGTGAAGACGGTGGAGTGGTGACAGACCTCTCCAAACATCATCCATGATTACTTGTGCTCTTCAAAAATTTAATTATAGTCTGAAAACGCGGGCGTTTTTTTACCTTAAGGAATCACATAACCATTCAGACTGCAGTGTTACATAATTGGCAAGAGCAGATTTTTTTTTACTATGTTATACAAACACAACACACACACACACACACACATACACATGTATATGAACACCCCCACCCACCCACTCGCTTACTCAGCGTGCAGTCATAAAAAATGACACACCCAGAAACATCTGAATGAGTTAAATCTGAAACAAATCCGAAATAATTGCAAGAAAAAAATATATAAATGTAACATTTATTTTGCCTCACCTCCATCAGAGTATGTCTCAGACCCATAACCATCCTGTAAGCCATTACTCCAGGTCCCTTCATAACGTGCCCCGCTGCCAATGCTTTCCAGCCTCCCATAGCGGCCCTTGAATCCTTGCGTCCACTCCCCCTTGTACTCCCACTTGCCTTTGGTCTCCACACCGATGCCGTGCCGCTTTCCCTGTGCCCAAGTTCCTTTATAACTGTTCCCACTGGGCCAGGTATACACTCCAAGAACCTCAAATCCATGGCTCCAGGCCCCTGCGTATTCCCCCTGGCCCTGGGGCCCTGTGCAGACCCCTCGGCCGTGAGCCTTGCCCTGCTCCCACCCTCCACAGTACGACCCCCCATCATCAAAGTCAAACCTGCCTCCAGTGGACATGCATGAAACAGGTTTTTGGCAAATCCTCAGAATGTTAAGAGAAACGAGCACAAAACGAGCAAAGGAAACACCGTGATAAAACTGTAAATGCTAAAGCTCGTCGGATCTCGAATCTCGCCAGGGAGCTTTCAAGGCGAAAAAAAAGGTGGAAATGGTAAAAAAATGTTGCAACCCTACTAATCAGGCTCTTATCCAAAATGTTAAAGCTCCTCGCAGTCTGTGCCAGGCCTGTGGTAACGGATGCCTTTATTACGCCTGCTTCTTCCCATGGGCATGCAGATGGTGTACTTCTCTGTCTCTCTCCACACGGCACCGCCGGCCAGAGGCTCGCATCGGCGCTCTGCTTTCCCTGCGTGGAGGCAAACAAGGCCTGTTTTTTTCCACAATTACACAGATCCACACAGCAGAAACAGCACCATTGATGATGCTCAACCAGACATTACATCGCACCTCACTCAGCACTCACCACCACCACCACTAATGTGCCGCACCAGTGAAAGCAGCAGCCTAAACCTATGGAAAAAGAGTTCTAGATCATGCTTTAAATACAAAAATGCAACATTTAATCAGACATGCACCTATCAAAACCTATCTGGCACAGCATTTCTTCCGTTGCTCTTGCTTTTCTCTCTCTCTCTCTCTCTCTCTCTCTCTCTCTCTCTCTCTCTCTCTCTCTCTCTCTCTCTCCTTCTCTCTCCCTCTCTGTGCTCCTGCTGTGATGTAGAGGTGAAGAGGCTCCTTCCCTGGAAGACTGTGATTTAAAAAAAGATTAGAACATCCAAGGGATCCTGCTTCCCCCTAACGCCCCCGTTTTTATCTGTGGGCGGGAGGGGATATAGAGACATATAAAGAAACGGATGTTATATTGTCTTAAGCCATATGATGCTCAGAATGTGCTCATTACTGGACTGTTCCACCCCAGCCGATACCCCTCCCCCACTGATGCTCCTCTTGTCCTTGCTCTTAAAGGGAAAGACAAGCATGCAGCATCTACACAGCCAGAATGTGAACATAGTATTACACTTTTCAACATTTTTGAAATTTTAAAGTAACCCTATCAATCTATGAACACTAAACAACAATAACAGTTCATAAATGTTGCTATTTGTTCAGTTTGAATATAATTTGGCACGTTATAAACTTATTTGGTATTCTATATTTGTTCAGAAAAAGTCATTTGTATTCTTTTAAATGATTAGAAAAATGGCAATAGAGAAAATTTAGTCATTAAGGAAAACAATAAGAGAATAAATGAGCCATTTATTTGCTCATCCATACGCTAAAATAAAGATATTTATCATTCTTTCGGCTGTGTAACAAATGTAAATGCAAAAATATCTTAAACATACACAATGCAGCAAAAAAATGGCAAACCATGCTATTTTACTCACTGTAACATAGCAACACCACTTTAAAACTGTATTTTTTTTTTTTTTTTTTTTTGTGCAGAAATAACCTACAACTGCAAATGTCCCCAGAGGTCACAGAGTCAAACGCAACAAAGGTCACATCGACTGATGGAGCAACACCAGTTTCACCATGACAATATTGACAACATAAAAAAAACTAATAATTCGCGTAATATACGTAGTGAAAAAGACATATACCGACTAGATATATTCTGGCATATAGTTTGTACACAGATCATTGCTCACAGGGCCAAATTCATAAAAATATATTTTTTTTACAAATATTCAACTCACCATTACATAATTGACAAATAGCAAACTGTAATTCTACTGCCAATCTTCCTCAGTCCTTGAATATTTTTATAGCAGATATGTTTTGTTTGTTCAATGTAAAGTATTGATGATGGGCAAAAACTAATAACACATGCAGAGAGGTATATTTTGACCAGGAACCCATAAAGATGATGTATTTTATTGTCACAATATTGAATACATTTCAAATGTTTTCTGGAAAACAAAGAAAATATTTCAACCTGTTGTTGTTTGAATGTTCTGTTTCTCGTTCTCTTGACCACATATAAGGTTGTACACATATAAGATAAACTTTCCCCTGCAGAACAGTGGTTTCAAAACTATTGGCACCCACACAAATTAAATTTCATAATATCTTCCCTGTATGTATCCTCATATTCAAGCAAAAGAATCATCAAAGTTGTTTAAAAAATGTTTTATAATAGCTTCTGGTTCGACTTATAAAGCGCTCATAAAAAGGTGCTTCTTTATAAACTACAAAATATTTTAGGGACATTTTTTTTACTTTTTTTTCTCAAAAATGGTGCAAAAGATTCTGAATTTGACTGTTCTTTATAATCTAATTATTATGTAGAACGTTTAAGGTTTTGTGTGTATGTGTCACTCAAAGGTTTTGGTTTAGGTAAACAAACATCATTTACATTATAGGTGCATAACGCAGTTCAATGATTTATTAGAATTCAGTGATTAGTTACTTTAAGTACCATAGTACCATCAAGACCTTCATTTTCTTACAGCTAGATTTCTACTATAGATACTTGTGGAAATCATAATCATACTAATTCATAATCGAATATCATGTTTTATTCTTGTTCCAAATAAAAATGTTACACAGACCTTCAGGTTATAAGTTTGATTTGAGTCACTAATACAAGGTGTGTACAATACACAGCTAAAGAAGTACATTTTCAAACGGATGAGAAAAGAAAAAAACAACATTTCGATGGTGTATAAGTGGTTTGACCACCATGAGCCACCAGAACAGTATCAATACCACCTGACGTAGATTCCACATATTTCCGGAGTGATGAACGCTGATCCTCCAATAATTCCCAGTTGTTCAATAGGTTGAGAGCTGGTGAGCGTAAAGAGCATTACACATAATGTACATTATTTTAATCTTTATCTTAGCATTCAGTGAGAACTGTGCATGAGGAGAAAGCATCCTGGTAGAAACCACACCCAAAACGACAAACATGGTTCATCAAAAGATAAGGACATTCAGACAGAAACTTTCGCCTTGAGACACTTTTTGAAGTAAGATAAATCATTCCAGTAAAATAAATAAATAACCTCCCCTCACAG
The DNA here is from genome assembly GCF_946808225.1 of Silurus aristotelis. Lineage (NCBI taxonomy): Eukaryota > Metazoa > Chordata > Actinopteri > Siluriformes > Siluridae > Silurus > Silurus aristotelis. The sequence continues at coordinate 15,415,974 of NC_139586.1, forward strand.
CATAACAGCTGTTTCTTCCCTTCATTTTTCACCCATCTGTATATTGGTAGTCCAAATTCTGGTCAGCTTAACTGATCCATTTATTTTTTAAACCCTGAAATATATTTGAGATATTTACAATTAGCAGCAGATTAATCTTGTTTTGCACAGCAACCGACAAATAAATATTTAAATTACTATATGGAAATCATATTGGACAAGCTTTAAATATGCACAGTACATTTAAGACTTATGTTTCCATAAAGCAGGTTAATATTTTTTGGTACTATTTCAAAACCTCGAACAGCAAGAACAGTTATATTGTACTCCAAGCTATATAATATTTTATATTGCTGAAAACGAGTATGGACGAATTTTTTCTTGATGTGTATTTTATCTACTTTTATTTAAAATTAAATATTTCTCCTTACGGACTAAAATTGCATTTGCAGGAATGATAAATACATCGACATTTGAGTCAGGTGCTATTCTTGTAATCGAATGCATCCAGAAAAAGCAACATAAAAATTGCTAAATTCAAATAGTACAGGAACTAACAGAAAATAAATGCTCATATTAAGTGTGGAAATAAAAGTCATTATTGTCAATGTAAAAAGTAAACACAGTAAAAGAAATGTGCCGAGACTGAGTGCTGATAGGAATGGTATGCTCTGTTAAGTAAGGATGTCCTGGGCTTGCTGTTCCAGTAACACTGCCATTTTCTTCACATCTTTACACCACAAGTCCAGACGATCGTTCATGCCCTTAATCTAAGAGAAACAAAATTAGCTCTTCATATACACTCGTATTTGACGAAATATATGTGGAAGGCCTAACCATCATGCAATATGTCATTCTTTCCCAAGATGCTGACACAAATTTTGAAGCAAACGCTTATATACAATGTATCTAATTGCAGTAAAATTATAATTTTGCTTCATTGAAACAAACCTGTTCCAGCATGACAATACCCCTATGGACAAGGCATATACAACGATAACCTAATGGTTTTCCATGGTTAGTGTGAGAATTCCTGAGTGTCCTGAACTGAGTCCTGACCGCAACCCTTACCAAACACCTTTGGGATAAAATGAATCTGCACACCATGCCTTCTCACTGATCTGTCTGAATAAACACAAATCCCTGAAGCCACGCTCATAAATCTAATGGTAAGCCTTCCTAAGAGAGTGGATGTTATTATAACAGCAAAAGGGGACAAACTCTATGTTGATATCTGTGGTTTAATAAAATGGGCACTATATATATATACTATATATACTATATATATATATAGCATATTTAAAAATCCTATGTTACAGATAAATGTTAAAATAAATATAAAGTGGTGTAGTACCTGTTGTAAATCAAGTACTCTTGGCTGAACCCATGTCATCTGAACAGTCTGATCCACTTCATCGATGCTGCCTTTTATCAATCCAACTGAGAGTGCTTTCATTACAAGCAGCTCCACCTGCACACACGATCAAACCACATGCACCTTCACTAAAGAATAAAATGCCATTATAGGAAAAGAATCAATGAAGAGGGGGTAAAGTCACCTGACAAGAAACAGGGAATATATTACCATCCTGGAGTATTTTCCAATAACAGCACATCCGTAAATGTTTTATTACACTTTTCACCATGTTTGCCAATGATTACATTTTCATATATTAAACAATGACACATTGTATATTTGAAATAGATTTACAGCATTTGTCAATCAATGTTTATGAAACAAGTTTTTTTTTATTTAATTAAAAATGTTAAAGCACTCACTCTGGAAACTCCTTCCACAAATTATAAACAAACATTTATCATGGTGTTCTTTGCTAAATAACTATACAATTTTATTAATTTATAATAATTCTTAGATATTGTTGATAATCCATCATAAAAGTCCCAATGTAAGCTGCACTATAGAAAAAATATACTAGAACAAGAAAAATGTATATGATTAATTTATTAACATGTTTTAGGGCTCCAGCTATTGATTATTTTAGTAATCAAGTATTCTTCTGATTATTCCATTGATTAATTAGGTAAGAAGTAATTAAGAAAATAAGGCAGGTCTCTTAAAATGAACAAGTAATTTGTTTTCGTTTCAGAAAATGTTACATTTTTATTGCTGATATTGCATACAAGAATATCTGTGGAAATTAAACCCATTTAGTGCATTTAATTGCCATATTACAGATAAATACAAATACATACTGTACATACAAATATATAATTAAAAATATACAAATGTATTTGAAATTATTCTAAAAAAAAAAAAAAGGTAAACACACTGTACAGTGTTTTTATTATGTTTTAGTTTGAAATGATTTCTTTCAATGTTTCAGTAATAAAACTGACATTTTCTTTGGCTCGAATCTTCTCCTTGTGTTTTTCCCAAAAATTTGGCTCGATAATTTTTTTGTATTCGAATTACTTGAGTTACCCGAGGAATTATTTCAGCCCTAATATGATGTAATTTACCTTGCAGTCTATTTAAATTTTTAGAGCTACTATCATAGAAGTCATTTTAAGACTTTCTATGAGAATTGACAACTGGAAAAAAAAAACTTTCTTTCGGCTTCTCCCGTTAGTGGTCGCCACAGCGGATCCTCCACATGTTTATTTGGCACATGTTTTTACGCTGGATGCCCTTCCTAACGCAACCCTCCCCAATTTATCCGGGCTTGGGGCCGGCACTAAGAGTGGCTGGGGCTGGTTCCCTGTCCGGGGATCGAACCTGGTCCGTGAGAGCGCAGCATCCTAGCCACTAGACCACCAGAATTGACAACTGAATAATAAACAAAAAACATTATTATGTTGTATAAAAAATGCGTAGTTAATGCTAACTTAATGCTTAGTTTAAGAGGTATATCTGATATATTCTTCTTCTTCTTCTTTTGGCTGCTCCCATTAGGGGTCGCCACAGCGGATCATCGGTCTCCATACTACTCTGTCCTCTACATCTGCCTCTTTCAAACCAACTACCTGCATGTCCCTCCTCTGCACATGTCCAAACCATACGAATCGCACCTCCCTCACGTCATACATGCGCTGTCCCTCTAATAAACTCATTTCTAATCCTGTCCATCCTCGTCACTCCCAACAAATCCCTCAACATCTTCAGCTCTGCTACCTACAGCTCCACCTCCTGTCTTTTACTCAATGCCACTGTCTCTAATCCATACAACATCGCAGGTCTCACCACAGTCCTATAAACTTTCCCTTTCACTCTAACAGACCTACTATCACAAACCACTCCTGCCACCCTTCTCCACCCACTCCACTCTGCCTGCACTCTTTTCTTCACTTCTCTAACACACTCTCCATTACTATGCACTGTTGAGCCCAGGTACCTGAACTCCTCCACCTTCTCCACCTCTTCTCCCTGCAACCACACCACTCCACTGCCCTCCCTCTCATACACACACATGAAAGTCAGTAAGAGTAAGACAGAGTACATAAGAGTTATATCTGATGTATATAAATATTATAGCATTACATAACATCTGACAGAAAAACACATGTTCTTTAAGTTTCTAATATGATTAGTGCGTTTCGTGAGCCCAGTAAGCCTGCAGGGGAATAAAAGTGTCTTAATGGAGATAAATGTCAGCAGTAGTTGGTGTACTACTAAGTGCCTGCTAACTAACATCCTTCCAAATCCTGCCAAGTTCTGCTATTCTTTAAATACTTATCCAAAAAAAGATATAAACTAAAATATTAAAAGGTCAGGTTAAAGGTTATCTTCAGTTTAAAAACTGTTCTGCAATTTGCTAGAAGATTACAAAAAATTGGGCTTTTCGTCTTAAAATTGTGGTTTAAATTTGACTTTAGAATTCATAAACATCAATTTAGTTTAGTGCATCAACTGTGATTGAAGCAACACCGGTCATGAATTTTTTAAATCTATTCATGCATGCATTTTGGGATGTTTTGTGTCTGACCACAGATCACCTCATTTACTGGGATTTTGGCACTCTGCGCAATTTCTTGGAATGAGAGCTGTCTGTTATTGTTGGGATGTGTAAAAGTCATCTGAAAGCAGAAAAAAATAAAATGTAAGCACATTTTCATAATACAATATGTTAACATTTAAACATGGATTTTATTAAACCCAAAATCACCTCCATTACACAGAGTAGCTGTATCTTCTGCATCAGTTTGATCTCATGAGTTGCAAGATCTGGCTGCAATGCAAAAGGTGCCTCTTTATCACTTTTGCAGAACAGGAGCACACCACTGCTCTTAGTAATGAGCTGAAAATGTAACCTTGCTGACCTGCTGACCCCAGGCTGTCTTTAAAGCCTGGAACTTGATGACGTTGCCACTGTTGAAAGCATACAGTGTATCTATAAGCCATTGCTTGTCTGTGTTTCTTAAAGACTCCAACACTGGATGCATGAGCTAAAAAAAACAACAACAGTGTACTTTATACAATGAGCATTGTAAAAAAACCAGCGAGACCGAATGTTCTCTGTGGAACAGAGACATAGTGAGAATGCAGAAGGGACTTACGAGTTCTCCAAAATTATACACTCCTTCGCCGAGCAGTCCCGCGAGCCCCAGTGTAAATGCTCTCTCCTGTTTTTCGGTCTCTGAAAATGTAAAATAGTGATCGTGAGGTAAACTTGTTTACAGTGAATTCAAAGGTCATATGCCAATTAATGCCAAACATCAGGTTGATCTCTGCAACGCAAAAATACTTACATGACTTACCAGATAAATCTTTTATATCTACGCAGCCGAGATATCGCAGCGCATCCTTGTAGTACAGCGCGTGGTTTCCCACAAATCGATAATACTTGCTGGACAAATCATAGAAACGCCCGTGGACTGATGTTACACCAGGCAAATTATTTAGCATCTCCTCCACTTCCTCTATCAGTTTCTGTAAACAATGACACACTAAATCAATGAGTGGAAACGCAGGCTCATATATGCAAAAACACTGTAAATCTATTAGCACCCCTCCTGAATCCCATATAATCTGCCTGACAACTTGGGAAAATTGTGGAAGTGTATGGTTGTTTACCAGTAATACGTTTAATAAATATACAGGCATAAATAAAAACCAGGGTTAGAGTGTAGAAATTTTTTTGAGATTCATCTCATGTGCTTGATATGGATTTTTGTTTCCGATGCCAGGAACAACAGAACCACCAGCAGGTTGTGGGGGTGACCAATACGACAAAAATGTTCTGATTCCTGAATGAATGTCAAGATTCCTGAATGAATGTCAATACACAATATGGATCAGTTTTGTGAAAAAAAATTAACGTAATGTAGTATTTTATATTTTTCATTGATGATTTAAAACAAATCTTGTTTTTACACTTATCTATCATAAAAAAAAAAAATCACATCAACTCAGCTGTTTCCAGTCAGTTTGTAATTAAATAAATATAGTTCAGTAAAATAGATTTTAAGATCTATGAGCCATCACAGATGGCCATGCATGCTATTTTATGTACAAGGCAGAAATGGGAAATTTGACAGTATAATATTGGTATTGTGTTTAAAACAATGTCACAGTAATATTTTCTGAGATATCCTAGGTAGTGAAATCTATTTAATGTTTTCTTTATCAAATCTTTTTTTAATTATTTTATTATTTAAGGTCAGAGGTTTGTATTAAATCTTTAACATTTAAAAAAAATTTTTAACATCCTAAACATACCCAGCAGTGTTATTGTGTATTTAACATTTATGTGTATACAAGTACCCTTTTACTCAAAACTAACTCATAAATGCATTGGGCTGTGCCACTACATTACAAATGTTTTCCCAGCAACAAATAATTTTTAGTATAAAAATAATGGCTGATAATTCGCACCTTGGTGCATTTTAGCATTGGCAGCCCACCCACCCATTTTTTTTTGGGGGTGGTGAAAGGAAACTAGAGAACACAGAACAAACCCTCTGAGGTTTGTAACTCGAGCTCAGAATCGAACCGAAGACACAGTGAGGCAGCAGTGCAACCCACTGTGCTGGCATGATGCCCACCTGCCGAGGTCAGTTTCAACATCTGAACATCTGATCCAGCTAATCACAGCCTTTAGTAACATCTGAATATTTAAGCCAGATGTTTTTCTAATTAGTGTTTTGATAGCACACTGTTATGACAAATGGTACACTGAGATAATAAAATCTTAAATACTGTTTTATACACTAAATCAGAATAGTTTTTACTGGCAAGTGTCATGGGTTGCATATATAAGAATTTTGTCATAATGTGCTGATACTAAAATAAATAACTAAATAAATAAAAGTTATAAAAATGAAATAAATAACTAAATAAAAATATAGACATGAACTATACAATTTATATGATATATAAATATATATAAAATATATGTAATACAAATATGTACTGTATATAGGTTAATTATTACTACTTAAGTCTCTATGAACAAGTTTTCCGAATTGTAAGTCAGTTTCCCAGATGTTTTTTCTCAGCTACATTATGCTTTTATCCTAAATTTATAGCTTAAACCATTATTTCTAACCATAGTGTACATATTGTACAAAACACTAATATAATCTTTAAATAAAAAAATTTTACTACTGGGAAATACTATTAATAGTAATTAAACCTTTTTTTCTATTTGAAATCAGAAATGTATTTTAACCTGAAATTAGACCTGAAATGAGGAAACTAGTCAGATACATTAAATGGCAATATTGCAGGCTCATTTAATAGTTTTACAATTATTGTGTAAAAACACTTGTAAAGACCACAGCCTGTAGCTTTAAGATTTACAGTATTCACAAATGTGTCCTGTCATAAAGTGTTAAGATCTCATTTTCGTCTATTTCATAGTTTCCCTATTTCTTTCTTAAATTTTTTCTTGTAATAACGTACCTTTGTTGTAGTAAGATCATTGATCTCTAATTTCAGACACCCAATTGTTGTTTTGCATAAGATTACAGCTCGGTCACTGCTCTTCACCTGTCAACAAATCAACATTTAAAACATAAATAAACAGAGATTTCTGCTGGGACATTAAACATTTATACATTTCTTTCTTACCTTTTCTTTGGTTTTCTCAAGAAAGGTAATTGCATCATTTGGGTCTGTCGAGGATGAAGCACAAATATAAGTGAATATGAGTAGCTGCACATAAATGTTGTTATGATTTATAGACCTCCAAGATGAACTCTGAAATTTTTTCTGTGTGTATGTGCACACATGTGTGGAGATGTTCTGTCCTGCAGTGTGATTGTGAAGTAATAGATCTTCTAAATTCCTTGCCATTATGTAAATGATTCAATAATTATATTTAATTATTATCATTATTATTATTATTAAGCTACAAAATGAATTGTATTTAGCAGTAGGGTAATGTATAAAGCTTGTTCAAAATAATGATGTAATCAATTAAACTAACATTGCTATGATGATTTTACATGCAAAATGCTTCTTGAAAACCTTATTATTAAACTTTACACTCACCAGTGATTTTTTTGATAACATACAAAATAATTTCCACCAGAGAGAGGGGGTTTATTCTGGAGACATAAAAATAACAAGAGGAATGAGAAATGAGTAAAACATTAAATACATATTTGTTTTTGAAAAAGTAACAGAAGTGATGTTATGTAACATAACAAAAACATTCACATTATTAGAATGTAATTATCAGTATTCATAATATCTATCATCATCCTTTTTATCTATCTATCTATCTATCTATCTATCTATCTATCTATCTATCTATCTATCTATCTATCTATCTATCTATCTATATATTACATTCAGTGTATGTAATATATATATATATATATATATATATATATATATATATATATATATATATATATATATATATATATATATTACATACACTGAACAAAATTATAAACGTAACACTTTTGTTTTTTCATGAGCTGACCTCAAAGATCTAAGACTTTTTTTATGTACAAAAAAAATGGGGACAAAAACAAGTGTTGCATTTAAAGTTTTGTTCAGTGTATATACAGTATATGTTTGGAAATCAACTTTCTGGTAAGTGTCATTCAGTCACAACAGGACTACTCTTTAAAGAGGTTACCTACAGTATTTTATCATCCTACCTGTGCTCAAAATCACTGAGAAAGTTTTCATACAGCTGCAGAGGAAAAACAGTAACATGTGATTTACTTAGGCATTAAACAAAATATCTGGTCACCATGTAAACACAGCCTTACCTGGATAAGAGTGTCTCCGGAATTAAAATAAGGGTCTTTCACAAACTCGGTCAACTTCAGAGTTAACTGATGCCACAATCTAATAGTTAATTAAAACATAAGCATGGTCATTTCAATAAAAAAACAAGTTTTTTTTTTTTTTATTAATCTTTTAGCCAGGGTGACTTTATATTGCCTAGTAAAGATACCTTATATTACAAAGACCAGGCATACCATTATAACATTATGATTGTGATTGAATAACACTTTTTTTTTTTCTATATATAGAAAAATCTGCATCTTGTTACCTGTAAACAATATACAGTAGGTCATGCTGTATGTTAATATATTTCATGGAAGGGAAGCTAAAAAAGTCCCTTCTTCCCAAAAGAATATAAAGCAGGACTTATGTTTGCAAAACTGTCCCTGAATAAACCACAAAAGTTGCAGGGTTAAGATGTTTGTTCATCACGTACATTGCCATGTCTGGTATAAATCAAACCCTGCATATAAATAATTACAATCCCTTACACTTCATATGAGGCATGATGGTGGAGGGCTGATTATTTAAACTTGTTGTCAACTACAGAAACTGCGATACTCACAAAAACTGCAACAATAATGAATTCGAATTTATACATAATATTCAGAAATTGGGTCATGCAACAGGACCATGATAGTAAAAAACAAGCAAATCAATAACACAATATCTAATAAGGGGGGGGGGGGGGGGGGGGGGGACAGACCTTGAGCCATATGAAATGCACTCTGAGTAGGGATTTAAAGACAGATGCTCATCAATGGTTGCCCCTTAAACATTAATGAACTAAAGAAATGTAATAAGTAATTCCCAAATGATGGGATGAACTCCTACAGAAAACACTTCAAGTCTTTGGTTCCTCATGTTGCTGGGTTTCTGAATGTGCTTTCTAAATTTTTTTTTGTTTGTTTGAAATAGAAGTTGGTCAATAACTGTTAATCAGGCTCTGAGAAAAAAACGTTTTTCTCATGACAGTCCCTTTACAATGATGTAAACCACTATAATCATGTGTATATAGCAGATCAGATCAGATATATATATATATATATATATATATATATATATATATATATATATATATATATATATATATATATATATATTTTTTTTTTTAGGGGGGGGGGGGGGGGGTGGAAGTACTTTTAATGTCATATTAAATCCCCACACTGAGGGGAACCGATGACTTGCTAAAACTTGCACTGTGACGTTATTTTATTTGTTAAAGCTAAACACAAGCTTACTTTCTGTTGTACAGATCTTCAAGCGCGTGCCACTGAGCCGCCATTTCAGGGCTTGCGCTCGTGCTCTGCTGAAGGACCAGATATCCCGGGACATCTTTCATTTTTTAAACCGGTGTTTAATTAATACAAGGTGCCGGAATGTGATGTACGAGATGAGTTTGTAATTCTCTATCTCCATCTGTCACCGGCGTCCCCCCCCCCACAGTATCACAACAAATCCCGCCCTCTGCTCTTTCATTAGTTATTATTTTGTCAGTCAACATCACTATCCAATTACTGATGAGTAAACTCTATTATCCAATCATATCACAGGAAATGAGCTTCCTCTAACCAATTGTAGCAGGGGCTTTGTTCCAAACAGCATCACATTTGATTTTTAGTGCTGTACTATTCGGAATGAAACACAGCCAGCTAGTCCCATAATAAAAGTTATTAAACGTTCTGAAGTCGTTCAGTGAAAAAAAAAAATCATCTTTAAATGAATACAATAATTAAAAAAAGAATAATGTATTTTTTTGTTATTTACTTACCTATCATTAGATGATTTGATAAAAAATAAATGTGTGATTATGGCACCGGATGAATATGGCGCCGGACTGTTCCACATCTACCTACAACCTTATAATACGTGCGCATAAAAAAAAAAAATGAAATAAAAAGAATTGCTCCATTTAATAAAACTCCATGCTGTTATATAATAATGTTTAATAAATACTAATTGAGATGAAATAATGTATATTGTCGTTAAATAGTAAAATAAATTTGATGTCGTTGTTGTTCCTGTCTATGTTTTAACTGTGCATTTATTTTATTCTTTATGGTAAAGCGTGCCGATTTGTGTCATAGAATGAACCATAACACTGATGCTGGTTCAGAGTGATATTATATAATATTAATTTGTGTTAGTTTACTTGTCTTTATTTTGTGTATACGGTGTAATAATTTGTATTTATCAGCATTATCTTGTTAAACCCAACAGTATGAGCTCGTTGTTGATTTTACCGAGATGTTGTACTATCAATGTCAAAAGTAAGGGAAGGATATTGACAGGCAAAGGTAGATTTATACTCTATACTATACAGGGTGTAATAACCTTTAGTGCGCTTTAATATATACATGAGTGACTATTTTCAGCACCTTGACGATAACCGTGTTCAGTCTAAAACATGCCATCAATCATAATAAAACTTTCAATTCGTTAATATTTGCACCATTAATATGCACTTTAAACCTTAACTTCTTTCTTTGATCCTACTAGGAGATGATGTTATTTGTTTATTTACTTAGGTTTATCAAGGTTACATTATGTCCATAGGAAGATTTCATCAAGGTTTGTCTGTGTCCAGAAGCTGGACCTGAATGGAAATGGATATTCGGGTGTTTTGGGATGTCAGTAAGTATCTTTACATTTAATCTTTTGTACAATTTATGGCTAAAAGTTTGTAAACACCTAACGAACACATCCATGTGTGCTTGTTGAATATTCCCATTCCAGATGTAACTCTCTTTTTGTTGTTATAAAAATTGTTATATGTGATATATGTGTGTATCAAACTGTACAACCTGGACTTAACACAACACACACCATCTCAATCTATTCCACCATTATCTATTTATTATTATTTATATTTGATAACTGATATCTGTTTAACTGCACCTTTCACTGTATTACTGTTTACATGCCGTCTTTTGCACCTGACTACTATATTGTTTACATTGTTTACATGCTTTTTTGCACCTTCAACTTTATTATATTATACTACACTGTTTACGTGCTGTCTTCTGCACATCTTGACTGCTGCTGTATTTTTGCACTACATTGTGTTTCTTATATTCACTCCCGGGTATAGTTTTTACAGTTTACAGTACTGTATAACCAAGTATACAGTAGGTTTACTGGTCGGCGCTATCTTGGTTTTGTGTCTTGTCTTGTGTTGTCTGTCTGTACTGTTTTTTGTCTGCACTGTTCGCACCAGGTTGCACTCGATGCACTTTATGTAGCTTGTGTTGGGTTGTATCTTTATGTTATTGTTTAGTGTAGCACCAGGGTTCCGGAGGAACGTTGTCTTGTTTTTACTGTGCACTGTGTACCACTGTGTATAGTAGAAATGACAATAAAAGCCTCTTAACTTGACTTGTTCTGCTCTTCTTGGAAGGCTTTCTGCTAGATTTTGGGCCATGTCTCCAAAAGGTCTGGCTCTGGTTGAAAATGTTGCATAAGGAAACCTGCTGAGCTGTCAATGTTCTGGTTTATTCCAAAGGTGTTCTTTGGGGTTGAGGTCAGGGCTGTGTGCAGGACACGTATATCCTTCTATTCCAAATCTGGAAAATGATGTATTAATGGCATTTGCTTGGCACTCAGTTGCACTGCCATCATTGGTCCTTTTAGTTCCACTAAAGGGAAATTTTTCATTCTGCAGCACTCAAAGACAAAGAGTTGAGCAGCAGTTTAAGGAGGAACCAAACCATTTCAATAATAATAATAAAATAACTTCTGAAAGGGACTATACTAATCATTTGGGTCATCCCCCCTAAATTAAACTTGGATATACTTTAAAGTAGTCAATGTGCAGGTCGTATAGGAGTATACATTTACTGCCCTCTGAAAATAACATACAGCCATTATTGTCAAAATAGCGGTTTTCGAATAGGGTTCCACTTCGAACAGGCCTTGCAAGGGTCGATCAAAGAAGTGAAGTCCTCATGCTGTGCATCAGGTGTAGAAGCTTGCTTCATAAAACAGACACTTGAACGCTGCTAGCATTGCTATAGAGGTTGCAGAAGAGGAAGGTCCTCTTGTCAGTGCTCAGACCATACGCCGCACACTGAAAAGTCGCTTTGCATGGCCAGAAGAAAGCTTCTTCTGAAGCTAGACTAAAAGAAAGCCCACAAGCAGTTTGCCAAAGACAATCTGTCCAATTTGTCCAAGAGCATGAATTACTGGAACCATGTCCTGTGGTCTGAAGATAATATTATAGTCGTGGTGGTAGCATCATGGTCTGGGGCTGCATGAGTGCTGCTGGTACTGGGGAACTGTGGTTCATTGAGGGGAAACATAGATTACAACATGTACTGTGACATTCTGAAGCAGAACATGATGCCCTCCCTTCAGAAATTGGGCCGAACGCGAGTTCTGTGCTGTGGTGAGGAAGCTGAATGTGATTAACTGACCAAGTATGTCTCCAGACCTGAACCCTATTGAGCACCTGTGGGGCATCCTCAAGCAGAAGGTGGAAAAGCACGATGTGTCTAGTCAAGTCAAGAAGCTTTTATTGTCATTTCAACAATATATAGCTGACGCAGTACACAGTGAAATGAAACAACGTTCCTCCAGAACCCTAGTGCTACATAAAACAACATAGTGCCACATCACAGAAAACAGAGCTAAGGACTAGTAAGTGTCCTCACCACATAAAGTGCATCGTGTGCAACCTGGTGCAAACAGTGCAAGACAGACAGTGCAAGACAACACAAGACATTGTAGGACAAATGCACAAAACACAAAATAGCACTGCAGGTAAACCTGCTGTATATTACATAGTGCGGTGTGTAAAAGAGAACTGAGTACAGGAGTGTACCTTGTAATTGAACAAAATGTAAACAAAATGGTTTGTGCAAAACAGCGATAGCAGCAGTAAAAAAGATGTGCTAAAACAGCATGTAAACAGTTTGTAGTAATGAAGTGAAATAATATGGGTGGTGCTGAAGACATGGATGTGTGAACCAGCAGATCCAGCAGCTCTGTGATGTCATTACGGAGGAGTGGAAGAGGATCCCTGCAACAACCAGTGCAGCTCTGGTGAATTCCTTACCCATGAGGATTAAGACAGCTAGATAACAATGGTTATCGCATAAAATATTGACACTTTGGTCACAGTTTTGACATATTCACTTAGGGTGTACTCACATTTGTTGGCAGTTATTTAGACAATAACAGCTGTATGTTGAGTTATTTTCAGAGGACAGAAAATCTGTACTGCTAAACAAGCTGCACATTGACTACTTTAAAATATTTTTATTGTCCCTTGAGAACATTTAATAAAATGGTTGCTGAAATGTGAGGGATGTACTCACTTTTGTTAGATACTGCAGGTGTGAAGGTCAGGGGTGCACAAACATTTGGCCATAACGTGTGTCCTGTACATGTCATGCTTTGCTTTTATATTAATGTTTAATAAAGCAATGTTTGTGGTGTAGGAAAAGCTTTCAGAGAGGGCTTTCTGGAGGAGGACATGGTGGCAGAAAACAGAGTATGACTTTGGACGACATTGCAAAAGGAATTCGAGAAAAAGAGTACAAACGGATTGTGGTGATAGCTGGAGCAGGGATTAGTACTCCAAGTGGAATTCCAGATTTCAGGTAACTATCTAAAGAAGCATCGATTGTAAAATTTTTAATAAGTCCAAATATAACTGGACTTATTTTTTTTATTTAAAAAAAAATATCTTGAACACAAAACCTATGCTCACAAAAAAATGCTGCTAATTTCCTCCATCCATCTCCTCTGGCAGATCACCCGGAAGTGGCCTTTATGACAACCTCCAAAAGTACAACCTCCCCTATGCCGAGGCCATATTTGCGATTAACTATTTCCATCACAACCCTAAACCTTTCTTTGCCTTGGCTAAAGAGTTGTATCCTGGTAATTATCGTCCCTGTCTGACACACTATTTCATCCGGCTGCTTCATGACAAAGGACAGCTGCTCAGGATGTACACGCAAAACATCGATGGACTTGAGAGAAGTGAGTTTCTTAGATTACTGATGTACAATCAGCTATAGAATCATTGGCACCCTTTATGAAAATGAGACAAAATAGTTGTAATAGCTGTGAAATAATTGGCACATGTACTATATGATGTAATGTCTAACAAGGTTGGAAAACATTTCTACAAAACAGCACCTATTATTAATCACTTTGTGTGCCTTTATAAGGTCAACATTTTTGACATGGCTAAATTTTCAGTTCTAATGGCACTTGGAGATATTCTAATGTGTTTAGATAGAGTTCGGTAATGTAATACTTGATAAATGAATAAAAATCTAGATTAGGATAGATAGATTTATCTACTTAATTGATTCTGAGGAATATTACAGACATTATGTAATAATTATGTATCTCTCTCTCTCTTAGTGGCAGGAATACCAGATAAAAAGTTAGTTGAAGCACACGGTACATTTGCGACAGCCACATGCACCCTTTGTCGTCGAAAATACCAAGGAGAAGACCTGCATGTGAGTTTCATTCTTACACACTAGAAAAACTGATCATGCAATAAAGAGAAAATAACTAACATCTTTCCTCTTAATTCTGAATCATGTTTGATGAGTATGATATTTTTTGCCTTTCCTAGAATGATATAATGGAAGGAACCGTGCCTCACTGCTCTTATTGTAAAGGAATCATTAAGCCTGACATTGTGTTTTTCGGTGAAGAGCTGCCACAGCAATTTTTCCTCTACCTCACCGACTTCCCCGTGGCAGACTTGCTGATTGTAATGGGTACATCTTTAGAGGTGAGAAAAACCTCTGTCATTGTGTTATTACCTAAGATAAGCTACACCTTTATTAACTCTCTTTAATTCTGAGTTTACTTTAAAACTTTTGCTGGTGCTTGTGAATCTTTTTGCAGCACAGAGGTTTTTTTTCTAGTGAGAATGTTTTGAGGTTGCAGTCTCCCTTAAAAAAAACATGAATCTAAAATCTTTCATCTGCTAAAGTTAGAGCAAAGCAACTGTCAAACCAACAGCTCTTGCACCAACAAAAGCTGATTTTAGTTTAACTAATTTTGTGTTATTCACAAAATGTTATTTAGATTATAAGAAGGAAATTCGGGTGTATAATATAATATATATATATATATATATATATATATATATATATATATATATATATATATATATATATATATATATATATATATATGCACACACATTTAAAAAATATTTTTTGTTGCCTTGTAAATATGACTGTTTAATCCTTTTTAGCGCAACTGAATAATAAAACTACAGGTTGTCCAGCAGATGTCACTGTTTTGTTTTTTTTCTTCTGGTGATCTGAAGGTGGAGCCATTTGCCAGTTTATCCGGAGCCGTGAGAAGTTCTGTGTCTCGCCTCCTTATTAATCGTGAACTAGTGGGACCCTTTGCGTGGGGCTCTTCACGGCAGAGTGATGTGGCAGAGCTGGGTGATGTAGTTAGCGGCGTGAGGAAACTCGCAGATGCTTTGGGATGGATGCCTGAGCTGGAGGTTCTTATGGCTGAAGATCGTCAGAAGGTAAGTGATGCTCAGTGATATTGGTTAATATGTGTGAATTTACATGAACAGGTATGCAGGCTATGTACACAGTAAAATCGCATTGGCACTGTACTATCTACTACACCAAATTTACTATACTAATGTGCACACTATTCTTATAAGTACTCATTAAGGTGTTCAGACCTTTAACCTTTATATCAAATATATATGTATTACAATGGAGTGTAAAAGCCAGAGTTTGCATTTAAAATCATTTAAACTAGAAATAAAAAATTTAAGAACCAATAAAATGAGGCCTTGAATATTCAGTATTCAGTATTTTGGATTTCTTGTTCATTATTTACTTTTGAGCCAATTTGTGATATTGAACATGCTAACTCAGATCTCTTTCAAATGTATCCCTTCCATTGAAGCACACATTCAGGCAAAACTGTAATGGATTTGAAAGAGTACATAACATCAGATTTGACATAAACATGTGGAGTCCATACCAGCTGTCAATAAAGCTAAAAAGGTCTATTAAGAACTATTAAAACATTTACTACTACTTTTCACTCAAGTTTTTTCAAATGATATAAAACATTTTGCACTAAAAACAATGAAGATTTTTTAAATCCATTTATAGTAGTGGTCTCAGATTTGTGGACCCTAATGTGTGTGTGTGTGTGTGTGTGTGTGTGTGTGTGTGTGTGTGTGTGTAAATGTGTTTAAAAAACATATTTTAAAAAATGTGTGTGTGTGTGTGTGTATATATATGTATATATATATATATATATATATATATATATATATATATATATATATATACAGACACATTTTTTTTAAATATGTTTTTTAAATAAAGTGTTTAATACAGTCATTACATTTAATCCCAATCTTTAGAATTAAATAAATAATTATATGTTCAATAACAGTATATTAGATCTTAAACTGGCCACGGGAAGTAAAATAAAAACAATGTAAGTCATTTGCTCATAAGTCAATTAATTTTTTTTTATCTATTATGAGTTTACTGCCAATAATATAATAATAATAATAATAATAATAATAATAATAATAATAATAATAATAATAATAAGAAGAAGAAGAAGAAGAAGAAGAAGAAGAAAAGAATGTTATTTGCTTCCTGTTATGTTAGATAGAGATAATGTTGTGTTAATTTATTACATATATGTAATAAATTAAAGTGTAATTTTTTTTATCAAATGTAATTAATTTTTGTGTACAGTAAGCACAGTTTAACAGACTTAACAGCACAATGCACTTTAAGAAATACAAAATTATATTAACACATTTTTACAAGGGTTAGATTTGGAGGCTCAGCCTCACCACACTCAGGACAAATCAGTGTAAGAGCATAGCTCAGTGGCTGTGAAAGATCTCTGCTCGGTGTTAAAAAGGCAAGAAATGAAAGAGACCTATCGGACATCACAGGGCCTACAGTGTTTTCCATTTCTTCTGCAGGCTTCAAAGAAGAGAGAGGAATGACTGTCCAGAGATGAGACACCAGCTTCATTTCTTGCATCTTCTCAGTCATTTTGTGGCTGTGATGTCTTGGCTCGACACCCGTAGCACTTAAACAACCTTGATGGAGTTGAACTGTGATGAAGACAGCACCTGGAGGCTTAGCTCACTGCATTAGTCTTTCTTTGTAGCTTTCATTGTTGTTTTAAAGCCTCCAAGTTAATGGGGAATTAAAATCTTTAAACATGACATTAATTTCAGGTGATTTAAAATAATTATTCCTACTTTTCATTATTAAAGTTTTGAAAGGTGTCTTGTTGCTTTGTCTTTGCCTTCCTTTCCAATGCAGAATTTTGGCCTAAATTTAGGGTGGACTAAGAAAATAAGCTCAATATCAGCAAAATCTGCAGAACTGCCCTGAAAAACCAAAATAAACTGAACAGAAGCTCTACTTCTGCCACTCCAAGTAGAAAAATTGTTGAAAAAAAAGTTGTGAAATAACACGAGAGGCGTGTACTATATTTGTACATTGGGCACATACTTGTTGGTTCATTGCATATATTGCATATATATATATATATATATATATATATATATATATATATATATATATATATATATATATATATATATATATAATTATTTTTTATATAACGCAAAGGTTTTTTTTGTTTGCGTGTAGAAAAAATAGAAATCCATGTTCATGTCATTGCGTACAGGATCACAATTATTATGGCATACAGTCTAAAGCAATTAATGGTCTCATTCAACAGTTTTTTTTGTTGTAATTTGGTGCGTTCCAGCTAATTGATCTCAATGCAATTCATTAAGCTGTCTAATCATTTACAACACCACATTTGTTTGCTTTGTTAATTTAGAATTAAGGCTTTTAGTCAGAAAACAGCGTTCACAAAATATGAAACAGTACATTATCCTATCAAAGAGCTTTAGATGGGGATAGAAAATACACTATATGGACAAACATATTGGGACACCTGACTTTTCCAGCCATATGTGGTTCTTCCACAAACTGTTACCTCAAAGTTGGAGGCACACAATTGTATAGTGTGTCTTTGGATGTGGAAGCATTACATTTTTCTTTCACTCGAAATAGGTGACCCAGACCTTTTCCAGAATGACAATCCAGCACATGCACATAAATCAAGCTCTATTAAGATATGGTTTACACGGTTGAGTGAAAAAACCTGAGTGGCCTGCTATAGAACTCGGACTTCAACCCTACTGAACACCAGTGGGATAAACTGGAAGGCTGACTGTACCACCGGCATCTTCACTGTACATCAGTACCTACCTTTACTAACACCCTTGTGGCAAAATGAGCACCCTAAACCCCCACACCCCAACCACCCTCCAAAATCTAGTGGAAAATCTTCCAGAAAGAGTGGTGGTTATTATAAAAATAAAAAGGGACTAAATGTGGAATGGGATGTAAAGAAAACACATACGAAACTTACGGTCAAGTGTCCACAATTTTTTGTACATAAATTGTATATGAGTGAATGTTTAGAATGACTTACTGTAGAGATCATAAGTGACACCTGTCATTTTGAAGTGGAAGAAGCACACAAAGAGAGAGACCAAATTTTTAAAGAAGGTATTTGCATAGTCCAAAAACAGATCACTAAGATTTCTTATGAGATTAAAACATGAATGCACTTTGTATAGTGTCTTTAAAGTATTGGAATTATTGGTCTTTGTTTCATTTCAAAATATTGATGCAGTCAACACTATATACAAAAAAAAAATCCTCAATTGCTAAATGTTCACCCACCATTTAACAACGGACTTTGAACACCCAAGATTAATCGCACTTGAGTGCACAAAACACAGATAAACATCATCACTTCTCCTCTGCTGCTTTAAGATAAAGGTCCTTGAGCTTCACTCCTGATTTGAGGAAGACAGCTTAAGCTGTCAGGAGTGTTGCCACCACATGCTGTCATGAGTTTGAGGAAGAAGTGAGTTTCTGATCAGATTGTCCTGTAAAAACCTAAAGGACAGTTTAAAAAAAAAGTTATTTCTTAATCCACAGCACTGTTGAATTCTTGTGGTGTATCATGGGTAGGTTATTGTGAAGACGTATATTTAAAATTGAGGGAGTCTTTATTGTCACTGATTTGAGTCAGGGGAAAAGCTTTTAGGGGACCTTTTTCTGCCACTTGAAAGATTTCCGAAGACTTAGTGATTTCCAGTTTTATAATAACATAAACTGGGTTTTTTAGAGTTTAGGAGAAAAAGAAGAGGCTGGCGAGAAAACAAAATGATGAGTTTATACTACAACTAATAACAGGATCCAGTCTGGTTTAAAGGTGTTCCGCTATATTCTAAAATTCTAATATATATATATATATATATATATATATATATATATATATATATATATATATATATATATATATATATATATATATATATATAGTACAGACCAAAAGTTTGGACACACCTTCTCATTCAAAGAGTCTTCTTTATTTTCATGACTATGAAAATTGTAGAGTCACACTGAAGGCATCAAGGGCTATTTAACCAAGAAGGAGAGTGATGGGGTGCTGCACCAGATGACCTGGCCTCCACAGTCACCGGACCTGAACCTAATCGAGATGGTTTAGGGGTGAGCTGGACCGCAGAGTGAAGGCAAAAGGGCCAACAAGTGCCAAGCATCTCTCGGGGAACTCCTTCAAGACTGTTGGGAGACTATTTCAGGTGACTACCTCTTGAAGCTCATCAAGAGATTGCCATGAGTGTGCAAAGCAGTAATCAAAACAAAAGGTGGCTACTTTGAAGAACCTAGAATATGACATTTTTCAGTTGTTTTACACTTTTTTGTTATGTTTATAATTACATATATAATTCCACATGTCTTAATTCATAGTTTTGATGCCTTCAGTGTGAATATACACACACACACACTAAAGTAGAAGTTCCTCCACTTCACACCATCCTGTCATTCATTATTTTACTAAACCAACACAATCTAAAGTTTTTTATTTCTTAGGTGTCCACGGAAGAGTGCGAGAGAGCTTTAGTTTTACTGTACCTTTAACATATTATTTTACTGCCTCTGACTACCATATGTAAGTCTCCACCACAATTCACTCAACAGGTTTACCCTTTGGTATTAGCAACGTAAATGAACCTTATAAAACACTGACATCATACATTGACAAGTTGTTATAAACATTTTGCCCTTCACATGCCAAGGATCTAAATTTATCCCAACACTTTGATGGAGCAGCTGAGATTTTAAAAGTGAGAAATCTGTGCTGATCTATTCACAGATAACTGACTCTCAGATATGCCAGGTTTTAATGAGCTACAAAAGCATGACTTGCTTTCTTCACACTTCAGTGAGAAGCTCAAAAACTTTGTCATTACACATGGGTGGTTGGGTAAGTAAAAATAAAGCAAGGACAACAACAGAAACAGGAGGTTATTTTGTTAAATACATATACAGTAACAGAAACTTTGTGCAGAGTTATTTACCTCAGTATTCTCTATGTTCCATGTACCATGCATATTATTTGTGTATGTGTAAAAAGGTGTAAAAAAAAAAGCTCAAACTTTATTAATGGCATGATCAATTTAAAACTGAAAATACCCATCCAGTTACTAATGATCATCATATAGTCCAATCATCTGTTTGTTATGTACAGTACACGCCTGAACAGTCTGTTTATTATATACGGTAAGTACCCTTTAAAATACATTACCTACTATAACATTTCAGTAAAGCAATACCCTGCTAATGCTTTCCTTCAGCTTAGGGTTTGCAGTTCTGTTGCTTTAAAGATTAAACATTGAAATAACTGTAAAGATAAACTTATAAAAAAAATATAACTTATGAAACACAATCATAAATGCCACTACTTCATTAGAAAAAAAATGATAGTTGTTGCTAATTCACAGTTCTTAGCTTAAGCAACATTTTTTTTTGTTTTAGTACAGTAGTTATTGTACAAGATTTATTCATATATTTCTGTACACTCCCACCTGACACAACAAACTTATTACATTTATGCAGCTTGACTAGCAGTAGATGCTAATTTAGCTTTCACCAAGACAGATGCTAACATGCTGTGTTACATTATACATGTTGAACATGATATTTGGATAAAAATTTGTTAGAGTCATGACTTCATTTCTTAAGTAAACTTAAGGATCTAGGAAAGTCTTAGCTAAGATTTATTTAGCATGTTGTTTAGCTTTTGCGTATCTTAACCAGTTTTCCCTTCACTTCTTGTTTATTTATTATCCCTTTCTGCGAAATGAGACTGGGTGTAAGTAACTCTTGCCAAAATGTTACCAAAAAATTTTTCTTAGAATCTGAGAGTCCCTATTGGATATGTCAGTAATGGTAGGGGTTAATGCATAGTTTTGTTGACCACACAGTCAACATATTGTTGTAAATAGATGAGGGTCACATGCAAAGGTCCCCTGAGATATATTCTAATGCTGCAAGAAAAATGTGAACTGAGGCTCCAGGTCACATTTTCTCTAACCAGAAGTTACAGCAGTGCTTCACTTGATCAGATATTTTATCTATTATTCAACAAGAAATGAAAAAGTGGCTTCTGGAAAAGGTGCCCAGGCTCATCCTGAAACACATACACAGAATATGGTATGCAATTTATATTTTCTACTGGAAATGTGTCAGACTTCATGAGCAGGTAATTAGACAGTTTCTTATGTTTTAGTGTAGCCCAATTTAAAACTTCATTAGTTTGTCAGTTCTATAATTTAATTGCCTTTCAGATGAAATTAAAATTGTAACCAGTCAGAACTGTCCAAGTATTTTCGTATCTTTACACCTTCGGCTTTCTCACCTGTCAGAATAAGCAGCTAAAACAGTAATAGTTCAAGTCTTGAATTCAGTTTATTATTAACTGTATAAATGTATTAACTTAGTTGTTCTATTTTTTTGTGTATAAACACAAATATTTAAAAAGTGTGTGTTATATATTATGCTTGATTGGTCAGAAAAGGATTAATTATTTCTAAAAGCACCTCCAACTGTAGTTCAAATCTCAGGTTTATATTAATTACATATTCTAACACTGCAAGTTACCTTTTCTATGGCAACAATTTCCTCAGGGACTTATTCACATAATATGAGTAATAATAATAATAATAATAATAATAATAATAATAATAATAATAATAATAATAATAATTAAATACTAATTTTAAGAAGAAGGAGGAGTATAGGGTGACGTATAAGAGTGGAGGAAGGTGCACACAAATGGAATATATTCTATGCAGGAGATGCAACCTGAAAGAGATTGGGAACTGTAAGGTGATGGCAGGGGACAGTGTAGCTAGACAGCATTAGATGGTGGTCTCTAGGATGGTTTTGGAGGTGAAGAAGAAGAGAAGGAGAGTGAAGACTGAAAAACGAATAAGCTGTTCAAAACTAAAGGAGGAAGACATTAATGTGAGATTCAGGGAAGAGGTCAGACAGGGGGCTCGGTGGTGGTGAAGAGGTGCTGAATGATTGGGCAAATACTCCAGAAGTGATAAGGGAGACAGCTAGGAAGGTACTTGGCATGACATCTGGAAAGAGAAAGGAAGACAAAGAGATGGTGGAATAAGAAAGTGCAAGAAAGCATAAGAGGAAAAAGGTTGGTGAAACAGAATTGGGATCGGCAGAGTGATAAGAAAAGTAGGCAGGAGTACAAGGAGATGTGGCAAAAGCAAAGGAAAAGGCATATGAGGAGCTGTATGAGAAGATGGACACCAAGGAAGGAGAAAAGGATTCGTACCGATTGCCCAGGCAGAGGGACCGAGCTGGGAGGGATGTGCTGCAAGTTAGAGCAATAAAGGATGGAGATGGAAATGTGATGACTAGTGAGAAGAGTGTGTTGAGAGGGTGGAGGGAGAATTTAGAGAATTGAGAGGTTTATGGATGTGGTGTGGGAAGACATGTAGGTAGTTTGTTTAAGAGAGGCAGATGTTGAGGACAGGGGGTATGGAGACGGATGATCCTCTGTGGCCGAAAGAATAAATAATAATAATAATAATAATAATAATAATAATAATAATAATAATAATAATAAAATAAAAAAACACATTCATGGAATAAGTCTCCAGCAATATGTGTTTTTCAACAGTGGAAAGTCTTCAAAATGGAGGATATGAGCAGCTGCATGGTTTTTTTTTTTTTTTGTTGTGTTATCTTAAACACAAGAGAAAACAGAGAGGCTGTTGAGGAAATGACTGTTTGTTTTTTATATTTTCATTTACTTTTAATTAAAAAAAAACTTTTTTTATGTATGGTTCACACATTACATTTAATGTAATCTAATGCTAATCATTAAATTTAAGTAACTCTGTTCTGTGTTGAGCCACTGTATTGTTTCCTTTTAAGAATGCATGCCTTCAAGTATATTATACCTCAAATAACGTATAATTAGAAAATATATTAATTAGCCTTAATTTGTCACATATACATTACAGCACAGTGAAATTTTTTTTTCACATGTCCCAGCTTGCTCAGAAGTTGGGGTCAGAGCGCATGGTCAGCCATGATACGGCGCCCCCTGGAGCACAGACGGTTAAGGGCCTTGTTTAAGGGCCCAAGTGTGGCAGCTCGGCGATATCGGGGCTTGAACATCCAACCTTCTAATCAGTAACCCAGCGCCTAAACCTGAGCTACCACAGATACACACACACACACACACACACACACACACACACACACACACACACACACACACACACACACACACACACACACACACACACACACACACACTGTATATATTAAAATCAAATAAATCAAGTCCGAAGTTTTTTCACTTTTTGTAAATTATTATAATGTATAAACATTAAGTGAAAACAATCAGAAATATTTTCGGAAAATAGAAAAAAAACACAACTGTATATATTCATGAAACTACTTTGTTGAACCACCTTTATTTTGTGCACTTTGTCTTTTTATGGTAAAATTCCCCACTTTGAAGAAAAGCAGCAGTTAATCACATTTCTTCACATGTTTTGGTGTGAGAAATTAAACTTGAATGTTGTGAGAATTTGCCTTCGTCAAGCCCTCCCGCACCCCATAGCGCAGACAGCTGAAGTATACCAGATATTGTCACATGCAAAGAGTTATTAACACTTGTCAGTTATGTCTGCAGCTAGTTCTATGTTGCTGTGGGGCTTTTGGCAGCCTCGCTGGTAAGATACATCTCGTCTTTTTATACATTTTAGGGGATGTCCTGTCTTGGTGATGTCACTGTGATGCTCCATTTGTCTATTTGTTAATGATGACCCTTATAGTGTTCCGTGGTACCTCAAAGGTTTTGGAAATTATTTTATACCCCTTTCCTGATTGGTAACTTTCAGCAAGCAGATTACAATGGATGCTTTGTAAGGTCTTTGCACACAATAAAACAGCTGATCTGTATTTAGTGTTAATTAGAATAATTAGAATAAGTTGTATGATAATTTTTTTTAACATGACACTGAATTTGTTTGGTTCATTGTAAACATAGCTTTTTTATACTAAAATGTTTGATTGATTTTCACTTAATTTTATGTTCTAATTTTAATCTGCGCCAGTGTATTCTAATTTTGCATTGTGACGTTGTGTTCTGCTATTGTTTTACATCATTTTTGCAGGGCTATGTTCATTTTTCACAACCACTGTATATATTATTTGCTTATTTTATATAAAGCACACCACATATCAAATAAAACAAATGTCAGTCAACAGGTGAGTATTCATCATATGTCTCTTTACTTAAATGATCGCCACATGAAATGTGGACTTGGTAAATAGGCACAATGCATTGATGGCCAAGAATACATTTTGTCTTTAAAGGCATGTAAAGCATTGGCAACAGACCGTTATAGAAAAAAGAGGAATGCAGAAAGTAATACAATGCGATTACTTACACTAGGATGCTTAGTACACCATCTGTTTTTTATTCTTGATTGATTTTATCAGGTAAATCTCTCACAAACAGTTCCCAATTACCCCTCCCTTTTACATCAGTGTAGTACTACCAAAGTCCATTACCACTGCGGCACTGAGAATAATATTTATAGGCAGGGTAAAGGGTAGCTGACAAATTCTACACTCAATCAAATACATCATTACTGGTAGGTGGACCTGATAAAAGGCCAGGGTGTATAACTTCATGACTGGTGTACATAATGACTGGCACCACTTTATTAAATGTGCATACGAATGTTTTTTTATCCAATGTGCTCATTCTTGACAATAGTTCATGGCATCATTATAATTTCGTCCATTCTGCTGGGCGAGTAACAGCAGGTGCTATGTAGAAACTTGTGGAAAAACCTGCGGAATTCAGTGTTGAAGACGGTGTAGATGATGGGGTTCAATGCACTGTTCACGTAACCCAGCCATGTCACTGTGCTCATTAGGTAGTGTGAGATTTCACATGTCTCACATAGGGCCCGTGTCGTGTGAACCACAAAGAATGGAGTCCAGCAGAAAAGGAAGGCACCTGGAGACAAAAAGAATTAAATGAAAAAACTCTAATCTTGGAGGACGTGATACAAAACAGAAAAAGGACGGCACCTGGAGACAAAGAGAATTAAATGAAATGACTCCAATCGTAGAGGACGTTGTAAAACGTTTAATATTGGTGGTATTACAGCCCAGTAAACTTATAATGCTGATTTTTTTCTTATTCAGGGCAAACATAGTGAGGCTTTAATACCAAAATAGCACAATGGTGGAGACTGTGAATTCAGGTCTAAGAACTAACTATGGTATATCTCAATTATGCATGATTCAAACCTTGAAGTTGAACAGAATCACAAGTCTAAAATGTATTTTTAAGTCATTTAATTAATTCATTACTAGAAACTGTCCTTTTGAAGTCTATTAATTTTCTTCTTACATGAAAGACATCAGGATATGTGCTCTTAAAACTTACTTACCTTAAGGAGAAAATAGATTGTTATGGAAAAATGTATAGACAGTTTATAAAGAATATATACTGTATTACAGATAGATATAATCATAGCAGATGAATCTTAGCAGATGAATCATAGCAGATGTCCTTTAGACAATGAATGCATTTTCTTTATATGACTGTGTGCTACTTTAAACAAATTGCTATACTTTTAATTCTACAACTCAAAACAGAAAAAATTACCTGTACTCTGTATGATTGTGTATGTGACAAATACAATTTGAATTGAACTTGAGCATCAATACTGCCATGTCCACAAGAACTAATATAGATCTGAAAATGTTATTTTGGTTTTAAAGTGCACTCTGTCTACACCAGCTTACATCTGTATACTGCGCATGCTTAAAAACATAAGAAGCTTTGGCTTGCGTCATTTTTGTCAGCTATCCAGTTACTTACTATAATTTTGATTTAATGCAATTGCAAGTAAACGTCCCATTCACTTTGAAACAAATGTAGTCTGAAGGTTAAACAAAGTGGCATTGATCTATAACACTATCAAACTGGATAACATACACAATTACTGCATTACAGTATTGAATGTCTCATGTGTTGCATCACATGACTAAAAATACTTTTTTGTAAAGAAAACTTTTTTTGTTTTTGAAAAGTTTTCTCAGTCGACACTACAAAGCATTAACATGGCATTTTCAACTATCTACTTGGGAGAGCATCTTTAAAAACTCACTGGGCAAACACCATTCTTAGTGTCGATTGATGGCCGAAACTTATAGAAAAACTATACATTTTCAAAATAATCCATGCTGATATGGATGCAGCATAAAAGCATGATAAAATAGCCTACATTATAATTTTATTACGTTGATTTCATATAAGCTGCACTTCCATCAATTTGTATGTAACTTTTACTCTTGTAAATATTTAACTTTTGGACTTAAAATTATAAACTCTAAATGCATAGTGTGGCCTTGTGTTCAGCTGAAATAATCTAATGACTTTAGATGTTTGTTAACCAGTGGCTGTTTTAAACTAGTTAGACATCTCGAAGGAGATAAATGTAATATCATTTTTAAATCCTGGATCAAACTCTGAAAAGGCAGCATGCTCTGAACACAGCATGCCCTCCTTCCCTTCTTATAAAGGCTGAGAAGTCTGAGTCTTAGAATTAGCCGGCATTACAACACAGTTCGCACAAAAAGCTTTGGATAATTCATTAATGCCACCGGTGACACACATATTTATTCTGTATTATGCAACTGTCGTACATGAGCATATTGTGAAAATGACTTTAGTGTCTAAATTCAAATATTATTATGAAACTCGTAGCCTGATTGCATAAATTGGATTTATGAATGAGTTTTATGTATGTCATGCTAAATTATTCAAAAAATGATGATGGGATTTCTATAAATATCCACTAATGGGGTTGGACTCTGATACAGCAAATGTGAAACTGTAATATGTTGTATTTTATGTTCCCTTTAAGTTTGTACATAAATTAATTGTATGTGATTGTCTCCTTTATATACAAGGTGGGAATGAAATTTTGATTAAACTGGATAGAAGCTTATTTTGTTGTAATTCACACTGTGCATATCTGGTTTCACATATTATAAGAAGATTTACCTCAGGCTGTTCTATTTAAATTCATATTTGTAAATCATTGGTTACTATACAAGGTAAGTAAGATATTTAAAATATGTTTAATATATGGTAAAATATCTTATGTATCACACGATTAGGTATACTAAAGTAAAAGTATCCCCTGTTAAAAATAATTCCAGTAAAAATCTTTCCTTTTACAATTCTACTTCAGTAAAAGTACCAAATTACTCGCATTTTAAATAATTGTATAAAAAGTAAAAGTAAAGTATAAGTATAAAAAGTAAAAGATATAAACAATCAGAATTGCTTAAGTGTTCCGTTCTCCTACACATCATAAACTTATAGTTTTCTATTGTTCCAGACAAAAGGTCTGAGAGAACTACACAAACTCTCAGTAAGGTTATTCTTAAAGACATTCTTATTTAATGCAATTTATGTATTCCCTTTAAAGCAGCGAGAAACGGCATGTTTTATTTTTTATTTAGTGCATCCTCAAACTTGAAAAATTTACTTAGGTACAGTTACTCTCTGTCCATCACTGACAATGCATTATAAGACTCCAGGAACATGCAGAGGGAGACTTTCATAAACTAATGTTCAGGTATGACTTCCTCAATGTGATAACCTTGAGGAACCTTTGCAATGTATGCAAAAAGAATCTATGAATGGATCTACAAACCTGATTTAATCAGTTTATCTTCTCAATGAAAAATGAATGAGCGTCATGTCATGACGAGCTTTAACCATGCCTGAAAGTCTTCAAGATTAAACAGTTTGAGACACAATGAAAACATGGATTTAAGTAGAAAATGGTGTGAATGTAGATGTCTTGTGAGAGCTTAGATTTTTTTTTTGTTTGACTGACTTTCACTTAGAAGTGCCACCTCCAGCATAGGTATGATTACAATCATTTTTCAATCTGAATCATGGATTGAACTGTGATAAGACATGGGGCAGGAGAAAAACGAATACGGTTCATACAAAAAAGGATTGCTTTAATATAAGGAACATTACAGAAAAAACACTGCAGTGTAGATGTTAGATTTTCTTTTCTAAATCTACCAAAGTATAAAACAGAACAAGTTGTCATTATGTGTTTTATTTAATTTACCTAATGTGAACCTCACTCCACTTCTTTTTAGACACAGCAGGCATCTATGGCTTTTCAAGATATAAAATAAAGAGAAAGAAATACTTGAGTATTTTTTTTAAATTTTTTTTACTGAAATTACTAACTAGGTATCATCTAACAAGGTTACTTAACTCTTTCCTGCTTGCGCTTGTGTGTGTGTGTGTGTGTGTGTGTGTGTGTGTGTGTGTGTGTGTGTGTTAAAGAAAGACTAATATGCCTGCATAAAAAATCTACTCAAAGACGTATTCACAAAGAAATTATGTTTCTGGCCGACATGGTGTTTGTCATGTCTGCTAAAACATTTGGCTAGCTAACCAGTGCTGATTTATAATCTAATCTATTTTTCAAAGTATTTTTAACTCAATAAATTTACTGTTAATCCTAGCCTCCTAGCTCAGTTCATAAGTCTTTATAAGTATGTACATGTATTTTCTATAAGTATTTACAGGTGTGTATGATATTTACTGGACAAATAGACAGTTAGCAAAAATGAGCTTATCAGTCCGGATTTCAAGTCATTTTTATAAATACTGAGGCTAACACAGCATAATTTTTAAGTCATTTACATAAATACTAATAATATTTATAATTGCTACAGCGTTTTAACCACTAAGGATATTAGTTAGGTGTTTATTATTAACTTTTAGAATATTTATGCAAATGAAATTTTTTTGGGGAAATGTCTAGTCTTTAAACTATGGCTATTTAGTAAGGTTTATATGCAGGGGTCTTTAATCTTATAAACAAAGGTCCGGTGTGGCTGCAGGCTTTCATTCTAACCAAGCAGGAGCCACAGCTGAGTCCAAGTGTTTAATCAGCCAACCTTAGACTTCAATCAACTATCAAATGTGCTTTCTGTTTGTCTGGAATAAAAGCCTGCAGCCACATTGTCCCTTTGTGGAGACCGAAGAACCCTGGTTTATGTCTTGTCATCCATACAGTATTTATGCATTGTACTTATTTATTTTTTATTTATTACTTATCTTTCATTAAAACACTTACCCACAACAACAGGTAGGACCTTCATGGCTTTCCGCTCCCTGCCATTGATCTTGGCCCTCTTTTTTCTTTGGGATGTGTTCTGAATTTCAGCGTAGGCAATAGTCTGAATAGTGCTGTTATTGTACTCCGGTGGCAAGGGGCTGCTGGGCTGCATGTCATCATCAAGCTCATCCACATTGCACTGTGCCAGATCTTGCTGAATGACACGAGGCAACACGGGCATTGGAGTTGGCAAAGCTGCCAGAGGTGGAAGAGCAGCAGCAGCGGCGGCATGCTGAAGCTTACGACAGGCCTGGATGCTCTTTTTCAGCTTGAGCTTACGGGCCTCCTCCCAGCGACGAAGGCCATGGAACATTCCACAATACAGCAAGAGCATAATGGGGCAGGGAATAAAAAAGGAGCAGACAGAAGAGTACACTACATAGTTGTCATCTTCCAGCTTGCACACAGTCGGGTCACGATTCGGAACATTGTTTATGCCAAAAATGATGGGGGAGGCCACAGCTAGGGCAAGAAGCCAGGTGCCTGAGAGTAGAACAATTTGTCGATGGTCTACATGCCTTCGGTTGTAGTTCAATGGCACAGACACTGCGATGAACCTGTCAAGTGGATGCACAGAAGTAAAAACAGAACAGCATGAACTTTCTATACATAGAATGCTGTCTGGTGCTTTGATGACAAATTCCAACATTTTTCATATAGTTTAACTTTAAAATCTTGCTGTTTATGTTTATAGACATTTAGCAGAAAGTGTTCTTTTTCTAACTTCGCTCGGTGTTTCACTATGGGAATCGCTTTGGGCGTGACCAACTACGGAAGCTCTTATGACACCACGTCTGTCTTGACAGACAGGTTGACCTGAGATCAGGCTCCGCCCCACCTTTATCCCTCAGGTCGAACCCTTCTAACATCATTCGCGCTTTTTTCTCGTGAGGGACTACACTAAGCTCTCTCAGCACTTCCAGTTCTCGGCTGGTTTCGCTTAACTGTTCATCGTGCGGGCCGTCATTGGATTCCGCCACTGAACACGAGGTCAGTCGTACGGAATCGTGCTGAGCGACATCACGGAATAGCGTCCGCGTCGAGGCGAGCTATTCCTATTCCAACCTGCTGGGTATTAAGTTACACGGTAGGGACGTAGTAGTGTCAGGCTATTACAGGCTTAGCGCGTCAAGGCGAAGCCTTCGGAGGGCTAACTACCCTGCGAACATCGGCAGACTAACGTGTTGTGATGAGTCTAATATTCCCCGTACTCAGCCATGTCGACGATCATCCCCCCCACCAAAGGGAATGAGTCGAAGATCAGGGAGGTTGCATCCCGCCCGTGTCCATCATCATGTGGAGCAACCATCTCGGGCAGGGACCCTCACCCGATGTGCATTACGTGCATGGGCCCGAAGCACACTCAAACTTCGCTCGCGGACCCGCGAACATGCGCTCACTGCGCGTCGATGCCGGTGAAACATTTGGAGAGACGGCTGAGAGTAGCGGTGGCTAACCAACAGGACCCGCCTGTTCACAGCTCTGCCCATAAGGGTCACACCTCCGGCGAGGTCTACGGCCGTCTAACATCAGCCGCGAGCTACCACGAGCTGGGCGGACCTGATGGAGGCCGAATCGCCGGTCATGCCGCCTCTGTTCGATAACCTCCTCGCGGAGGATGAGGAACGACCGTGCGACGAGGACGCAGATGCGAACTCAGACCTCCTCGACTTGGATATGGAGGACGAGGATGAGGACGACAATGGTCCCTTCCCGGCCCAACAGTCGAGACCCCAGAGAGCAGGCGATGCAACCTCACAGGCTGAAGGTAACCTGCATGAGGTATGCAAACGAGCCGTGGCGAAGCTAGGACTAGCTTGGGACGCGGAGGGAGCTGTGAGAGACCTTTACGACGGGAAAAGGCTGCCGCCTGCTCAACCCGCTGCTAGACAGCTCCTGCCCGCCGTGCCAGCTTGCATGAAGGAGATGTCTCGTTACTGGTCTAGCTCCTTCAAGAGCAAGCTTCCCGCAAAAGGGTGCTCCAAGCTGGAGATTCAAGGGATGGAGGAGCTGGGGTTGGCCGAACCCCCAGCTGTGGAGCCTTCGGTGGCTTATCACCTCCATCCGAACCGCCGTTCTACATCTGCCTCCTCTCAAATTGCACTGCCTGGGAAAATCGAGAGATTGACGGCGTCCATCCAACAGAGGATGTATAAATACGCAGCGCAGTCAGTGTGCTCGCTAAATGCGTTGACTTTGCTGTCCACGTACCAGGCGGAGATTTTAGAGGAAATGGGACGACAGCTCGACACGGGAGTACCTAACCCGGTACTTTGGGACGAGATCTGTGTGGTGAATGACCTAATTCTCCGCTCTTCACGAGGCGCAGTTCAGGGCTGAGAGAGCGTTGTGGCTTAACCTGTCAGGCTTGGGTGACACACAGAAAGCGGAAGTCATGGATGCTGCCTACGACCCCGCTAAAGGTCTGTTCGGTCCAGCTCTAGAGAAAATGAGAGAAACCAGCACTCTCAGGAAACAGGAGGATGAAGCATTCAACCTCTGTTTGCCTCGTAAGCTGTCTCAAAACACGCCCCCTCAGCCAGCGCGACGGGGTTTTGCCGCGGCTGCGAGAGGAAGACCGATGAACGCGAGAAGCACAAGATCGGCTCTCAGCGGACAGCAAGCTGGTCAACGTCCGAGATCAGATGGCTCAGGACCGTGGGGAAAGCATTCATTTGCGGCCGTGGCGGCTAAAAACGTCCGCCCCACCCCGAGGAGCGGAAGAAGAAGCGTGCGACCTGACACGCAAATGTTCTCCTATCCTCCTTTCTCCGCTGGCGAAGAAAAGGAGAAGAGAACACAGCACGGTTCTAAGTTCCGTAAGGGCTTCCTCTCTAGTTTCTCCTCGGGTTCGAGGAATAAGGGAAAATGTAGTGTCACCAAGCACTCCCGACATTTGTTCACTCGCACGTCAGTTCAGACGATTGCGCAATAAAGAATACATCATCGCATCCAAGCCACGGGCTGAGGGCGATGTGTTAAAAAATAAAAAACACATTAAATGTGGCACTTTCGCATCCAGGCGATCAGCCGAGGGCGATAGTGTGCGAAAATCCTGAGAATTCAGCGTGCACCCCCCTAGTTTTACCACTGGAGGGCACGCTCGCTCTGCCAGCGGAGCCCAGCGCGGCGACGGTTGGGACGTCATCAACGTGCGACCAGAGTTGTGTACGCGGGGGTTCCCTTTCTGCGCGCCTAGTCAATTGGCGCGCATGCACTGTTCCTTCGTGGGTGTTAAGCACGATTTCACGGGGATACGGGCTTCAATTCGCAATGAAACCACCCAGATTCAACAGTGTGTTGGTCTCGGTAGCCGAAGAAGAGACGGCTCGCGCTCCTAACGACCGAGATCGACTCTCTTTTGAGCAAAAGGGCAATCAGAGTTGTTCCAGAGGCAGAAAGCCGTCAGGGTTTTTACTCCCGGTACTTTGTGTTCCCGAAGAGAGGAAGCACATCTCTTCGTCCGATCTTGGGTTTGCGTGTGTTAAACAAGCACCTGAGAAAATATTCATTCAGAATGTTGACACACAAAGCACTCTGTCGGTCGATCCATCCAAACGATTGGTTTGTGACAATCGATCTATTAGACGCGTATTTTCACATAGACGTTTACCCGTCACACAGCAAATATTTGAGGTTTGCGCACAGAAGCACTGCCGACGAGTTTCAAACCATTCCGTTCGGACTGTCTTTTGCTCCGAGGACTTTCAGCAAGTGTGTGGAGGCGGCTCTTTTGCCGCTGAGAAACAGCGGGATTCGGATTTTGTCTTATATAGACGATTATCTGATATGCTCCTCGTCAAGAGAGCAAGCGATCAGAGATGCGGAGAGCGTAGTCACTCATCTCTGCATCTTGGGTTTCAAAATAAACAGGGAAAAGAGCCGCTTGTGTCCCGCGCAGTGCGCGGAATATCTAGGTCTCAGTATAGATTCCCTCTCCTATCTAGTCACGCTGACAGAGAGGAGAATCGCAGCATCCCGTTTTCGGGCAGGGACTATGGTCCCGTTCCAAGTGTGCCTACGAATGCTGAGTTTAATGGCCTCAGTGATTTCTGTGGTGCGTCTGGGACTTCTCATGATGAGAGATTTTCAGAGATGGGTCGCGCGGTTGCGCTTATGTTCCCGACGTCATCTCAATCGGCCAGTCAAAATAACACATGCGTGCGTCTTAGCGCTCCGCCAATGGGGATGCCCCGCGACTCTTCGTTCGGGGATTCCCTTGGGGGCGGTGTCGTCGAGGGTTACTATGACGCCGGACGCGTCTTTGGCGGGCTGGGGTGCGACCCTTATGGGCAGAGCTGTGAACAGCGTTTGGCCTCCACAGCTAATCCCGAGACATATAAACTACTTGGAGTTGTTGGCAGTATTTCTAGCGCTGAAACATTTTCTGCCTTTCATAAAGGGCCGACATGTGTTGGTGAAAACAGACAATTCCACAGTGGTCGCGTACATCAACCGGCAGGGAGGTGTGCGCTCCCTCCAGCTGCATCAGTTGGCGAAGGAAACTGATAATGTGGTGCGACACCAGGCTTTTGTCCATCAAAGCGACTCTTGTTCCAGGCATATGGAACAATTGTGCGGATCTGTTGTCCAGGGGAAACCCCCTGTACGGGGAATGGGAACTGCACACCCAGGTGGTGGAGCACATATGGCAGAGATACGGCCGGGCTCCCGTAGATCTCTACGCCTCGCGAGAAAACGCTTAGTGTCCTCTGTTCTTTTCTCTAAGGGACGAAGATGCACCGTTGGGTGTGAATGCGTTAGCCCACCCGTGGCCAAGTCAAGTCAAGTCAAGTCAAGTTTATTTGTATAGCGCTTTTCACAACAGACATTGTCTCAAAGCAGCTTTACAGAAAACAACAGTGAAGGTGAATGGTGTGCGTTTGTCCCTGATGAGCAGCCGTGGCGACAGTGGCAAGGAAAAACTCCCTTAGATGATATGAGGAAGAAACCTTGAGAGGAACCAGACTCAAAGGGGAACCCATCCTCATATGGGTGACATCAAAAGTTTGGTCATAAATCTTTCAACAATACAGAACAATTTGTGATCATCATAGATCCAGCATCAGCTTCTCCATGCCAGGGCCTTTAAACACTCGGCATCTACTTCTCCATGATCATCCATAGGTCCATAATCTTCACGAGGTGGGACGTGACTGGAGCTGGCCAAACCTCAGGAAGCCTCGGGATGGGGAGAGAAAGAGAAGCAGTGGAGAGGAATTAGCGTAGCTGCTGTTCATGATATTAACAGCACAAGTTGATAATGTGCATGTGATCAGATGTTCTGGAGCACAAGGTTGTGATGTGATGTGCGTGATGTGTGTTATGTGTAGGCTTTGCTAAAAAGATATGTTTTTAATCTACACTTAAACTGGGAGAGTGTATCTGAACCCCGAACACTGTCAGGAAGACTATTCCAGAGTTTAGGAGCTAAATGTGAAAATGCTCTACCGCCTTTAGTGGACTTTGCTATTCTAGGAACTACTAGAAGCCCAGAGTTTTGAGATCTCAGGGAGCGTGACGGATTGTAGCGTGTTAAGAGACTGGATAGATACATGGGAGCCAAACCATTTAGTGCTTTATAAGTGAGTAGCAGTAGTTTGTAGTCTATTCGAAACTTAATAGGAAGCCAATGTAGGGACGATAAGATTGGGGTTATATGATCGT
Organism: Silurus aristotelis; assembly: GCF_946808225.1. Lineage (NCBI taxonomy): Eukaryota > Metazoa > Chordata > Actinopteri > Siluriformes > Siluridae > Silurus > Silurus aristotelis. The sequence continues at coordinate 15,451,493 of NC_139586.1, forward strand.
ATTTTCTTGACCTAGTAAGAACTCTTGCTGCGGCATTCTGAACTAACTGAAGCTTGTTTATTAATGATGCAGGACATCCACCTAGTAATGCATTACAGGCCAAACGTTCTTCTCTACGCTTTCCCTCCACTGAGCTTGATTTCCCCCACCCTGGCCAGGGTCAAAGAACTCAGCTTGTCACTGATTCTGATAGCTCCACGTTGGGCGTCCAAACACTGGATCGCAGAAATAGTTCAGCTACTGTCAGATCAACCGTGGCCACTCCCTCCACGGAGGGACCTTCTGTCCCAGGCGGGCGGGGAGATTTATCATCCGCACTCGGACAGCATTGCACCTCTGGGCCTGGCCCGTGAGAGGTGGAACTTGAGTGTGGCAGGTTTACCCCAATCGGTTATACACACTATCCAGAGTGCCAGGGCCTCGTCTACTCGCACGCTTTATGACAATAAATGGCGAGTTTTTGAGGAGTGGTGTGGCCGCGGTCACATTGTCTCTTTCCAGTATTCTTTGGGAGACATTTTGTGCTTTCTCCAGGATTTGCTGGATAAAGGGAAACCTTTTTTTTACTTTGAAGGTGTATCTGGCGGCTATTTCTGCGTGTCATGTCGGGTTTAATAACGAACCTGCGGGTCGGCACCCTTTGATTAGCCGGTTTATGAAAGGTGCACGCCGTAAGAGGCCGGTGTCTCGGCAGTTAGTGCCTCAGTGGGACCTGTCTTTGGTTTTGGAAGCCCTTTCTCATCACCCCTTCGAGCCGGTGGATGGCGTAGGGCTGAAATTTCCGTCTCTTAAGACGGCGCTGCTTGTGGCTCTAGTGACTGCTATCTATCTGACCAGCTGTTTGTGTCTTGGGCTACCCCTCACAAAGGGAAGCCGTTGTCGAGACAACGGCTGTCCCGCTGGATTGTGGAGGCTATATCTATAGCGTATGAATGCTGTGGTTCTCAGGCATCTGTGGGTCTGAGGGCCCACTCTACTAGAGGGATGGCGACATCATGGGCCCTACTTAAGGGAGTTTCTATTCAGGAAATTTGTGCGGCGGCTGGCTGGGCTACGCCACACACCTTTGTGCGGTTTTATAGACTAGATGTGTCTGAGTCATCCTTGGCAAATGCAGTGCTGAGTGCCAGACGTTCTGAGCCCATGTGATTGGCTTGTGCAATCCGGGAGCGGTCTATATCTCCCATAGTGAAACACCGAGCGAAGTTAGAAAAAGAACGATGGGTTACTTAACGTAATCCCGGGTTCTTTGATAACAGAGTGAGGTGTTTCACCAGCACTTCCCTCCTTGCACGGGGACGGGAAGAAATCTCGCTGCAATGATGTTAGAAGGGGTCGACCTGAGGGATAAAGGTGGAGCGGAGCCTGATCTCGGGTCGACCTGTCTGTCAAGACAGACGTGGTGTCATAAGAGCTTCCGTAGTTGGTCACGCCCAAAGCTATTCCCATAGTGAAACACCTCACTCTGTTATTAAAGAATCCAGGATTACGTTAAGTAACCCATCGTTTTCATTAAGCTCCAAGACTACTAACACTATTCAGAAGAATATATTTTTCTGTACCTGTTAGAAATGAATCAAAATGCAAAGTCAAAATGCAAACCTGTCAACACTGATGGCACACAGGTTGAATATAGAGGCAGTGCATAGCATCACATCCATAGCCATCAGGCCATCACAGACTACCATGTCCAAGGACCAGACACCCTGAAACTACACAGAATATAGACCGATATATACCGTTTCCAATCAGCACAAATGCATTCATCCACACCAGCTAAAAGTTTCAGTTATATCATTTTAAAGATTAACATTTAGTAATAAGTTGCATGGCTATGATTAAACAGATTGTTCTTGTTTTGTTTATACTATCACCATGGTCTCAGGTACACATATTTCCTTCTCATCTTTAAACAATCTGTTTTCTCTATCACATTAATTTGAGCCATTTTGTCAATTTGATAATCTGACCAAGTGCTAATGACTTTTTGTCATATTTTATTGACTATGCTAAAATGCTAGGGCTGGAACACAGACTTCCAATTACCCCTGATCTCTACAGTAAAACCTCCACTGTTTGAATGGAAAGGAATCTTTCAGGCAATTAATAGCAATACAAAATATATATACAAATCAAACAACCTATGTATGGTGTTAATGATTTTGCCTTGTACTCTTATCAGATTTTAACATGTTTAAAATGTAATAAAAACGAATTACAAAACAATAATTGGCACTATGCATACTGTTTTAAACTCTTACTGCTATAAAAGTGTAGAAAAAGTCTGATTTATATATAACCTTTGCATTATATATGTTTTGCGGTTGCAGGGAGAAGAGGTGGAGAAGGTGGAGGAGTTCAGGTACCTGGGGTCAACAGTGCAAAGTAATGGAGAGTGTGAGAAGTGAAGAAAAGAGTGCAGGCAGGGTGGAGTGGGTAGAAAAGAGTGGCAGGAATGATTTGTGATAGAAGGGTATCTGCAAGAGTGAAAGGGAAAGTTTATAGGACTGTGGTGAGACCTGCGATGTTGTATGGTTTAGAGACAGTGGCATTGAGTAAAAGACAGGAGGTGGAGCTGGAGGTAGCAGAGCTGAAGATGTTGAGGTTTTCGTTGGGAGTGACGACGATGGACAGGATTAGAAATGAGTTTATTAGGGGGACAGCGCATGTAGGAAGTTTTGGAGACAAGGTGAGGGAGGCGAAATTTAGAGGGTTTGGACATGTGCAGAGGAAGGACATGGGTTATATGGAGGATGGAGCTACCAGGAAGGAGGAAAAGAGGAAGGCCAAGGAGGAGGTTCATGGATGTGGTGAGGGAAGACATGCAGGTAGTTGGTGTGACAGAGGCAGATGTAGAGGACAGGGGGTTGTGGAGACGGATGATCCGCTGTGGCGACCCCTAATGGGAGAAGCCGAAAGAAGAAAAATATATGTTTACACATACTATAAATACATTTATTTCTGAGTTTAAACTGGGCTTCTGCTTCAGTTGTTTTCATTTAATTCTTTTTTTGAATACTCATAATTTCAGCATGGTTTATGGAATGTGACTGTTCATTTCGCCTGTCATATAGCCTATTTGTTATAAGCTTCCATTATTCTACATATTTACTGTTAGTCATTCAAACTCGATTTGGACACCATAAAGCTTCACTCTTTAAATATTTCTAAAGTCCGGGGCAAATCTGCACATTTGATTTCATTCAGAACCACTCGTTTAACACTCCCACTGTGTTATTAAATCCAATAGTACCTATTTTTCTTACTGTAAAACCTCAGCTATATAAAACTTGTAGGGTTTCAGTGCCACACTGGGGATTTGTCTTTGTACAAACACCAACTGGGTGAAGGTTAATCTTTTCATTCATGCCCCATTTAAGGGATTTTTTCTGGTTTTGTCTGCTTCCTCATAATAAAGTGTGTGGACTGGATGGAGCCTCAACATACGGTTGACTTTCATCTTGTCTGTTACGGCATCACTAAACCGCTGTCTTATGCAACGAGGCATACGGATTAAACCTGTGCTAGTGACCCAAAGTTAATAGGATCAGACAATTGGATTAAATTATAAACATGTAAGAGAACAGAGGTATTTCCAGGCCTCTTGAGGCATGGATTGGGATGCTCTGGTCCTGTTGAATGATTAAGTAAATGGTCTACAGTGAAACAGGACAACAATCAAAAATCTTAAAAAAATATCAAAAAGAAAAACTTGAATTTAATTGAATCTGGTCAGAGAAGTAAATATTAATAAAGAATTGTTTTTATCCTATTTGTGTGCAAATGTTTACATTGTATATTATAAGCTAATGAGGACTTTTTTCATGAATTACAGTCTTACAAATCCTTTAAATCACTTGTATGTATTTAATAATAAAAAAAAAAAAAATCATTTAAGGTTTCTTTTATGCTAGTTCCTAGTGGTTTCAGTTCAGACACTTTTCTATGAAGACTTTTTTAAGATGCTAAATGTTAAAGTGATTTATTAATACAGTTCTTATGCCCATTCTTTGAGCATCTGGTAATTGGGAATGAGATTACCTGTGGATGAAAATAAATCAATTAGAATGCACTGAATATTCCAGATGGAGGGGCGGTGCTGTTGTAGAAAGTGTTTTTGCTTTACAGCCTTGGGTTCAATCCTAAACTCAGGTTACTATTTGTGCACTTGGGTTACTGTCTGTTCGGAATTCTTCATGTTCGTCTCGTATCCGATCCCAAATACACGTGCATAGCTATTCTAAAATGCCCCTGTGTGAATGAAGTTACAAATGTGTGTGCATGTTGTTGTGTGATAGATGGACATCCCAGAATAGGCTTTCATGATCCTGACAAGTTACTGAAGATGAATGAGTGAATAAATATTCCATCTGTCTCAAATGGCACATGCTCATAGGGGAGATTTTTGCTCAGTGTTTTAATATTTATTCAACATTTCAAGTACAGCTTAGAAAAGCAATGCATGCAGTAAAATGGCCCTGTTCCTGTGTGGGTTTTATATGGGTTTTCTGGTTTCCTTCCACTTCCGAAAAATTATGCAGTAGCTGAAATAATATTGAATGTATATGTGTGTTTTCAACAACGGACTGGCATCTCATTCAGGGTGTGTAACCACTACATATCAATTGTTCTTGAGTAGGCTACAGATCCATCTTGACCCTGATTCATTAACAAACAAATGCTTTGTCAATACTGGCTGGAGATTATAAAGTAAATGTAAAACTGAAAATTCTAATGTGCATGTGCATTTGATTATTAATAATTAATTATATATAAATATTTAGGTCATAAAAGGTGATGTAATTAATAATGTTATCATTTATCAGTTTGAAAACATTAAAACTGCATCCTGTTCTGAGATCAATTTTGCACAATGTGCCACTCTGTCCACCCATAAACATTTACATTTATTCACATGACTGGCATTAAACAGTCAATACTGTTAGAGGATACATCCCACGCATGGGCCCAACACTGGCTCCTTGGTAGTTACTAGAAACATGAAACCAGTAGAGCACAAATCCCCTTCATGCACATGTTCAAGGTCTCATAACAATCAGGCCAGATATGATGGCGACTAAAGTGTCAGGGTAGAGTTTAAAAATATATATTTTTTATTTCAATATTCCAAATGTATTCTCATCCCAAATAAAGTGGGATTTGAGCATAAAAAAGAGAATACTTGTTTTACTGTCTTATTATATTACTTTTGCCATAATGATTGGGTTTGATCTATAGATGTATTACAATTTATTTCATGTTCGAAAACGGTTCAATTTGGGTGCATAAGTGTTCACTAACGTTTCATATGAATCATATTTGAATAAATATTTGACTGCTTTTCCTAAAAATGGCAGCAGATATAGAGTAAGCAAATCATATGCAAAAGATCTGGACTTTTCACTCTCTCTCTCTCTCTCTCTCTCTCTCTCTCTCTCTCTCTCTCTCTCTCTCTCTCCCTCTCTATAGGGACTCATCGAAATTGGGTTTTTAATAACATTAAGGTTTTAAACTGCTTTTGCCAAAAGGTTGCATGATAATGGTTCTGTCATGAAGGTAATCTGAGGAATTTCCAAAAGATCTTCCAGGAATCTTTGCTTTTTAAGTGCTGTAATGGACTAATGTACCTAGCAGACAGACCCATCAGAAAAAGAAATGGCCACTTATCAGGTTTGAAATAAAAAAAAGAAAGAAAGAAAAAAAGAAAGAAAGAAAGAAAAGAAACCACTTATATACATAACTGAAGCTATATAGACCTCACGTTTTCGTTGTATATTAATCACTTCTTTGTAGAAAATGTATTTGATCATCTACCCAAACTATTTCAGATCATGTGAATCTCATGATAAATATTATACAGACAGAGTATATTTGTTCTTTCCCCGTATGGTTTGGTCTTACCTCGGCGTAAACGAACAGCGGCAGCACCAAGACAGCCAGCAGAAGATCAGCCACAGCCAGACTCACGATAAAGTAATTGGTCGTGGTTTTTAAAGCCTTTTCCCGGGACACACTAAGACAGACCATGACATTGCCGCAGATGATGACTATGATGAGACAAATGCCTAATATGAGCGCCGGGAAGTTGTGCTCGTTAATGGGCGGCGCGGTGCTGTTCAGCTGGCTCAGGTTCTTCATCTTAAATCCTCGTCGACATGGACAACTTTTCTGTGGTCCAAACGAGAACGTCTTTTTTTTTCTTCACCCAAACATCAGATGAACCTTCGTTAAATCAGTACCTCTGCATCTTTGGTTCTTTGGAAAACTACCCCATGTCTGACGGAGCGGCTCGAAGCTCCGTCTCTTGACGCACTGCTGCTTATCCTGTGGATATTCACTAATAAAAGCTGCTCTTGCGTATAGATTTGAAATATATTTATTGATATTGATCCAGTAAAGGGCCGATGACTTTAGCCTGAATGATCCGTGTAGAAGCTGGACACTGAGGACTGTAAAGACTCTGCGCCCTCACTCTAAGTTGGAAGTGCTTTCAGATCCCCTGCTCAGGTGCGCCGCGTGGGAGGAACCGCTTTACATCATTTAACGGTTCCAATGTGATCCAGTGATGACGAGGATGTGAAGAAGAAGAAGAAAGTCATGATGATGGTGATGATGTCTCTCACGTGTAGAACACTATAATGAGAGCTGACAATCTACATGCATATTAGCTAGTGTCCTGGCACACCACTGACAACGCAGATTAAGCATTAAGACTAGTACATCATGTCTGTGTACATCACAGGTACATCATGTCTGTACACAATTATTTCTGTAAAGGTCAGATCACAAAAAAAAAAAAAAAAAACGCCACCAGAGAGGGTTTGATCGGGTTACTTAATAGTACTGAACTACTTCTCCATGAATTTATGTACCACTCCTGGGTTCTCCTTTTCACTGCAATAAATATGACTAATACACTCTCTGTAGATGCACACTATGTCTACTATTACATTTAATGTATTGCACATTTGATAAATCCTACTTTGTATTGCTGCTTCACCTTCGTGTTATATTCTTGTCTGTCTACTGCCCAGACCCCACACATTAGGAGTCTGCTACCTTTTGCACTCTTATTCTATTTAAGTAAATAATGGGAGAGTTTGTGGCCTTTACAACAAATGGTTGTTGTGAAAATTAGCAAGAATTTAGCATTTGTACTCCTGAGATGTTCTGTCCCAGTTCTCACTCATGTTTGCTGCTGGTAACTATTAACTGAAAAGCTAGAAACAGGAAATTCATTCATATAGACTTGTTTTAAGCCTTTATTAAATTATGATATTATGATGAATAAACACACATGTACAGTATGATATACAAAATATTCCCAAAAAAAATTTTCTGGGATGTTTTTTCTTAAAAGATTAGACATTGTGTGGTTATCAGCCACACCTGATGCCACCCAATTAAGGACATAATGAACCAGAATATATTGACCAGGGATACAATTCTGCAGTAACAATTCTTGCTAAATTCCTGACCAAAGATATGTTGCTTAGACCATCCAGATTTTGGGGTTGGTGCACCATTTTTGCACCAGGAGAATGACAATTACAATGTACAACAGACTTAACATTTTGTGCACGACAAATAATCTTGAGCTACGTTTCCATGTTGCCTTTAACAGTGTTCAAATGATCACATGACTGAAATAACTCTTCAAGAAGAGTTCAACTATCAACTCTTTCATGATTGAAAACACTCTTGCATACACTCTAGAATAAAATGAACACTTGGATTACCGAATAGATATTTTTCAGCATTTAACACAAAACTGCATTAATTTTAAACAATTGTAAGTGGTACTCACATTACTAAGTTAATATTCCAGTGCTGCATCTAGGCTTACAGAGTTCAGTTAACACATTATTGTACTAACTCCAGCATTTGCTTTCCAGGAACAGTAGCTACTAAATGACCTTTACTCATATTAATTAAGCTTTTGTACGGAACGGACTGTTTAAACTTACATCACTGAAGCCTTGAATTTACATCATTGAGTCTTCCTTTATTCAATACATTCGAATGGAATCGATTGAACACACAGAACACTGAAGAGTACAACTGTCGCATTGAAGGTAAAAAAAGATCTCACATGATTTATCTTGGTTAAATTTTTAACATCAAAAATCCTGCAATTTTACCATAGATCTGAAGACCTAGAGTATAAAATTTTTATTTATTTTTTTATAATCAAAGGTTTTGCTTCTCTTTCCTGCCATTTATGCATATATTCTAATGCCATGTACTGTGGATGAGGTCACATACCATCCTGTGCATATAATGGATTAGATATAATTGCATGAAGTTTTCCAGAATAGTATCGTATAATTAAGTCAGTGCTGTCAGGAAAAAGCCAATTTTTTAGCAATGGGTATGAACAATGTCAATGTATCTTTAAAGATTATTAAATATTAAATATAATTGCTTGCTTTTGAAAGGTCACTTTAAAGGCATTTTAAAAGTCATGATGCATTATGTTTTTCAAACTAAAGCATTTGTACTCTGTACTCTGTACTCTTCTTTCCTCAGGCAATCACCCTTATTAACAACTGACCTTAACTTAACTTATATGCCCTGCTTCATATTTATAAGTGCTGCATTATTAGAACCATCAGTCACCACCTCATCCCCATATGTTACACACACTATTACTGCTGCAAATTGTAAAAGTAACCTCTTTATCTTACATGATGCACAATACTGCTATTTGCACTACCATGCACTCTCACACTGCAATGTACAGTAAAGTAGATCTGTCATACACAGTGGTCCCCCGGAACTCACAGGGGTTATGTTCTAAGACCACCGCAAGTTCCGAAAATCTGCAAATTTTGGACACACCCCAGCACTCCCTATAGTTTCTTAGTGAATTCATCTAGACATTATGTCACTTTAATACAATAATGTGTTTTAAAAATGTTTATAAAATTTGTTAGTGAAAACATAGTTTAAAATGTTATTCCTAACTTTCCTGAACATTCGGTCCCGCTGCAGATTTCCGCAAATTTAAGGATAATCCACAACTTGCTGTTAGTTAGGTTCCAAATAAGAACCCACAAATATTTTGAACCACAAGTTCCAAACCACGAATTGTCGGGGGTTGACTGTACTCTGTATATTGTTTGAATTGTCTCTTATTGTCTGTATTGTATCATATAGTTTGTTTTGTCTTATATAGTCTAAGATCAATGTATAGTGTTATTTATATCTGTACTTTAGAGAGTTACCAACAACTGGAACCAAATTCATTGTGTATGTCAACACACTTGGCCAATAAACCTGATTCTAAAAAGTGCTGTTTGTTCTCTTTTTTCCTGACAGCAAAGAAAGGTCATTTTTCCAGTTGTTTTTGCACTGTTTATACATGTGACTGATCAATGGCTTCATCCACTGCTTCATGTTCCTCAAGCATTCAAACCATTATTACACAATAACTCTTTAATGCAGTCTTCACTTGTTTGACTTGAATAATTGATCATTAGATCAGTAGTCAAAAATGCTTCAAGCTTCACACTTTTGTTTAATTTAATAGTTATTCTAATCTAGAATTCTAAACTGCCAAGACTGAGACTGTTAATCTGTTTTCATATCACTAAGTCCTTTCACTCTGTTACTATAAAAAATTATAATTGCTCTGTGAGTCAGAGACAACCCCTCTCCAAGTCCCCTTCAAGGAGCTATTAGAGGTAGTGACCCCAGATAAATAGATAAATAAATCCAGTAAGCTTGACAAGCACTTTCTGCAACCTGCATCACTGGATTCATGCCGGAGTCTGCCCCTTCTTTTTTTGGCCTCTACTGAGGTGTCCAGGTCTTGGACAAAGCCTCATTTGGCCCGCCCTTAAAAAAAAAAAAAAGGGGAAAAAAAGTGTGTTTATGGGATGCTCCACCAGGTTGTAGAGGTTGTCTCCACTGGTGCTGCGTCATCCCTAAAAACCCCGGTGCTGCCCACCAAGTCCCTTCAAACTACCTCGGTGCTGGTGGGCAAGGCTTATGCCTCAGCAGGTCAAGTTGCAGGTCAAGTTTCCACACCATAGCTGTGCTGCAGGTCTATCAGGCTGCCCCCCTTACGGAAGCTGGATGAGACACGTCGGGCGGTCAGGAAGCCAGGCTAAAAAGTCTCGATACAGGACCACCAGGGGAGTCCCCCAGAAAGGGGCACTGTGCACCTAAGTATATGGTGTCCACCCCGCCCTGGCACCCTCAGGGAGCTGGTCTGTTAACCCTGCCACTTTCAATGCTTCAGGGCATGGCCAGCTCCTGTGAATGCCCTTCACCTTCCGCTCGGTATCGTAGCGGACTTCGGTTTGCCGCCTTGCAAGAGGCCCCCAGAGCTGCAGCAGGGCATAAGCTCCGGCTCTAGGTATACCAGAGGTCAGTCTCGAGAGACTGATTCCCTTAAGAGACGATCAAGCAGACTGAAGGTTCTTCTAGACGTGTCTTAGTGGGTCCTGTGCACTGTAGACAGAGGTTAGGCAATTCAGTGCAGATCTCATCTGCCATGGCTCAACGGGGTGTGCATCACCCTGGTGAGTTCCATAGGAAGTTCCTGAGGTTTGCTTTCGTGGCCAAAGCTCACCCAGCACTTTCACGCTCTTGATGAATCCATTCTTACGGCCACCAAGAGAGTGAGGGAAGGCCAGTCACTCACTGTGAAGCAGCTTTAAGACTGCTAGGTCTGAGGCAGCGTCCAGTGTGATTCCAATTGGCCTCCTGCACCTGAGATCCCTGCAGTGGTGGCTCAGTTCTCTCGGAGGGGCAATTCACTTTGTACGATTAAGATAATTCGGCGAGTCCTACATGCCTTAGATATGTGGAGAGATTCCGGGCTCCTGTCTCAGGTCCCATGCGTTCCTCAGTGGCTGGGGTCATGAATGCCCGCTCCGCACAATATCTCTGGGGAAGGCCCCATCACACATGGCATATCATTTGCCTGGTCATGCTCAGATGGACCTGCTTGCAATTCTAGAGACTTTGCACTGTCCCCTCTGGTTCTCCATGACACCCCAGCCCCTCTAAGGCTTGTCTGCAACGCTGCGAGCTGGTCCACCCCGCTGACCTGTCAGATTTTTTGCCTTGACCATAGTACCACACCTGGCCCCTCAGTTATTTGACATAGCTTTGCCCATCCACACTAGGCAGGGTCCAGTCAGTCCGGCGTGATTGGACTCTTGTTCCCAAACCGCTATTGGCGCAGCTCGAATTGCTGAAAGGGAGCATCTAGGTTACGTATTTAACCCTGGTTCTCTGAGGGAATGAGACGCAGTGTCTTCATGCAACACTGCCTGCATTCCTTCCTTTCCTTTTCAGAAGCTAGCGCCAGTTTACCTCCATGTGCGTTTTATAGCTTCCTGGTCGTAACATCACCCCACCGGTGAGCCTTGCTTTCCATTGGACTGATTACACATGTGATTCAGAGTGTGGACAGCACGGAAGCGTTCCCAAATTGTTGTTGGTGCAGCGCCTCTTTTCCTCAGGGAACTAGCGTTACATACTTAACCTAAATAAGTTTTTCACACATGGCTTCTCCATTTTGGAATTATCTTTATCATAATAAATAATAATAAAATCATTAATTACATGGTGTAATATGTCATGTGGTGTTGGTTTTCTGAGGTTGTATTTAACTTATTTTAAGACCTGATAAGGACCAAATGATAATTATTATTTCTTATTTTGTAAAACCATAGAATTGTAGTTTATTTTTCACACAACTTTCTTTCACCTGCCAGCTCGTCATTAACCTATAACTGACCAACTGGGGGAAGGGAAAAAGATAAGAGAGGCTTACCCAGGAGACCTAGGAATTTTTATGATAGGTTAGTGTCACTGTGATTGACAAGGGAAAAACAGTATTCCATCCTTCCTACTAACTTTAACAGACTTCGACATCATTAGAATTCAAATCCTTTTCCTAGAGCCAATTTCATGTCAGCACATGTGATTTTAAATTTTTAAATCACATGAATAACAAAAAAAATCACTTGTAGTGCATGTGGTGCATGTGGTTTCTCAAACTAATAATTGTTTTTTTTCACTTATAATCACATGCTGTGCACATGTGCTTGAAGCACATAACATGTTGAGATATACTGTCACATGATCACATACTGTACAAGTTAAATGCTCGTCTAAGGGAAATTCCTGTTATATCCTTACGAGTCATCACTGGCATTCTTTAATTGCAATAATAACTACAGAATGAAATCTGTAATTAAACAGTTTCACTTTTAAAAAACCCCAGCACATTGTCATGACCTTGTGCTACTCTCATGATTGATAAGCTGATACAAGAAAAACACATGATTTATATGTTGCAACCTCACACTTGAGTACAGTTCTCATTTGCCCACTTACGCCTGTGAGAGTTCTGCCAGCTGAACATCTGTGCTATTGTTCATTTGCATTTGTAGCTCTGCTCTGCTTGCTTCAGGACCCGGCAGATGCTTCTCTCCAACCGCCTCGCCTGGGGCCTGTGGGAGACTGATTGCTACTAATGTCATTGCAATCATATACACGCCAACAGTACACAAACGAAACATGCTGACATTTGTTTTAAGATTTAAAAGATGCCGTGAAGAGTGTTTATGGGCATAAGTGCTGTTCACCATCTACACTCTGCTAAGTTTGATTTATATAGGAGAACAATGATGTCACAGTCATAGTTGTTAATGGGTTAATAAGAGAACATCTTTCAATCTTTTAAAACCACTATCAACATGTTTTCACTTATTTGTAAAACTAAGAATATGTCAAATAATAAGCGTTATACCACAGTGCTGTTAGATTCTCAGAAGGTAATGATTAATTTTGTACAGCTGTTCTTAGTATAGACGTCAGTCACAACCCAGTATTTAGATTAACGTCTTTACATTATCACTTATACCAAATTACACAAAGACTTGTATGGTGAACAATCAACATGAGCAACTTTTGTGGGCATTAAAGAAAGGAGTCTCTGGTGTCTGACTTATAATAATTGTCATCAGTAATCAACTGCAGGTTGGTAACAGTGAAAATTAATTGTGTCAGGCCATAAAACCTTTCGTAATGTTGAGGTAATAAGCAAAAATAACTAAGTGTAAAGAACTATATATTTGTTTCAATCTAAAGTTTTCAATGAATGCTAAAGACAGTACAATATTACATATTTTTTTTAATACAAAGATTATATCTTGCATCAAAATGTTCTGTGTATCTTGTTTCTGTGTTAACTTACATTTTGTCTTTGGGATAAAGAATGTCAAATATGTATGCACGTAAGTAAGATTTTTCTTAGGTTTTTTTATTTTCAGAAAATAATTTTGCATTTGCACATTTTCTGGCAATTCCCACCCCCTAGCTTCTTGTTCTCACAAAACAACTTCTAAGCAAAAAGGATGAGGGCTCACATGGACTTCATCCACAATACATATAAATTGAAAATTTTCATATATGAAGATAGCCCTCTTCTTCATATATAAGCTTACAGAAAATTGGCTGCTGTTGCTCTAAATGACAAAGAACTGCATGTCTCCTTTACTCTCTTAGGCATATTTTTTTTTATTACTTTTTCATTTCTAAATTCTTTTATCGTATTATCAGATATCACTGTATTACAAACCAATCTAATCCAAAAAAGCAGAAAAGGAAAGGTAAAATATATTTTCTTGGCTTGTTCGTCCCATCTACTAATTCTTCTGGCATAAAAAAAATAGAATAATGACTTTTCTTTCTTTTCCAGATGGAAGTTCACCACAGGAGCAGGATGAATGTAAGAAGCTAATCATGAAAAGAAGTTGAGAGGGGGGTATAAATGCATATTCATATAGGATGTATTTTACATAAACCATGATTAAGCTGTCATTTTAAAGATCACATGGCTTAAAGTCTGAAAAGAAAATGGCTGGAAAGTCTAGGAAGTGACTCTAGTACTGCATAAGAAATGGCACTCTCAGAAAATCAGTATAATTGCCCAATTTATTTACTTTTCTCAGCACAGTCATTACAAACAAATGCAGTGTACAGCTGGCATCGCAAGAAGGCTAGTCAGAAGTCCAGTGTAATTATCATGTTCCATGTCTTAACATAAAAGCTGCATAAACACAATTAGGACAGTGTGTAATGGTTTTTAAGAGGTCATACAAGTCACCGACAGGCTTGTAATTATCACGCAAAAAATCACCTGAATTTGGCGGATTGTGACAAATGTCACAAAAGTGGAAATAGTTAAAAGATGATCTCTTAAGCTTCTCTCATTTTGAAAAATTAAGAGATAAAAGCCATTATTTATCACATATACTATTAAATTCTTTCCTTTTCACTTCACAGCTTGTTAAGAGGTTGGGGTCAGGGTTTAGGGCTAGTCATTATACAGCATCCCTGGAGCATACGAATTTAAGGGCCTTAATCAAAGGCCTAACAGTGATGGTTTGAACCTGTGACCTTTGAATCAGCAACTCAGAGACATTGGGCCACTGCAGTAAACAGCAATAAGTAATTAAAACTCAAAACTTAACAAATAAAAAAAAAGGAATAGTTTCTGTTAATTTTAGAATGTTTTATTAATACAGATTTTGTATGTTTGGTTCAACATGATTGTCTTTGGAAATAATATTCCATGAAGCCATTAACTTCCTGAAATAATTATAGTTATGACCACACTAAAGGCACTTCAGACCATTGATTTGTAAAAAAATAATAATAATAAAAGAAAAGAAAAGAAAAAATTTAAGAAATGTTCTCTGGTCAGAGAAGGCTACAAAGATTTTGCCCATCATGAGAAAGGCTACATGTGGCACACACCCAGCACTTCCAATCACTGCAACAAAACCACTCCCATAGTAAAGCATGAGTTTGGAAGAATGATGCTGGAAATAGGTCAAAATTGTAGAAAATGATAATAAATGCAGATTAATTTTTGAGGAAAATGTGTTTCATTCTGACAGAGATTTTACACTTTGATGAAGGTTCCCCTTCCAGCAAGACAATAAGCTTAAACATACTGCTAAAGCTATTTTGAAGTGGTTTATCAAGTGGATCATGAATATCAAGGGGAGGTAAATACTTTCACAAGGCACTATAGGTATCATTAGACTACACTATTATATACACTATTATATTATTATAATATATATTATATTACACTATAGGTATTGATCATACACACAATTTCACAAGCTTAAGAAAAACATCTTGCAATAATGTAACACATCCAAAGCCCTCTAAATTTCTTAGGTACTCTACAGAATATTAAAACAAGAGATGTTTAATACCAGCAACAAGACAGTTTCAGAACTTTTATTTAAAGCCATGTTCATACATGTTATCCATCTTTTGACAATCATAAAGAAATCCAGATAAAAAAAAAATTTCTTTGATGTGTTAATGTTCTTCTTCTGTGTGATGTTCAAAAGACCTTAATTATGTTGTAGTTAATGAATAATGCATTGTAGCTACCGAACAACATACTTTAAGGTGAAAAAAAAAAAATCAGTATAATAAGCCAGGAGTTGAAGGAGTTAAACGTATTACTGCTTTCTTTCCACAGCTGCATATTCTTACACTTCTGTCTCTGCTTGATGTTAATTGCTCCATAACAAAAATAGTTTATAGCACAATTAGCAAAAAATGGTTCCCACCATATGATAGCGTCTCCTACCCATTCTATTTCTGGGTTGATAACTCAAGCTGATTTATTATAGTAACAGCAAGAAACGATTGAACTTTATTTCCAATCAGCCACAAATTAATGGATCTGTAATACAGTGTTATGCCATCACCATGCATGTGTATTATACTAATTATGCAGACTCCAAGGAGCTGCCACCAGACCAATATTTATTACAGACCAAACTTTTATTGATTCTTTATATCTTTACAATTATTTTGACACTGGTAATTAAATATTTCATTGTAGTTAAAAAATTAAATGCTAAATAACTGGTTAATAAGCAGGGAGTTTAGTCTACCATGACAGGGCACTCAAAAAAAATAAGAAATAAAATAAAAAGGTTTTCTCAATACCATTATTTTCTTTAACAAGCTACTTTTTATTATAGCAATATGCATCATTTTTATACATTAATAATGTTATTTTTAAAATTATTTATAGTTATGTTAATATTGTGGAATGCCTGCAAGGCAAGTTGATTCCTGTTATCATCTTAATGTACTTTTTCTCTCAAAAATATATACACTAAAAGCACAACTTTACTAAGAAACCAGAAAGAAAGTTTCCTGCGAAAGAAAACTTGCAGGCCACTACAAAGCACCGACATTGGAGACCTCTGCACTAAATGTTACATAAAAATCTCTTTACAGAACATCAGAACCATATTATTAAATATAAGTTTTGTGTTAAATAACAGCATTTTATTTATTTATTTATTTATTTATTTATTTATTTATTTATTTATTTATTTACATATTTTATTATTAGCCTTAGATTATGCAGAGTCTGCTGTACAAGCCCCTGTGAATTAGCTGCTTCTAAGGAAAAGGACTTGGAAGATAGTTGAGAATCCTTGCATAGTGGGTTTAATAACAATTCCAAAACACAACCCAGGATCAATATTGAAGCAGGGCAAACACAGGGACAGCAAACAGTCTGGACAAAGGGCACATCTGAAGAGCATTTGTAAAAATTAAGGCAAGGCTCAAGAGCATGGCAAATAGCAATTAACAGAAAATATTGGCAAGACTTTGCAATTATTGACTATTCAAATTATACTCATTGTTGTAGGATGTTTATAACAATATACAGTATGCAGTATGTTTATGTAGATGCTGCAATAGAAGCCGCAGCAAAAGCTTTCTGAAGAGGGCACAGAAATCTTAGCAGATTGAAATTAAAAGTAATAAGACTTGACTGCGAAAAATATGTGTGAATCTTAAGGCGGTGCTGTAATCAGAGAGTAACAGTTAAATCATAGTGTGAAGTTGTTTTATAGTGTTTTATTCAGACTATTGATTTTAGAATGGAAATGTACATAGGAATTAGTGACAAGTTTTTATCTGTAATCTGTGGCCATTAAACTATAGCTCTTTGATCAGTAGAGGCTCTTTAAAATATTAAATTGAGGGTTAAAAATGTAAAAAATAAATCAGATAAATGTAACATCTAAATGCTCTAATCTCAATGTTTTATTGGAACCTTAAATTGTGGGGATTACACTTGCTTTTTGTAAGGCTGGGAAAATCAAAGGAGTCTTTGTTCATTACAGTTTAATCAATATGTGTGTATATTTGCAATCAAGCCAACCACAGTATCTAATTTACTGTTTAAACGATGTCGCCTTGACATAAAGACGGTGCATTTGAAATCATTAGTAACCTTTGCTTCTGAAAACCCAAAACAATCAGCAGTGTCCATCATGATCCATAATCCATAATTGATCCATGATCCATAATTTCCTATTGGAAATGTTTCTGACATTTGCATATCAACAAAGGCAATTTATCAAATACAGCATGTAATTTATGCTTTAATGTGTAACACATTTTAGATCATTAAACTCATCTTTAAGTGAAGTTTTTATCAAAGTATTGCAAATCGTGCACTCTCAGAACAACATAGGACAATGTTATTCATAAGTCGTGTCATTCACCAGCAATGTCAAAGTCACTTCAATATCTGAAACTGGGCCAGGCTTTTACCCTTTCTCTTAGCTTAAAAAAAAAGTGTGTCGAGACAGAAGAAGGGGCAAACAGTTTCTAAGCGTAAATTGAAGGGTAAAACAGCAGTCTAAAAATAGTGACTGACCTGAATCACATGGATTTATTTTAACCTTCTATTTGAGGTAAAAAGTAGAATAAATATATATGTGCCTGTTCATCTCTCCTACACAGGGTTTAGACACTGGCTACAAACCAACTTTGATGTCAAACCTCACTTCATACTAATTCCACCAATAGATTAATGTAGAGATACAGAAGCAAAAAAACATAAAGTAATTTTGGAAAAATGTGTTGTTTGGAAACTGCTAGTGGCTTAGCAGTTACTCAGACATCTTGGGAAAGTTCATTTGATCACTAAGATGCCAGGGAAAAGTCTTCAAACATGTCTTCCTTGTACCCTGAGAGATGGTGGGACCATTCGAGCAGTGCTAAAGAATCAGATAGAGTTTGGTGCAGTGCGGGGTGAGATAAGTGCTTTAAGGAAGGTGGGTGCTGATCTGTTTTTGGCATTGCGGGCAAGCTTGAGTGTTTTAAATCTGATACAGCAGCTACAGGAAGCAATTCGAGAGAGCGAATCAGTGGGCTGGTGTGGGGATGGCTAGAAACAAAGCATGCAGTTGCATTCGGGATCAGGGTTGGATATATGCATAGGTGGAATATCCCTCAGAGGAAGACCTGACAAGCACCTGAGTGTCCAGTGTGCCTAGAAATCCATGGACGAATTCTTCTAATGTTGTAAAGAACAAAATTGCCACAAGTGTGTAAAATTAGCAATGTGTGAGAAAAAAAGGTCAGCTGATCAGTTTGTGACCAGTTTGTGACAGAAGGAGAGATCTGAGAGTTGCCCAGGATGACCACAAGACACCTTGACATGAACAGCAGTTCAGTTTTAGATCTGCCAGACAAGCTGGAACCTAAAAGGAAACATGATTATCTGAGTTAGGGAATGAGAGGATGGAATGTGAGGATGTGTCATCTGCATAGAAGTGGTATGAAAATCCATGACCTTACCAAGTGTTTATATTATCATAAAAAAGGGAGACTAGACAAGGACCAAATAGTATATAATTTTGACCTGTACATAAATAATTTTATTCTTTGTGTTGCTGCAACATGTTTTGCTGATTGTATAATTGAATGAATAAGAAGTGTGATAAAGGTATTCAAAATAAAGTGTAGGCTGGAAATGCATCACAATATATGATAAAGTGAATGAATCATGAATCTTGCACAATGCTGCCTTCTGCTGTTGTAAATATAAGCTGCAATTCAGCACAATTGTCTTTCATGCAAGGGTGATGCTAGAACTCCTGACCTTCTTAGATGCACCTATACAATGGTCTGTACTTTAAAGAACATGCTCCAAAGCTCTTATATACTGTAACTCTAAGCATTCTGACTGACAGGTGTCCGGTTAATATGAAAATGTGTTTACCAACATTTAATTTAATTAATGTTTTATATATATATATATATATATATATATATATATATATATATATATATATATATATATATATATATATATATATATATATACATTTTATTTAATAGTGCAATGGACATTGTCCTAAAGCAGCTTTGCAGAGATAAAGAGGTCATGAAGTTGGAATGTACAAGTTTAGTGCCTATAACTTTGTTTCTTATGAGTTTATCCCTGATGAAATTCTCCCAGTGATGGTATGAGGAAGAAACCTTAAGAGGAACCATACTCAAAAGGGAACCAATAATCATCTCCATGGCACAGAATATGCATCTATTATAGTTACATCATTGTTGAGGTGTACTGTTCAGTGAAGGTCACTTAAATGCAAAACTGTTAGTACAAACTTCAGTCTTAAGCCATTGTAGCAGACTGTATATATTTATTACAGTCAAAAAAAAAGTATAAATGTATTTTTTAAATGTATAAATATTTCACTGATGCAGAATATGTACTTGTACACTATTATGTACATGCACATAATTTGTCAATGTTGATTCTGGAATATCATAAACAACAAGTTTTTACAAATCCATTAAAACATATTGATGCATTCTATATAAACTGATACTCAGTTTTAGTTCAGCAATAATTAGAGCACAACATGACATTAGAAATATTAAATGACAGGGTGGTGTAATAGGCTACCATCCCATTTTCCAATAACAACATGTCCTGGATTTTTATTACATTTTTATCACATTTATTTGCTATTTGTATTTATTAAACAATAGCACAATGTACAATTTGTCCCCACCTGATTCTTTTTCCCTCTCTCTATTAAAAGACAAAAATTGGGCTACATCCTTTCACAGTAAAGCCACAAAACACAACATCCTCTGTCCTGTGGCTTTCTTGTGAATCAAACCCTAAAGTTACAGCTTTATCAGTATTTATTTATTTATAAGTGCTGATAAGAGAGTTTCTTTCCATATAAACAGCTCCTTAATGAAAGCACCACCATATTAAAAATATAGCAGATGCTTAATAAGAAGACATTTTTACATTTCTGGTTTGTTTTATTACATTTGATTACATGGAGCATTTGCTATGTAAAATGTTTCTCTCAGAATTATGACATTAAAAAGATTGCATTAAAATATGAACTTGTGAATTGCCTTGCAGATTGCAATACTGTCATCATCAGTTGATGTAATAAAAACACAACACCCAGTGAAGAATCAGATTTGAGAATTAAACAGAGCTGTGGTATGACTGTAATTAACACAGGCTAGTAATTGGATTAGTTATTGGCAAAGCATTTACAGTGTTTCAAACTTATGCAACAATGCAGCATTCAGGCCAGCTGTGCAGTGCTTTTTTAAATGCATGACACTGGCAGGCATCTACATGGGTGCACAATGTGTGTGTTTCATGTAAATGTGTGTGTCTGTTGTTCCCACACACACACAGCAGCAGGGTGGAGAGGTGGAGGGCTGCCAAGTAAAGCAAGGCCACTTCATGAGATTTTGCTTGCCTACACAGGAGCGAGTCATGACTGAGTCTACTGATGGGTACAGAAGGAGAATTTAATAACATGACAAAGCTACAAAGATTGCAGGGTTTAGGTTTGATCAGGCTTATTTATTTATTTTATTTTGTATACTGGTGAAAGATGTGTATTCCTTTCACCAATATACAATATATTGTAGTAGTCATGTTCAACACCATACTTTAATATCAAGATTGCTCTCCCATCATGCATCCTGTCTATGCAATGTCACAGGGTCAATAACCACCACCCCAAGCACATTGCATAATCTTGTCACACATCCTCACCTTCATCTCATTATGCCTTCTTAGCATAACTATTTACATTCTTGTTTTTTGGTTAAGCGTTTGTGGATGAAATTTGTTGTTGTATGCTCTTGCATGTAGTCTGTATGTTTCTTGCCAACATACCCATAGTTCATATTCAAAGCTCATGGTTCAGTTTCTTTTCTTCATATTTTACACAAAACATTATCTTCACTTGCTGATAATCCACTATTAGATCCTGACATATTGATACAATAATTTAATAAATCAAGTGCATTATAAAGATCTGTCAAATGTAGCTACACTACAGTCAATGGCAATCAGATTTGAGAATTCAACAATTTTTTGGTTCAATATATTAGAAATATTTTAATTGGATTTCTGATCAGGTCTACATTAAGACTAGGCCTAATCTACATTCTAAAACCCAGACTGTTGTATTTTATAATGCAGCCTGAACCTTTATTATCTGGAAATATAATGTGTTTCTCTCAAAAACAATATGCTTCAAATCCTTTTCTTTCTGCAGGCACATTCTTGCGCTCTTGCTGTGCTGAGCACTAATACAAAATGCCCCCCTCAAAAGCAGATGCAAGTATTTTTGTAGGAGGGAGCAGTCCGTTGTTGGCAAGCTCTTTAGGCAATATATGACCCTAAGATGAAGTCACAAACATTGCGACGGGAGTTGACTCCCACTCATCCGCTAACACAGTCAGTGCTTTATGTGAAGAAGTACCAGCTGGTGCCACGGTCCCCTCTAGTCCTCCATACTCTATTCGTGTTTATCACATATTGGGACATGGAAAGGAAATATAAACTAAAATCCCTAAACACCGCCTTCAGATGCCTGATAGTGTTCCTCCTTCACAAATTCTACTTGGCTGAAAAAAGTAAGTAAGGCTTGTTTTAGATTTTGAATCGCTTTACGTGTTGATGTGGCCTGTATAATGATTGTTTGTGATTGCTAGGATACATGTTGGTATCTGCTTACCTGGATACATGACTTTATCTGGTTTCTTATTAAAGAAAAGTTAAAATGTGCTACATTGTTCAATCATTCAGAAATGTAACACTACAATAGTGTGTACTGACACTCATAAATATTTAAACCCTGAACCAATTCTGTTCACACAAAAAAATAACAGCGTGGTTTATTTTCATTTTTTTATTTGTAGGCTGGGTTGTGGTTCATTAAGCATGATGATATTTGCCTTCTCTCTTCAGTTTGTTCAGTTCCCTCAGAGCCTGTGACTATTAAAGAGAACAACACAATCGATGCCGTTGTTGTCCGTATTAACACATCAACAAAGAACGTCACACTGACTCTCACCGAGAACCCAGACAATGCTTTCGACCTGAGGGGCTTGGATCTAATCGTAAAGAAACGCCTGGACTTTGAAGTAGGTTTCTTTAATATCTCTTTCCAAACTGTTGTAATTGCCCTCTCCACTTTTTGACCAGTGACACTGCAAACTCAGCAACAAAAAAACATGAGAATTCTGCACATCCAAGTTCACACCCACATTTGCGATAAGGTCACAGTTCCCAGAACATTTCTTGAAATCGTTCCACCCTTCCAAGCATGACCTCTTGTTCTGATAAGAGTGCTTCAGGCTACCTAAAAAATCTCCAGCTACTATAAATAAATTAACTGGAAACCTGAAGCAGTTTTGACATCATTCATGGCTTTAACGTGTTAATTTCTTTTTCAGACTCTGTTAAATCCTGAGGAGCTCACAGTTCAAATACGCTGCAATAAAACAGGATCCAGAAGTGTAAGTGTCTCACATGGTGCATCATTAGTCACACTTACATCTGAATTAATTCTGTGCTAATGAATTTAGAAAAAGGAACAGCTTGAATCTCTATTTCAGGGCTTGTGCTATTTGCAGCATTTTTCTTACAGCTGTCTTCAAGTATAGCAACCCAATTTATTTGTTTAAATTTACAGATTACATTGACGGTGCTCGTTCAGGTTGAAAACATCAATGACAACCCTCCTACATTTGCCCAAAGTAAATATATTCTAGATGTTAATGAGGTAAAAAAAAATTTGTGCATTTAAAAATTATTAATTATGTATTTTGTGCTCACTGAAGTCACTAATTACACTTTTTCATTTATATTGAGGCAAGCAATATGTCATTACTTATAGGGACTTACAAAAATGTCTCTGCATTAGGTCAGAAATTTTCATCTTTGTTCACAGCTCACACCTGTTAACAGCAGCGTGGCCCAGATTGAAGCAAAAGATGATGATTCAGGAGTTTTATATTATGCATTAGAACCAACTCTGGTAGGCAGTAAACTAGGTTATCTTTCTATTACTGTCTTTCTCTGATATTAACACAGGAATGATTTATGGAACCTGTCTGTTTTTGCAGAACCCATATTTCCGACTGGAGAACATGTATAAGCCAAATATTCTCGTCAACAAAACTCTGGATTATGACATCATCCAGCAGGTGACGTTGACCTTATATGTGCAGGTATGTAAAAATGAACTTTGTTTTGAATGAAGGCATGGATTATAAATAGCTATTGCGTAATACTGAAATATTTCTTTTTTTTTTGCAATGCTCCATTGCTGACATCCTCATACACATCCTATGCAGGATACTCATCCGTACTCGCTGCCAGTGCAAATCTCCTACACAGCCACCACAACCATTATAGTCAACATAAAGGACATTGACAACCGTCCACCCTGGTTCCAGCCATGTACGAGAATAACTATTGGCACCGCCAAAATATGCCTAACTGTTGGATATAAGGGCAGAGTCAACTTAACTGAAAGACAGGTAAAGGATTTTTTATTTAAATCCTCTGTTATAATTTATCTACAACCCTCTAAATCTTTAGACCTAATGATTGAAACAAAAAAAAAAAAGTAAATGCGGGTGTAGAACATATTACAAAAATAAATGTTTAAAAGATATGAAAAAGAAAATCATATCTTACTAGTAAAATACTTTATAATAATATATTATAATATATAATATATTTATATGATACATTTTTTTATCTCCTTTTTTTTATTCTGAGGGTGGACAAACATTTGCCCTCAAGTCAAAGATAAAAGTCTGACCTATCTTAAGACATGTTATGGTATGCAGTATACATATTACCTTTATAAAAACATTTACAATGTGATGTTATTAACATTATTATTTAATTAACAATTTGTTAAATATTTTACACTAAAGCAAATGATTCTGTTTGATAAGGAGGTATGGATTAATTTCCTATAACAGCAGAAACAGGTTTATATGAACACCCACGTCCTAATACTTATACTTTTTTGAAACAACTAAATTCAGTGGACTTTATTGGAAAATGTTCCAAGTCAAATAAGATTAATCGTTTGAAATTTTGGTATATAAAAAAGAAAAGTGTATATCCATTGATATCGTGATGTTTTTCTTAATTTATGAATGGAGTCTCCACTGTCAGAGCTTTGTCATGATCAAGTTTTGGCCACAGGAATGTCTACAGTTTAGTTATTTAGGATGTCTTATCCAAGTTTTTCCCTCACTTTGTTCATTTAATGTACATCTATACAGTGAAGTTGCATAAAAAAGAAAAGTAAAAAAAATTGTAATATAATAATAATGTAAAATTTTAGGAAGGACCACTACAATTACATCCAGGACCAATCTATGCAAGAGATGGAGACAAAAGCAGAAATGAAGAGATTAGCTATAAAATTGTTAGAGGTAAATAAAACAAATTTAAATCTTCTTCTTCTTCTTCTTCTTCTTCTTTTGGCTTCTCCCATTAGGGGTCGCCACAGCGGATTATCCTTCTCCATACCCCCCTCTGTCCTGTACATCTGCATCTTTCACCCCAACCACCTGCATGTCTTCCCTCGCCACATCCATAAACCTCCTCCCTGGCCTTCCTCTTTTCCTTCTTCCTGCTGGCTCCATCCTAAACATTCTCCTACCAAAATACCCCATGTCCCTCCTCTGCACATATCCAAACCTTTTATTTTCTATATACATTTTCTATATATCTAAATTCAGTTGAACTTTCTTTAAGGCCAGCTTACAAAATGATTATTTTCTACTTTCTCGTTTATTTTAGGAAATGAAGATAACATATTTCAAATAGACGAAAATACAGGAAACATAACCATGCTAAAACCAGCAGATATCGCAGGCCCACTAACTCTCACAGTTTTGGTAAGTAGATAAGTTTTTGTTTACTGATTTTGCATAGCAAAATAATGCACTATTATTATTATTATTATTATTATTATTATTATTATTATTAGTAGTAGTAGTAGTAGTAGTAGTAGTAGTAGTAGTATTATATAAATGTGTAAAAAAATTACCATTTGTTGACAATGGTTAATCTATCATTTACATTTTTTTCATTTATACTCTTAATATTGGAGCATGATATAGGAGCATTGAAAATTCATTTTTAAGGTGTCAAAAACAAAATATACTGTTTGCTAACATAGTGCAGTCGCATTATGTGATATAGACAGTATGGGTATATAAAATAACACCAAAAAATAAAATCTCATTTTTGCAGGTTTAAAAGTAAAACTAGTTTTTTTTAGCAGTGAATATAATTATAGTATGAAATGTGTTTTACAGTGCAAAAAAAAAAAAAAAAAAAGAATTAAATGGGAACTTGCCAAACAGTTTTCATCAAAGTTACTCCAGTTTCCTCTTCCAGGACAATTACATTAATTGTAGGCTAATTTGCATTTACAAATTGTCCAAACTTATCCTGAGAATAGAAGGAAGGAGGAATACACATATATGGGTAATTTAAACAAAATACACATTGCACATAATTGTAATACTGTTGGTGTTTTCTCTAGGCATCTCAGGTGTCAAACCGTGACCAGTTTGCTGCGACTTTAGTCAACATTGAGGTTATGAAAAAGAGCAGGAACCCACCAAAATTCGAGAGGGACCGCTATGAAGCATATGTTTACAGCAACTCAGGCCCTGAGAACATGGTGCTCAGGGACAGGACTTCAAATAAACCCTTCAGAGTCAGAGCCAGAGATGATGACTTTGCAAATGTTGGTTATAGTGTAATGTTGATGTTAAAGCTTAGTATTATAAATTGTATTTATTGACTTTTAATATATTATGTGACCTGATCTCTGAATGTGCTTTCATGGACAGGGAATAAATCCTGACATAAGATATGAAGTACAGTACAGCAGTTATGTCAACATAACCACAGACGGATTTGTGCTTCTTAAAAAACCAGTTCGGACTGAGTCTTTTGCTTTACAGGCAAGTACACAACCTTCCTCTACCTTTTCATACTGTTGTAACATAATCATATAAATATTAAGAATTTTACTGCTTGCAGGTTCGGGCTGTTGATGTGTCAACTGGTGAGTTTGGGACAGCAGCTCTTTCTGTGCTTGTCCTACCACGTGAGTGCATTTCTCTATGGCTGTCAATATTATTATTATTATTATTATTATTATTATTATTACTACAATAATAATTATTCTGATGTCTCATTAATATTCCATGCATTTCAATGTTTTCAACACAGCCGTGGGTGTCCAGTCACCCTCAGAGGGATACCGTGCTGGAGATATGGCCTTGCTGGGCTTTGTAATGGCCGCCTTGCTGGTTCTCTGCCTCATCGTGATTGGCTATCTCATTTCCCGTCTGAAGAAAAGGAACCCAGACACGCTCAAGTTATCAGAGGTCAGCATCTTCTCATCATCACTGTGTGAGTCCAGCTCTGAATGCTTATATTATAGAGACAAAGGCAAAAAATTAGTTCTCAAAAAAATAAATGATGCATTTAATTGTATGTTTAGATTTAGCTGTAATTGGGAAAAAAGTGTCATTGATCTGACACCCCCATTCAGTGTTTAGGTCCATGCTTGCAGCGTACTCAGCCCACTGATGGATTAAGGCCAAGAGACAGCATGCAGTTCACCAATGACGGGTTTCTGAACGAAGCTGACATGAGTAGGTTGGCAATGAGGAGACCAGATAAAAGAGACAGGAAGCAGGAGGCAGCTCCAAAATGGCGGGTAAGATTGACACCTCGTGAGAGGAGGCACTGCAATTCCTGTGGCATGCGAGTTCAATCAAACTACGTGCACCGCAGCAGCCCAGCTCTCCACCCGAAAGCCTATGGAGCTAAAGACCATGTCGGATCTATCCTAACTAAAGAGAGAAGGAAGGACAAACAGAAGACGGTGTGGTTTAAAGAGAGCGAGGATTCCTCAGACATCGAAGTGGAGATCATCCCTGATGACATAGGGCTTAAATACGAGGAAAAGGATGATGAATCATCTTCTCTGGCTTTAAAAGCCAGTGATATGGAACTGGGTGAAATGACTATGATGAACATCAAGGACTTTGACAAGAAGGAGGAAAATGTTTGTGATGTCCGTGAGCCAACGGACACAGATAAAGCAAACCAGTGAGTGTCAAGAGGGCTTGGAATCACTGAAGCATATCCAAATAAGTCTTTAAATCAGTCTTTACTAAGCAGATAACAGGGTGATGACTTGATTTGGGTGTCATTTTGTTTATTATAATACAATTATATTTTGTACTATTATAATACATACTATTGTGTTTGTTTGGTTTATATATATAATCAGTATATACTGCCATTTTACTTTATTTACATTTTAGTCACCTGAACCCCCCTATATAATATTTATATATATATATATATATATATATATATATATATATATATATATATATATATATATATATATATATATATATATATATATATAAATATGGAACATTTCAATAATAGGAAGGAAAATACATTCTCTCATTCTTTTTTCTTTATTCCCAATTATTCAATTATATTAATTCAAAAAAAGTACAGTTCTCTTCCCCAGATTGCAGACTGAAAGTAATTGTTAGAAGTAATTTTATCCTATTTTGTGTATTTGCTGGTCCCATGCTAAAAACTCAACCCTTGTGCCTATTTAAGAGCTAAATGACACCTAAGACACTCTATAAAAAGACAGTGTACAACACATCTTTTAAATGGTTTAATGTTTTCTAAAACTCAATGTTGCAAAATGACAAATATTTTAGGGGATGAATGGCACTGCACTCATGGAATCACTTAAAAATATTGTTATTTCTAAACTATGAAGAGATGTAATGCCTTACAAACCCAATTCACTCGTGTCCTCACATGGCAGGGAACTGAGACTCTTTTATCTGTGATAAATAATGCTGAAAAAACCCAGCCATGATTTACATCCTGACTACAGTTGTAACATGTCATTTAGAAACAAGAGATCAAATGTGCAAAAAAAATAATAAATAAAATGAATAAATGAATAAATAATAAATAATAAACTTTTTGCAGCTGTAACTAAATTTAGCATTTCAATTTCAAATGCAAATGATTACTGCACTAAACATAAAGTTTGCACTAAGCACTAATTCTGCACTAGAGAGTAACACATTGGTTGTGTTTTTTTTTCTTTAAAGTATAATTTTTCATTGCTGTGAATAACATTTTGTATGCACAAATACAGATAAAGACTATGAGAATATTTTATATAAATGTGAATCTGTCATTGTGTAGAAATAAAGAAAGTGAATGTGTTTATCTTGAATGTTAACTGTTGTCGAAATTTATGACGTGAAAAATAGTTTGCACCTGAAACCCCAGCAATTCCAACCTCAGAAATATGTAGCTAAATGTTCGGCAAGAGCGTCAAAACATGATCATTTCAATTAGCCTGCCAAATTATAGTGCCCCTTAACCTAAAAATTTTCGATTTTCTTGACCAATTGATGTATTTGAATATACACTTTCCTTTGGCTTCTCCCGTTAGGGGTCGCCACAGCGGATCCTCCGCACGTTTGATTTGGCACATGTTTTTACGCTGGATGCCCTTCCTAACGCAACCCTCCCCGTTTATTCAGGCTTGGGACCGGCACTGAAAGTGGCTGGGGTTGGTTCCTTGACCAGGGATCGAACCCAGGCCACAGCGGTGAGAGATCAGGCATAATGTTATGACCACCTGTCTTGTATTGTACTAGACCCCTAAAGGTGTGCTGTGGTATGTGGCACCAATATTTTAGCAGCCGATCATTTAAATCCTGCAGGTTGCCAGTTCAGTCCGGATCAGACTTGTTTGTCTAGCACAGACTTTGGCAAACTACGGCCCGCGGGCCACATCCGGCCCTTTGTACGTCCCTGTCCAGCACGCGTAAGGCCAATCATAAATTATAGGGATGCACCGAAAATTCGGCCACCGAAGATTTTCGACTGAAATACCGAAATCACTAAAACAACACAGCCAAAACACAATTGTAATGACACAATTAAAAAGCGCAGCCAGCACACGGTTATCTGGATAAGAGCCAACATGTCTGCGGTGTGGACTTTTTTCAATATCTCGGAGAAAGACCCACGGATAGCAATTTGCAAAACATGCAATGCTGAAATTTCAAGAGGGTTTGTATCTGCAAAGAGTTTCTCCACGTCGGGTTTAATTTATCACCTGAAATCCAACCATCCCGATTGCCATTCTAAATGTGAGAAGAACGCGGCGCAGAAAAGAAAAGTCAATCCGAGCACATCTGTAGCAGACGTTTTTAAAAAGTTTTCCAGTGATGGTGCCAAGGCAAAAGGCATAACACAAACAATTATGGAATTCATTGCCTTAGATCAGTGGTTGCCAACCCGTCGATCGCGAAACATTCCCTGTAGATCCCAGAAATAATAATAATTATAATATAATATAATATCTACGTATGTGCGTGCGTGAGCTGTGAGTGAAGGTGAACAGCGACAAGTGACGCTAGCCAGGTTACCCTCAAGATGTAGGCTCACGCTAAGAAAAGAAAAGTTTATAACGAATGCTGTGTTTTCATCAAGACATGGACTGCCAAGTGTTTCTTTACAGAAATTAAAGGTAAAGCCGTGTGCTTAATCTGTGGTACACAGGTCGCTGTGTTAAAGGATAATCATTTGAATCGGCACTACACGATTAAGCAAGAGGATAAATACAGAAATCTGTCTAATTAAAAAAAGCGCGCGTGGGAGTCTGATGCGTTGCTAGCAAAACTGAAAACCCAACAAGGACTTTTTACGAAACTTCACACCCCCAGAGATGCAGCCGTCAGGACAAGTTATGTAATTTCTCACAAAATCGACAGAAAAAGTAAGACGTTATCTGACGGAGAGTTTATTAAGGAATGCTTATTGGAATTTTGTTTTCTTATTTGACTCACAATTTCACACTGCCTAATATTAATATTTACAGAATAGTTTTATTCTTCCAATTATCAGTACCAGCTGTTCAAAATATATAATTTATTACATTTTACAATG
The DNA here is from genome assembly GCF_946808225.1 of Silurus aristotelis. Classification (NCBI taxonomy): domain Eukaryota; kingdom Metazoa; phylum Chordata; class Actinopteri; order Siluriformes; family Siluridae; genus Silurus; species Silurus aristotelis. The sequence continues at coordinate 15,481,716 of NC_139586.1, forward strand.
GAAGAAAGTTGAGCAGAATTAAGTTCAAGTTATCGTTGGTGTGGCCCTCTGACACAATTCAGGTTTCTCATGTGGCCCCTTGTAAAAATTAATTGCCCACCCTTGGTCTAGCACATGCCACAGATGCACAAACTCGTTGTTGTGCTCCTCAAACCATTTATGGACTATTTTTGCTTTGTGGCATGGCGCATTATCTTGCTGAAAGAGGCTACAGCCATGTCTGCAACAATGCTTAGGTAGGTGGTAGATGTTAATGTAACAGCCACATGGATGGCCGGACCCAAAGTTTCTCAGCAGATCATTGCCCAAAGCATCACTCTGCTTTTATCGGCTTGCCTTCTTCTTATAGTGCATCCTAGTGCAGGGTAAGCCTTAGCCGCCAATGACCCTTTTGCCGGTTCCACACTGTTCCTTTCATGGACCACTTTTAATAGAACAAAACACCCCACAAGCCATTAGCCATCACAATTTGGCTCTTGTATTAGGGTTGCACAAGCCAGTGCACTGTTAGTGCCGGTCCAAAACCCGGATAAATGGGGAGGGTTGCGTTAGGAAGGGCATCCAGCGTAAATACAGATACGGATGACCCGCTGTGGCGACCCCTAATGGGAGAAGCCAAAAGAAAGTTAAATTTTTTATTTATTATCTAAATCCTTACACTTTCCCATTTTTCCTACTTCTAACACCAACTTTGTGGAGAAAATGGTTACTTGCTGCCTAATATATCCCACCGACTAACAGGTGAAATAATAAGGAGATAATTAATGTTATTCATTGCACCTGTCAGTGGTCATAATGTTATGCCTAATCTTTGTAGTTTCATATTTGTATTTTCTTTTCTGGTTTCTTCTGATTTTACCAAAAAAAATGTTAATGGGTTTATTGGCTATACTAATCAGCAGGAACAAATTAGTGGGTAAATGTGTGTATGTCTTCTTCGGTGGACTGGCATCCTGTCTGTTTTCTTGCATTCCCACGTCAAGCAAAGTGTACCATAAATTTTAAATAAGTTTCGGATCCACCATGACCCTGACCAGATGTCAGTTCCCGATTTAAACACTGGATGTCACTACTGCATTAAATTAAAACAGTTCAGTTCTTAAGCTCTTCTGTTTCAAGTGATCTTAAAATAAAGAGGTTAATTATATAATTATGCAGTAGGTCTGTTATTAATGTAGCATTGTGGCAACACACATGAGCAAACAAGGTGTACTGCAGGGTCAGACAATCAAGAAAAGTACAACCACAATTATAATAAAGCATTACACAATTACAGATAGCTTACCTGTTATGCCTACGAAAAAGTGATAATAGCGCCCTCTGCTGTAACTATTTTTCATAACTACAAATCGATATTTTGCAAGCATAAAGAAGGTAGTTGGTTTGAAAGATGCAGATGTAGAGGACAGGGGGGGGGGGGGGGGGGGTTTGGAGATGGATGATCTGCTGTGGCGACCCCTAATAGGAGAAGGCGAAAGGAGAAGAAGAAGAAGAAGAAGAAAAGAGAAAGAAGAAGAAGAAGTAGAACTATTTGGCAGATGTTCTGTAGCTCACAATCCATGTGGCTTGAAGCTAATGCTTTAACCAATCAAATAAAAGGAATCAAAACATGTCTGCATTTTCATGTCCTTTGATTGTCAGAGAGCACAGCAAAAGCTCATATATATTTTGTGGATTTAATAGCTGTTTTTTCATTCCACAATGGCTGTCAGAGGAGACATTTATTTTTCACAGATACAGTTACAAGGTCATTAACAAGACAGCTAAATCAAGACAAGCTGGACTTTAAGAAAATAGATCAGCCAAACCAGTTAAAAACAATTTGCCTGTATTTCAAATCCACAGGAAAACTGTAACACATGGAAAAAATACACAAAAATGGAAGGACAACCCGAGCTCATTTTATGAGGTTAATATTGATGCTTTTGCTAGAGACGATGTATGCGTGTGTTGTAGCTGTGGCTACAGTGAAAGAAGACTTGATTAATTGTGTTAAATAGGTTTCTTGCTTTATTAATGGCATTCATCCTCACTGTATGAGATAGCTGTCTCATGACTCTTTGTAATACTGTGTTTCTGTATAATATTGTTTCAATACCAATGGCATAATAATAATAGTATTAAACAGTGGATTGATTCAGGTAGGAAACCACTAAAGATGTAAAATTCATGGCCCACCACCACAGCTCACTGTCTACTGTACCAGCTGCATGGGTAAAAGTACTAGAAACCCACTTGACTTTATTTTACAAACATATAGTTGAATTTTGACTCATTTAAAATCGACACAAGAATCTGATTATACTACAATTAACACATATCTGTGGAGTGTAACTTTATCCCTGAATATGATTAGTTAAAAAACTGGCTATTCAACAGTGTTATGGCATCCTCTGCTGGAAGTATTGTGTCATACATTTTTTAACCCTAATGACTTTGAGACAGGGGGATTTATAATGATTGATTGATTGATTGACTTTCTTTGAGGACAGGGACAAGGACGGGCCCAGCCAGTTGTCACCAGGTATCTACAGATTATCTAGAAAATGCTTTTAGAAATAAACCTGCAATTCAGTGTCCTTCAGGTTGGGCCCTGTCCCAAATTCCTTGGTGATTCCTTAAAGTCTGCACCACAAGGACGACACTTCTTCTTCTTCTTCTTCTTTCAGCTGCTCCCATTAGGGGTCGCCACAGCGATCACCCGTCTCTATACCACCCTGTCCTCTACATCTGCCTCTTTCACACCAACTACCTGCATGTCTTCCCTCACCACATCCATGAACCTCCTCCTTGGCCTTCCTCTTTTCCTCCTTCCTGGTGGCTCCATCCTCAGCATTCTCCTACCAGTATAACTCATGTCCCTCCTCTGCACATGTCCAAACCATCTCAATCTCGCCTCCCTCGCCTTGTCACCAAAATGTCCTACATGCGCTGTCCCTCTAATAAACTAATTTCTAATCTTGTCCATCCTTGTCACTCCCAACGAAAACCTTAACATCTTTAGCCCTGCTACCTCCAGCTCCGCCTCCTGCCTTTTACTCAATGCCACTGTCTCTAATCCATACAACATCGCAGATCTCACCACAGTCCTATAAACTTTCCCCTTCTTACAGATACCCTTCTTTTACAAATCACTCCTGTCACTCTTCTCCACCCACTTCACCCTTTTCTTTACACCCCACTTTCTTGACTTCCCTAACACACTCTCCATTACTTTGCACTGTTGACCCCAGGTACCTGAACTCCACCACCTTCTCCACCTCTTCTCCCTGCAACCGCACCACTCCACTGCCCTCCCTCTCATTTACGCACATGTACTCTGTCTTACTCCTACTGACTTTCATTCCCCTTCTCTCCAGCGCATACCTCCACCTCTCCAAGCTCTTCTCAACCTGCTCACTACTTTCACCACAAATCACAATATTATTCGCAAACATCATAGTCCAGGGAGACTCCTGTCTGACCTCGTCCGTCAACCTGTCCATCACCACTGCAAACAGAAAAGGGCTCAGGGCCGATCCTTCTGGTCCAACCTTCACCTTGAACCAGTCTGTTGTTCCAACTGCACACTTCACTGCTGTCACACTGTTCTCAAACATGTCCTACACCACCCTCACATACATCTCTGACACATCTGACTTCCTCATACAATACCACAACTCCTCTCTCGGCACCCTGTCGTACGCTTTCTCTAAATCCACAAATACACAATGCAGCTCCTTCTGTCCTTCTCTATACTTCTCCATCAACATCCTCAAAGCAAATAAGGCATCTGTGGTGCTCTTCCTCGGCATGAAACCATACTGCTGCTCACAGATGGTCACCTCTTCTCTCAGCCTGGCTTCCACTACTCTTTCCCATAACTTCATGGTGTGACTGATCAACTTAATTCCCCTGTAGTTACTGCAGGTCTGGACATCTCCCTTATGCTTAAAGATCGGTACCAGCACACTCCTACTCCATTCCTCAGGCATCCTCTCACCCTCCAGAATCTTGTTAAACAATCTGGTTAAAAATGCCACTGCAATCTCTCCTAAACATCTCCATGCTTCTACCGGTATGTCGTCTGGTCCAACCAACTTTCCACTCTTCATCCTCTTAATCGCTGCTCTCACTTTCTCCTTACTAATCCTATCCACTTCCTGCTTTACTAACTCCATAGCATCCAACTTTCTCTCTCGCTCATTTTCCTCGTTTATCACCTGCTCAAAATACTCCCTCCACCCTCTCAATACACTTTCCACACTAATCAACACATTTCCATTTCCATCCTTTATTGCTCTAACTTTCAGTACACCCTTCCCAGCTCGGTCCCTTGGCCTGGCCAATCGGTACAAATCCTTTTCTCCTTCCTTAGTGTTCAAACTCTCATACAGCATCTCGTATGCCTTTCCCTTGGCTTTTGCCATATTCCTCTTTACCTGCTGCCGCATCACCTTGTACTCCTGCCTACTTTTCTCATCACACTGTCGATCCAACTTTTTTTTTGCCAACCTCTTTCCCCTTATGCTCTCCCGCACTTCCTTATTCCACCGCCACGTTTCTTTGTCTTCCTGTCTATTTCCAGGTGTCACACCAAGTACTTTTCTAGCTGCCTCCCTCATCACTCCTGACGTGGTATCCCAATCATCCAACACCTCTTCGACACCACCGAGCCCCTGTCTGACCTCTTCCCTGAATCTCACACTACAGTCTTCCTCCTTCAGTTTTCACCATCTTGTTCTTCTTTCAGTCCTCACTCTTCTCCTCTTCTTCTTTGCCTCCAAAACCATCCAACAGACCACCATCCAATGCTGTTTATCTACACTGTCCCTTGCCAACACCTTACAGTCTTCAATCTCCTTCAGGTTGCATTTCCTACACATAACATTATAAGGGGTTTTATAGTGCAGAAGGAAACATTTTTGATATTTGGAACCCATTCTCAAAATAAACCTATAGACTACAATTGAGAATTCAACTGCGCATTGTCTTTTTTGCCATTTGTTATGATACTTAATGAGATTTTCTACGATATTTTACTTTAAAAAGTAGCGTTATATAAGTAATTCTCAATTTGCCGCCTCAGGTGACATTTTCGGGTTAGTGAACAGTTTAAGAGTGTTCATTAATGGGCGTGCGGAAGCGCTCGAGAGTACCAGTTTAACCCTTAATAATGCTGTTTTTATCTTGTTTAAAAAAAATAAAAAACGTACAAACACTTGCTGCTCACATTCTGATGTGGAAACTTAAATACCACGCATTTTCTTCTCACAGAAAAGCTCCGACAATCGATTAGTATCAAGTGCTTCATGGCAAAGCTCCAGTGCGCAATCGGTTAGGATTCCACACATCCCAAAATCAAGACAAGACAATCAAAGGACCCCAACAGATCTAAAACATCCTTGATCACGAGAGATGCTCTGGTCATAGTCTAAAGTAAATCATATGTGGTATTAGCATATAATGTACACTGCACTTGGATTCTTGTATTTGGCATATATTAGATATCCAGTATCTCTTTATCTTGCTCATTATTAGGGTGGACCCAATGCGAGTCACAGGAAAATCATGTGTGAGGAAGGAGTACATTCTGAATGGCATGTCATGGACACTTATTCATAGTATCTCTTCCAATCGACATACCGAGATGATTGTTCTTAAATTCGTTTAAGATTCTGTTCAAAGGCACTGCTCTCTCTGGTATTAGCATAATGTACATTTAAATTGGATTCTAGAATTTAACACATATACATACCATCTTTTTATCTTGGTCACTATTAGAGTGGATCCAAAGCCAATCTCATGGACACGCTGTTTTAGACACATGATGAACAGGACACCATTGACAGTATCTAAGACAAACCACACACTGACATTTGTTTAAAACTTGTGCTCCAGGTAAGGCTCGAACTCACAACCTCGGCATTGCTTCACCTGTACTGCTGTATAAGTTTCGCGCGCTAACCGATTGCGCCACTGGAGCTACAGGGTGGATCGTACCTGGGTTTAGCATGATCCTGATCAGGCTGTTATCAATTACTGATTCATATGAATTGAATGTTTTTACTAACCATGTAGTTGTTAACATTTACAGTATGATCACCAACCCTTCTCCGGGAGTCCTGAAGATTCTATTTCTAACCACGTGAATGTGTCTAACACAGATAATCAGTCCAGTCAATTAGTTAGATTTGGTAAAAGATTTGGGCTGAAGCAGAATTCTGCAGGATGGTAGATGTCCAGCGAATAATTGGGGACCACTTGCCTCTCAGAATCAAAGGTAGCAAACTGTACTTTTCCATGTTGAAGAACATTGCACCAACTTCAGTATCTTTAATATATATTTTTCATCTGGTATGTTGTGGGTAGTGAAAGTGTCAAAAAATCTAGAGGAATCCTGATATGAATTCCATACAGAGACTGTATTTATACCGAAGTTTGATTCTGGCCACAAGAAAAGTTGCCCTATACAGTATACAGTGTGAGATTTTTTCAGGAAGCTTTTAAAAAGCATGCTAGGTAGGGCTTGAGCTCACAACATCAGCACTGCTTTAACTGCCTGCTGAATAAGTACCCCATGCTAACCAATTGCACCACTCAAGCCTTGATGTAAGAGAGCCTGAGGTTAACACTGCCTTCTTAAACTGGATAAAAGTTTACCTTTACTTTGATTATAGGCACAAAAAGCATTAAATCACCAGTGATCGTTAAACCAAAGTTAAGTCCCATGTGAAAAATAGCATATGACAGAAATTTCACCTGGCAAATGGATTATAACATGTTTACATTAATCTTTTTTTATCTTGTCCAAGCAAATGTACATACTGCCAGGTTTGTTTTAAAATTTCTGCTCAATAGAACTGCATACAGACACCTAATTGTAGTGAAGTTTTTACTTCACATAAAGTACTAAATCAGTGACCTTTAATCCTGCTCATCTGCTAACAGTCAAAGGTAAATCTTGTGTGGTATTAGCATGATGTACATTTCAAATGGATTCTAGAATTTAACAAATATATTTAACATCATTTTATCTTGGTCACTATTAGAGTGGATCTAAAGCCAATCTGATGAACACCTTGTTTGAGACACATGATAAACAGGACACCATTGACAGTATCTAAGACAAACCACACACTGACATTTGTTTAAAACTTGTGCTACAGGTGAGGCTCGAACTCTCAACCTCGGCATTGCTTCACCTGTACTGCTGTATAAGTACCGTGCGCTAACCGATTGCGCTACTGCGTGGTTGGTACCTGGGTTTAGCATGATCCTGAGCAGGCTGTGATCAATTACTGATTCATATGAATTGAATGTTTTTACTAACCATGTAGTTGTTAACATTTACAGTATGATCACCAACCCTTCTCCTGGAGTCATGAAGATTCAATTTCTAAACATGTGAATGTGTCTAACATAGATAATCAATCCAGTCAATTAGTTAGATTTGGTAAAAGATTAGTTTTTTTGCAGGATAGTTGATGTCCAGGAGGATGATTGGGGACCACTTACCTCTCAGAATCAAAAGTAGCAAACTGTACTTTTCCATGTTGAAGAACATTGCACCATCTTCAGTATCATTAACATATATATTTCATCTGGTATGTTGTGGGTAGTGAAAGTTTTAGAAAATCTAGAGGAATCCTAATATGAACTCCATACAGAGACGTATTTATAGCGAATTTTGATTCTGGCCACAAGGAAAGTTGCCCTATACAGTGTAAGATTTTTTCAGGAAGCTTTTAAAAAGCATGCTAGGTGAGGCTAGGGCTTACATCATAAGCATTGCATTACCTGCCTGCTGAATTATTACCTAATGCTAACCAATTGCACCGCTCAAGCCCTTATGTAAGTGAGCCTGAGCTAAACACTGCCTTCTTAAACCGGATAAAAGTTTCCTTAACTTTAATTATAGGCACAAAAAGCATTGAATCACCAGTGATCATCAAACCAAACGTAAGTCCCATGTGGCATTAGCATATAACGTAAACTTTACCTGGCAACTTGATTATAGCATGTTTACATTAATCTTTTTTTATCTTGTTCCATATTAGGGTCTACCCAGAGCCTATACTCGGAACACTGGTGTCAGACGGTTACATTTTAGATTGGATAGCATAGATCCATATTTTTAGTCTAAGCAAATGTACATACTGCCAGATTTGTATTAAAATTTCTGCTCAATAGAACTGCATAAAGACACCTAATTGTAGTGAAGGTTTTACTTCACAAAAAGTTCTAAATCAGTGACCTTTAATACTGCTCATCTGATAACAGTCAAAGGTAAATCTTGTGTGGTATAAGCATAATGTACATTTAAATTGGATTCTTGAATTCAGCACATATACATAACATCATTTTTTTTTGGTCACTATTAAAGTGGATCCAAAGCTAATCTGATGAACACCCTGTTTGAGACACATAATGAATGGGACACAGTTGACAGTATCTAAGACAAACCACACACTGACATTTGTTTTAAAATTCATGCTCCAAGTGAGGCTCGAACCTCGGCATTGCTTCACCTGTACTGCTGCATAAGTAACGCGCACTAACCGATTGCGCCACTGGAGCTACAGGGTGGGTCGTACCTGGGTTTAGCATGATCCTGAGCAGGCTGTTATCAATTACTGATTCATATGAATTGAATGTTTTTACTAACCATGTAGATGTTAACATTTACAGTATGATCACCAACCCTTCTCCTGGAGTCCTGAAGATTCTATTTCTAACCACGTGAATGTGTCTAACACAGATAATCAGTCCAGTCAATTAGTTAGATTTGGTAAAAGATTTGGGCTGAAGCAGAATTCTGCAGGATGGTAGATGTCCAGCGAATAATTGGGGACCACTTGCCTCTCAGAATCAAAGGTAGCAAACTGTACTTTTCCATGTTGAAGAACATTGCACCATCTTAAGTATCTTTAATATATATTTTTCCTCTGGTATGTTGTGGGTAGTAAAAGTGTCAGAAAAGCTAGAGGAATCCTGACATGCATTGAATCACCAGTGATCATCAAACCAAACGTAAGTCCCATGTGGCATTAGCATATAACGTAAACTTTACCTGGCAACTTGATTATAGCATGTTTACATTAATCTTTTTTTTATCTTGTTCCATATTAGGGTCTACCCAGAGCCTATACTCGGAACACTGGTGTCAGATGGTTACATTTTAGATTGGATAGCATTGATCCATATTTTTAGTCTAAGCAAATGTACATACTGCCAGATTTGTATTAAAATTTCTGCTCAATAGAACTGCATAAAGACACCTAATTGTAGTTAAGGTTTTACTTCACAAAAAGTTCTAAATCAGTGACCTTTAATACTGCTCATCTGATAACAGTCAAAGGTAAATCTTGTGTGGTATTAGCATAATGTACATTTAAATTGGATCCTTGAATTCAGCACATATACATAACATCATTTTATCTTGGTCACTATTAAAGTGGATCCAAAGCCAATCTGATGAACACCCTGTTTGAGACACATGATGAATGGGACACCGTTGACACTTATTCACAACATCTAAGACAAACCACACACTGACATTTGTTTTAAAATTCGTGCTCCAGGTGAGGCTCGAACTCACAACCTCGGCATTGCTTCACCTGTACTGTTGTATAAGTACCGCGCGCTAACCGATTGCGCCACTGGAGCTACAGGGCGGGTCGCACCTGGGTTTAGCATGATCCTGAGCAGGCTGTTATCAATTACTGATTCATATGAATTGAATGCTTTTACTAACCATGTAGTTGTTAACATTTACAGTATGATCACCAACCCTTCTCCTGGAGTCCTGAAGATTCTATTTCTAACCACGTGAATGTGTCTAACACAGATAATCAGTCAGGTCAATTAGTTGGATTTGGTAAAAGATTTGGGCTAAAGCAGAATTCTGCAGGATGGTAGATGTCCAGCGAATAATTGGGGACCACTTTCCTCTCAGAATCAAAGGTAGCAAACTGTACTTTTCCATGTTGAAGAACATTGCACCATCTTTAGTATCTTTAATATATATTTTTCCTCTGGTATGTTGTGGGTAGTAAAAGTGTCAGAAAAGCTAGAGGAATCCTGACATGCATTGAATCACCAGTGATCATCAAACCAAACGTAAGTCCCATGTGGCATTAGCATATAACGTAAACTTTACCTGGCAACTTGATTATAGCATGTTTACATTAATCTTTTTTTTATCTTGTTCCATATTAGGGTCTACCCAGAGCCTATACTCAGAACACTGGTGTCAGATGGTTACATTTTAGATTGGATAGCATTGATCCATATTTTTAGTCTAAGCAAATGTACATACTGCCAGATTGTATTAAAATTTCTGCTCAATAGAACTGCATAAAGACACCTAATTGTAGTGAAGGTTTTACTTCACAAAAAGTTCTAAATCAGTGACCTTTAATACTGCTCATCTGATAACAGTTAAAGGTAAATCTTGTGTGGTATTAGCATAATGTACATTTAAATTGGATCCTTGAATTCAGCACATATACATAACATAATTTTATCTTGGTCACTATTAAAGTGGATCCAAAGCCAATCTGATGAACACCCTGTTTGAGACACATGATGAATGGGACACCGTTGACACTTATTCACAACATCTAAGACAAACCACACACTGACATTTGTTTTAAAATTCGTGCTCCAGGTGAGGCTCGAACTCACAACCTCGGCATTGCTTCACCTGTACTGCTGCATAAGTAACGCGCACTAACCGATTGCGCCACTGGAGCTACAGGGTGGGTCGTACCTGGGTTTAGCATGATCCTGAGCAGGCTGTTATCAATTACTGATTCATATGAATTGAATGTTTTTACTAACCATGTAGATGTTAACATTTACAGTATGATCACCAACCCTTCTCCTGGAGTCCTGAAGATTCTATTTCTAACCACGTGAATGTGTCTAACACAGATAATCAGTCCAGTCAATTAGTTAGATTTGGTAAAAGATTTGGGCTGAAGCAGAATTCTGCAGGATGGTAGATGTCCAGCGAATAATTGGGGACCACTTGCCTCTCAGAATCAAAGGTAGCAAACTGTACTTTTCCATGTTGAAGAACATTGCACCATCTTAAGTATCTTTAATATATATTTTTCCTCTGGTATGTTGTGGGTAGTAAAAGTGTCAGAAAAGCTAGAGGAATCCTGACATGCATTGAATCACCAGTGATCATCAAACCAAACGTAAGTCCCATGTGGCATTAGCATATAACGTAAACTTTACCTGGCAACTTGATTATAGCATGTTTACATTAATCTTTTTTTTATCTTGTTCCATATTAGGGTCTACCCAGAGCCTATACTCGGAACACTGGTGTCAGATGGTTACATTTTAGATTGGATAGCATTGATCCATATTTTTAGTCTAAGCAAATGTACATACTGCCAGATTTGTATTAAAATTTCTGCTCAATAGAACTGCATAAAGACACCTAATCGTAGTTAAGGTTTTACTTCACAAAAAGTTCTAAATCAGTGACCTTTAATACTGCTCATCTGATAACAGTCAAAGGTAAATCTTGTGTGGTATTAGCATAATGTACATTTAAATTGGATCCTTGAATTCAGCACATATACATAACATCATTTTATCTTGGTCACTATTAAAGTGGATCCAAAGCCAATCTGATGAACACCCTGTTTGAGACACATGATGAATGGGACACCGTTGACACTTATTCACAACATCTAAGACAAACCACACACTGACATTTGTTTTAAAATTCGTGCTCCAGGTGAGGCTCGAACTCACAACCTCGGCATTGCTTCACCTGTACTGTTGTATAAGTACCGCGCGCTAACCGATTGCGCCACTGGAGCTACAGGGCGGGTCGCACCTGGGTTTAGCATGATCCTGAGCAGGCTGTTATCAATTACTGATTCATATGAATTGAATGCTTTTACTAACCATGTAGTTGTTAACATTTACAGTATGATCACCAACCCTTCTCCTGGAGTCCTGAAGATTCTATTTCTAACCACGTGAATGTGTCTAACACAGATAATCAGTCAGGTCAATTAGTTGGATTTGGTAAAAGATTTGGGCTAAAGCAGAATTCTGCAGGATGGTAGATGTCCAGCGAATAATTGGGGACCACTTTCCTCTCAGAATCAAAGGTAGCAAACTGTACTTTTCCATGTTGAAGAACATTGCACCATCTTTAGTATCTTTAATATATATTTTTCCTCTGGTATGTTGTGGGTAGTAAAAGTGTCAGAAAAGCTAGAGGAATCCTGACATGCATTGAATCACCAGTGATCATCAAACCAAACGTAAGTCCCATGTGGCATTAGCATATAACGTAAACTTTACCTGGCAACTTGATTATAGCATGTTTACATTAATCTTTTTTTTATCTTGTTCCATATTAGGGTCTACCCAGAGCCTATACTCAGAACACTGGTGTCAGATGGTTACATTTTAGATTGGATAGCATTGATCCATATTTTTAGTCTAAGCAAATGTACATACTGCCAGATTGTATTAAAATTTCTGCTCAATAGAACTGCATAAAGACACCTAATTGTAGTGAAGGTTTTACTTCACAAAAAGTTCTAAATCAGTGACCTTTAATACTGCTCATCTGATAACAGTCAAAGGTAAATCTTGTGTGGTATAAGCATAATGTACATTTAAATTGGATTCTTGAATTCAGCACATATACATAACATCATTTTTTCTTGGTCACTATTAAAGTGGATCCAAAGCTAATCTGATGAACACCCTGTTTGAGACACATAATGAATGGGACACAGTTGACAGTATCTAAGACAAACCACACACTGACATTTGTTTTAAAATTCATGCTCCAAGTGAGGCTCGAACCTCGGCATTGCTTCACCTGTACTGCTGCATAAGTAACGCGCACTAACCGATTGCGCCACTGGAGCTACAGGGTGGGTCGTACCTGGGTTTAGCATGATCCTGAGCAGGCTGTTATCAATTACTGATTCATATGAATTGAATGTTTTTACTAACCATGTAGATGTTAACATTTACAGTATGATCACCAACCCTTCTCCTGGAGTCCTGAAGATTCTATTTCTAACCACGTGAATGTGTCTAACACAGATAATCAGTCCAGTCAATTAGTTAGATTTGGTAAAAGATTTGGGCTGAAGCAGAATTCTGCAGGATGGTAGATGTCCAGCGAATAATTGGGGACCACTTGCCTCTCAGAATCAAAGGTAGCAAACTGTACTTTTCCATGTTGAAGAACATTGCACCATCTTAAGTATCTTTAATATATATTTTTCCTCTGGTATGTTGTGGGTAGTAAAAGTGTCAGAAAAGCTAGAGGAATCCTGACATGCATTAAATCACCAGTGATCATCAAACCAAACGTAAGTCCCATGTGGCATTAGCATATAACGTAAACTTTACCTGGCAACTTGATTATAGCATGTTTACATTAATCTTTTTTTTATCTTGTTCCATATTAGGGTCTACCCAGAGCCTATACTCGGAACACTGGTGTCAGATGGTTACATTTTAGATTGGATAGCATTGATCCATATTTTTAGTCTAAGCAAATGTACATACTGCCAGATTTGTATTAAAATTTCTGCTCAATAGAACTGCATAAAGACACCTAATTGTAGTTAAGGTTTTACTTCACAAAAAGTTCTAAATCAGTGACCTTTAATACTGCTCATCTGATAACAGTCAAAGGTAAATCTTGTGTGGTATTAGCATAATGTACATTTAAATTGGATCCTTGAATTCAGCACATATACATAACATCATTTTATCTTGGTCACTATTAAAGTGGATCCAAAGCCAATCTGATGAACACCCTGTTTGAGACACATGATGAATGGGACACCGTTGACACTTATTCACAACATCTAAGACAAACCACACACTGACATTTGTTTTAAAATTCGTGCTCCAGGTGAGGCTCGAACTCACAACCTCGGCATTGCTTCACCTGTACTGTTGTATAAGTACCGCGCGCTAACCGATTGCGCCACTGGAGCTACAGGGCGGGTCGCACCTGGGTTTAGCATGATCCTGAGCAGGCTGTTATCAATTACTGATTCATATGAATTGAATGCTTTTACTAACCATGTAGTTGTTAACATTTACAGTATGATCACCAACCCTTCTCCTGGAGTCCTGAAGATTCTATTTCTAACCACGTGAATGTGTCTAACACAGATAATCAGTCAGGTCAATTAGTTGGATTTGGTAAAAGATTTGGGCTAAAGCAGAATTCTGCAGGATGGTAGATGTCCAGCGAATAATTGGGGACCACTTTCCTCTCAGAATCAAAGGTAGCAAACTGTACTTTTCCATGTTGAAGAACATTGCACCATCTTTAGTATCTTTAATATATATTTTTCCTCTGGTATGTTGTGGGTAGTAAAAGTGTCAGAAAAGCTAGAGGAATCCTGACATGCATTGAATCACCAGTGATCATCAAACCAAACGTAAGTCCCATGTGGCATTAGCATATAACGTAAACTTTACCTGGCAACTTGATTATAGCATGTTTACATTAATCTTTTTTTTATCTTGTTCCATATTAGGGTCTACCCAGAGCCTATACTCAGAACACTGGTGTCAGATGGTTACATTTTAGATTGGATAGCATTGATCCATATTTTTAGTCTAAGCAAATGTACATACTGCCAGATTGTATTAAAATTTCTGCTCAATAGAACTGCATAAAGACACCTAATTGTAGTGAAGGTTTTACTTCACAAAAAGTTCTAAATCAGTGACCTTTAATACTGCTCATCTGATAACAGTTAAAGGTAAATCTTGTGTGGTATTAGCATAATGTACATTTAAATTGGATCCTTGAATTCAGCACATATACATAACATAATTTTATCTTGGTCACTATTAAAGTGGATCCAAAGCCAATCTGATGAACACCCTGTTTGAGACACATGATGAATGGGACACCGTTGACACTTATTCACAACATCTAAGACAAACCACACACTGACATTTGTTTTAAAATTCGTGCTCCAGGTGAGGCTCGAACTCACAACCTCGGCATTGCTTCACCTGTACTGCTGTATAAGTACCGCGCGCTAACCGATTGCGCCACTGGAGCTACAGGGTGGGTCGTACCTGGGTTTACCATGATCCTGAGCAGGCTGTTATCAATTACTGATTCATATGAATTGAATGTTTTTACTAACCATGTAGTTGTTAAAATTTACAGTAAGATCACCAACCTTTCTCCTGGAGTCCTGAAGATTCTATTTCTAACCATGTGAATGTGTCTATCACAGATAATCAGTCCAGTCAATTAGTTAGATTTGGTAAAAGATTTGGGCTGAAGCAGAATTCTGCAGAATGGTAGCTGTCCAGCGAATAATTGGGGACCACTTGCCTCTCAGAATCATTCATTCATTCATTCATTTTCTCCCGCTTATCCGTAATTCGGGTCGCGGGGGCAGCAGTCTAAGCAGGCCCCGCCTTCGACTGGTGCCCAATCCTCACAGCACCGTCCCTTATGGTCCCTCCTGCAGGTGATGAGCCCACGGGAAGGCGGCCCCACGTCACTCCGACGTCACGGACCTTGATATTTCCCTCGTAAGGGACCCCCGGAGCATAGAGGGTTAAGGGCCTTGCTCAAGGCCCCAAGAGTGGCAGCTTGGCGATACCGGGGCCCCGACCTTCCGATCGGCAACCCAGCGCCTTAACCGCTGGAGCCACCACTCCCCCCGCCTCTCAGAATCAAAGGTAGCAAACTGTACTTTTCTATGTTGAAGAACATTGCACCATCTTCAGTATCTTTAATATATATTTTTCCTCTGGTATGTTGTGGGTAGTGAAAGTGTCAGAAAAGCTAAAGGAATCCTGATATGAATTCCATACAGAGACTATTTATACCGAAGTTTAATTCTGGCCACAAGAAAAGTTGCCCTATACAGTGTGAGATTTTTTCAGGAAGCTTTTAAAAAGGATGCTAGGTGAGGCTTGAGCTCACAACATCAGCACTGCTTTAACTGCCTGCTGAATAAGTACCCCAGGCTAACCAATTGCACCACTCAAGTCTTGATGTAAGAGAGCCTGAGCTTAACACTGCCTTCTTAAACTGGATAAAAGTTTACCTTTACTTTAATTATAGGCACAAAAAGCATTGAATCACCAGTGATCGTCAAACCAAAGTTAAGTCCCATGTGAAAAATAGCATATGACAGAAATTTCACCTGGCAAATGGATTATAACGTTTACATAAATCTTTTTTCATCTTGTCCAAGCAAATGTACATACTGCCATGTTTGTTTTTAAATTTCTGCTCAATAGAACTGCATACAGACACCTAATTGTAGTGAAGTTTTTACTTCACATAAAGAACTAAGTCAGTGGCCTTTAATCCTGCTCATCTGCTAACAGTCAAAGGTAAATCTTGTGTGGTATTAGCATGATGTACATTTCAAATGGATTCTAGAATTTAACACATATACATACCATCTTTTTATCTTGGTCACTATTAGAGTGGATCCAAAGCCAATCTCATGAACATGCTGTTTTAGACACATGATGAACAGGACACCATTGACAGTATCTAAGACAAACCACACACTGACATTTGTTTAAAACTTGTGCTCCAGGTGAGGCTCGAACTAACAACCTCGGCATTGCTTCACCTGTACTGCTGTATAAGTACCGCGCGCTAACCGATTGCGCCACTGGAGCTACAGGGCGGGTCGTACCTGGGTTTAGCATGATCCTGAGCAGGCTGTTATCAATTACTGATTCATATGATTTGAATGTTTTTACTAACCATGTAGTTGTTAACATTTACAGTAAGATCACCAACCCTTCTCCTGGAGTCCTGAAGATTCTATTTCTAACCACGTGAATGTGTCTAACACAGATAATCAGTCAGGTCAATTAGTTGGATTTGGTAAAAGATTTGGGCTGAAGCAGAATTCTGCAGGATGGTAGATGTCCAGCGAATAATTGGGGACCACTTGCCTCTCAGAATCATTCATTCATTCATTCATTTTCTCAAGCTTATCCGTAATTCGGGTCGCGGGGGCAGCAGTCTAAGCAGGCCCCCGCCTTCGACTGGTGCCCAATCCTCACAGCACCGTCCCTTATGGTCCCTCCTGCAGGTGATGAGCCCACGGGAAGGTGGCCCCACGTCACTCCGACGTCACGGACCTTGATATTTCCCTCGTAAGGGACCCCCGGAGCATAGAGGGTTAAGGGCCTTGCTCAAGGGCCCAAGAGTGGCAGCTTGGCGATACCGGGGCCCCGACCTTCCGATCGGCAACCCAGCGCCTTAACCGCTGGAGCCACCACTCCCCCCGCCTCTCAGAATCAAAGGTAGCAAACTGTACTTTTCCATGTTGAAGAACATTGCACCATCTTCAGTATCTTTAATATATATTTTTCCTCTGGTATGTTGTGGGTAGTGAAAGTGTCAGAAAAGCTAGAGGAATCCTGATATGCATTGAATCACCAGTGATCATCAAACCAAACATAAGTCCCATGTGGCATTAGCATATAACGTAAACTTTACCAGGCAACTTGATTATAGCATGTTTACATTAATCTTTTTTTATCTTGTTCCATATTACGGTCTACCCAGAGCCTATACTTGGAACACTGGTGTCAAATGGTTACATTTTAGATTGGATAGCACTGATCCATATTTTTAGTCTAAGCAAATGTACATACTGCCAGATTTGTATTAAAATTTCTGCTCAATAGAACTGCATAAAGACACCTAATTGTAGTTAAGGTTTTACTTCACAAAAAGTTCTAAATCAGTGACCTTTAATACTACTCATCTGATAACAGTCAAAGGTAAATCTTGTGTGGTATTAGCATAATGTACATTTAAATTGGATCCTTGAATTCAGCACATATACATAACATCATTTTATCTTGGTCACTATTAAAGTGGATCCAAAGCCAATCTGATGAACACCCTGTTTGAGACACATGATGAATGGGACACCGTTGACACTTATTCACAACATCTAAGACAAACCACACACTGACATTTATTTTTAAGTTCATGCTCCAGGTGAGGCTCGAACTCACAACCTCGGCATTGCTTCACCTGTACTGCTGTATAAGTACCGCGCGCTAACCGATTGCGCCACTGGAGCTACAGGGTGGGTCGTACCTGGGTTTAGCATGATCCTGAGCAGGCTGTTATCAATTACAGATTCATATGAATTGAATGTTTTTACTAACCATGTAGTTGTTAACATTTACAGTAAGATCACCAACCCTTCTCCTGGAGTCCTGAAGATTCTATTTCTAACCATGTGAATGTGTCTATCACAGATAATCAGTCCAGTCAATTAGTTAGATTTGGTAAAAGATTTGGGCTGAAGCAGAATTCTGCAGGATGGTAGATGTCCAGCGAATAATTGGGGACCACTTGCCTCTCAGAATCATTCATTCATTCATTCATTTTCTCCCGCTTATCCGTAATTCGGGTCGCGGGGGTGTAAGGGAATAAGCCCCCCCCCAGATTCAATTAATGTTTTGTTTTATTTTTCTTTATTTGGCTGATAATCTTTACCTCAATGTACTGTTGATGGAATTTGTTTTCTTCTGGACTTTGTAATGGTTCTGGGTTTTTTTTTATGTTGTCTTTATTGAATATGTTAATGTCTGTGTCTTTAAAAAAAACCGGAGCTGTATAGACGGGTGTTGTTAGAGAGCGCGGGAGGCGGAAGTACAGTTTTGACCTGACCCACGTTGAGAGAGAGTTTTTTTTGCTGAGTGGAAAAGAGTTTTGAAATAAAACGAACCATATACCTTTATCCCAACACACTTGTGGACCTCGTGTGTAACAAAATTGGCGAGCCAGCCCAGGAGATTTCATATATACGAGCACAGAACAACGCGGAAAAAAAGGAGATGGATCTTCGGCAGCTGCAAGAGCAGCTCGGCACGGATTTACCGCACCTCACGTGGGATCAGCTTAAAGAATTGGCTGAATTTGCAAAAGTGCCCGTGGATAAGGTAAGGAAAAAGCACGTTATCGTTCATGCAATCAATGAAGAGATTGATGGAGTTATTGAGAAGGAAGATGAGGATGCAGCACGTCAGTTTATGGGCGATGTTTTGGAATTAATTAAACGGATGAAAAATAAAAACTTTCTGGAGGCAGAAAAGAGTTTAAGCGAGGACGAAGATGAGCTGGCAAAGTTAAAAAAACAATATGCAGAACTCCAGTTGATGTTTCAGAATTCCACAAAATCTTTGGAGAGTGAAATTACGAGGCTGAGTGAGCACATGAAGAAAAAAGAGAGCAGGTCAGCCCCAGCTATAAAGAGGGATGCCAAACCTCAGCCATCAGGAGTGTCAGAAGTGACCATCAGACGTGATTTTAAAATTTGGGGACAAATAGGTGAGAGAGGTCAAAAGGATCGGCTGTCATACACTAATCTGATGCATCAGATAGACAGTGGAGTTCAAAAAGGACATGCTGAGACAGAAATTGTGGATGCTGTTGTAAGATCTATAACTCCCGGCCTCAGCCTTCGAGACATGCTGGAAATTAAAAGCAATCTGACACTTCCTCAATTAAAAATCATCTTAAAAGGCCATTTCAAAGAGGATGGGCCCACAGATTTGTATCACAAACTGGTAAACATCACACAAGATAATCGTGAATCACCTCAAAACTTCTTGTTCAGAGCCATAGAACTGAAAGAGAGACTTCTGATTGCCTCCAGAGACGGTGAGGTCGAGGAACAGTATAGTGCTGAGCTCATTCAAAAGAAGTTCTTACGGTCTGTCAGTACTGGCCTCATCAGCGACCACATAAAGTTTCAGTTAAAAGTTGACCTGGAATATCAAGGTATTACAGACGAAGAGCTCATTGAGAGGATGAACGATGCTGCAGGCATTGAAACTGAGAGACAACAGAAACTAAAGAAAAATGCATGTGCAAAAGTGACAAAAGTAAATGAGCTTCAGGCTGATGTACAGGCACTACAAAGACTTGATAGACAGGGTGAAGCAACTGATAATGGACATAAACTCTTGGATGGGGCAGCAGCTAGAGGGAAAGAACACAGGATTCAGAGCCCCTCCGCTAAACGAGAAGCCGAGTTGTATGAACTTGTCAAACAGTTAAAAGAGGAGGTAGCAGAAATCAAAAAGAGCATCCGGGAATCACAACCATCTTTTCGTTATGGTCGTCCACCCAATAGGAAGATATGTAAATCATGTCAAGACAGTGGGAACAGTGAGCAGTGTAATCACTGTTTTAAATGTGGTCAGCAGGGACATTTTTCAAAGGGTTGTAGGGCACAAAGACATACAGTTAATGTGGACCAAGTAATTGCAGTTGATCAAATGGAGCTTCACACGCAAATACAGAGACAGGATGGACCATGCAACACTGTTGTTGGGCTGCTTAGCAAAAGCATAAAACATCTTGAACAGCAAGTAAATGCAAAGCAACAACTCGCAAGTGCAAACAGGCTAGAAGGATCCATGTATGCGGCCCACCTCTCTTCTAAGCGTAAAGCTCAACTGCTGAACTTGGTTGGGAAGAAATGTACTGTCAAGTGTTTGTTGGATGGGGTCCCTACTCAAGCATTGTGGGACACAGGCTCACAGGTCTGTCTGATTAATGAACTGTGGCGTAAAGAACACCTACCTCATGTAAAAGTAAGAGGCACAGAGGAAATTCTCGGAACCGGGACATTGACGGGCAGGGCTGTGAATCAGACAGACATTCCCTTCAGCGGATGGATTGAGGTCAAGTTTCAGCTGGATGCCTATGATACATCCAACACAGAGCTGCTTGTGCCATTGTTGGTCTCAAAGACACCTGGTGTGGCAGAAGAGCCTATCATTGGGTATAATGTCATTGAACATCTTTTGCAGCAAGAGAAAGAACAACCGTCTCAAGCTACCATAAAAACATTGACGGCAGCTTTTTCAGTGGATTGTAAAAGGGCTGAGGGGCTTATACGACTGGTCAAGCAGGGAGATTCCAACACTTGTGAGGGAACAGTTAGAGGGAGCCGACAAAGAACAAAAATACCACCTGGTGAGACAAAAGTAGTAAAGTGTTCAGTACGAACTGTTCCTCTGACATGTAACCAGGAGATGTTGTTTGTCCCACTGGAGAGCCCTGAGTGGCCTGAAGGACTAACAGTCACTGAGAACGTAGTCAGGCTCCAGAGAGGCACCTGGTCAAAGACCCTTATCCCAGTACGTAACGATACGTGCCATGACATTACACTTCAACCACGCACCGTGTTAGGCCATGTACAGAGTGTAAAAGCTGTCTACCCTGCTGCTGCAAAACCTGTGGATATAGAAGATTCAGTAATGCACACCATGAAACCAGCATCAGTAGAAAAACAGATAATAACCAAAGAATTAAATTCAGGATCGAAGGCCCAGTGTAATGGAGATCTCTGGGACCCACCTGTTCCAGTTAACCACTTATCACCTCAACAACAGGAGAAAGTGAGGAAACTGCTGAGAGAGGAATGTGCTGCTTTCTCTAAAGATGATCAAGATGCAGGTTGTATTCCATCGCTGGAGTTAAAAATCAGACTTAAAGACACAACACCAGTGAAGCGAACGTACATGTCTGTGCCAAAACCACTTCATAAGAAAGTCAAAGAGTATCTGGAAGATCTCTTAAACCGCGGCTGGATCACAAAATCAAGATCTGAATATTCTTCGCCCATTGTCTGTGTGAGGAAGAAAGATGGAAGTCTGCGACTGTGTTGCGACTATCGCGAATTGAATCAGAAAAGCATACCAGACCGTCATCCAATCCCTCGTATCCAAGACATGCTTGATAGCCTTAGTGGAAGCTCTTGGTTCTCTATCTTAGACCAAGGAAAAGCCTACCACCAAAGGTTTTTGGAGGAGAGCAGCCGTCCAATGACCGCAGTCATCACACCCTGGGGCCTATATGAATGGATCCGAATTCCGTTTGGTCTGTCCTCGGCACCCGCAGAATTCCAACGTTGCATGGAGGAGTGCTTAGTAGGGCTGAGAGATGAGATATGTCAACCCTACTTGGATGACAACTTGGTGCACAGCAAAACCTTCGAGGACCACCTCAATGACCTACGGAAAATCCTGCATCGCTATCAACAGCATGGAATCAAGCTGACAGCAAGAAAATGTGAGGTCTTTAAAAGTCAGGTGAGGTTCCTGGGAAGGCAGGTGTCCAAAGATGGATATACAATGGACCCAGCAGACATAGCACCGGTACAGGCCTTACGAGAGAGAACACCAACAACAGTAGGAGATGTTAGGAAATTGTTAGGATTTGTGTCATATTTCCGTTCATACATACCAAATTTCTCCAGGATAGCTACACCACTCTATGAACTTCTGAGCCAGGAAAAGGGTCCATGCCAGACAAAACCGAAAAATAAAGTGAGAGCCGTAAAGAAAGGGAACAGCCAGGGACAGCTCCCCTCAAACCACTATATTGTCTGGATGCCAAAACATCAGGAGGTTCTGTCCCAGTTGATCGGTCTTCTTTCACAACCACCTATTCTGGGTTATCCCAATTTTGAAGAACCATTCATTCTTCACTGTGATGCGTCCCAAGAAGGCCTGGGGGCGGTGTTGTATCAAAGACAGGAGGGCAAGCTACGGGTCATTGCTTATGGATCAAGAACATCAACAGCCCCAGAGAAAAATTACCATCTTCATTCTGGAAAGCTTGAATTTCTGGCCATGAAGTGGGCAATATGTGAACGCTTCAGAGACTACCTCTACTATACCCCTTCATTTGTTGTCTACACCGACAACAACCCAGTAACCTATGTGGTCACGACAGCCAAACT
Organism: Silurus aristotelis; assembly: GCF_946808225.1. NCBI lineage: Eukaryota > Metazoa > Chordata > Actinopteri > Siluriformes > Siluridae > Silurus > Silurus aristotelis. Next base: position 15,504,494 of record NC_139586.1, read on the forward strand.
AAATGCCACCACACATCGCTGGGTCGCCGAGCTGGCCGATTTTAATTTTGTTATTAAGTATCGTCCAGGAAAAACCAATTCAGATGCAGATGGTTTGTCTCGTATGCCATTGAGAATGGAGGAATATATGCAGAGGTGTTAAGAAGAAGTGAGTCCAGATGTAATAAGCTGTGTAACCAAGGCCCTTAGTATCCAGTCAAAAGAACACACTCCGTGGATGTGTCCAGTAACTATTGAGACAGCGCTGGGTGAGGAAAGTGATGAACCATTGGCTTTCACCTGGGTGACATTGAAAGAAGCCCAAAAAGAGGATCCAGTGATCAGCAAAGTGCTGGGATGCATAGAGAAAGGCAAATGGCCAAAAGACGGGGAATGGAGTGGTCACGATAGCCGGTCAGTACTGATGAGAGAGAGGAAAAAGTTGATCCTGGATGAGAATGGAGTTTTGTACCGGAAAACAGCAACACGTTCACAGCTTGTGTTGCCTAAGAAATTTCACAGTTTGGCTTTTAAGGAGTTGCATGAGAACATGGGTCATCTCGGTGTAGAGCGGACGCTCCACCTGATAAGGGACAGATTTTACTGGCCACATCTGCAAAAGGATGTTGAACATCATGTCTTAAGAGTGTGTCGTTGTTTGAAGACAAAACGTCCCAACAAGCCAAATCGAGCACCACTCAACACCATTGAAACAACACACCCCTTTGAACTGGTTTCAGTTGACTTCCTCCACCTGGAAAAATGCAAAGGTGGATATGAATACATCTTGGTCGTCATGGACCATTTTACACGCTTTGCTCAAGCCTATGCATGCCTCAACAAATCAGCCAAGACAGCAGCCCAAAAGATCTTTGGGGATTTCGTGTTAAAGTTTGGTTTTCCTACAAGACTGCATCATGATCAGGGGAAGGAGTTTGATAACCAGTTGTTTGCACAACTTCAGCAGCACAGTGGTGTTAAAGGCTCCCGAACGACACCATACCATCCACAGGGGAATGGACAAGTCGAACGATTCAATAGAACACTCCTATCAATGTTACGGAATTTGACTGACAGGGAAAAAGCTGATTGGAAGAACTACCTTGCTCAAGTGGTTCATGCATACAATTGCACACGCAATGAAGCAACAGGATTTGCACCTTACTATCTGCTGTTCGGACGTCACCCAAGGCTTCCTATTGATATAATGTTCAACCTGACTCCTGGGGACCAATCAACATCTCATCACGAATATGTGAAAAATTGGAGGAAACGAATGGATCAGGCGTATCAGCTGGCTTCTGAAGCATCAAAGGTGGAGGGTGTAAAAGCCAAGAACAGGTATGACACTAAGATCTATGGGGCAGAGTTACAGCCTGGTTGCAGAGTTCTCATTAGGAATATGACAGAAAGAGGGGGCCCAGGAAAACTTAGATCATATTGAGAGGAACGTGTCCACGTGGTCCAGAAAAAGAGAGTAGAGTGCCCAGTCTACGAGGTGTTTCCTGAAACAGGACCAGGGCGAGTTAGAGTCCTTCACCGTAACATGCTCCTTCCTTGTGAATTTCTGCCAGCAGAAGATGCCCAAGTCATTCAGAAAAAGGCCGTAAAATGGAAAAACAGCAAACCTAACAATAAGCAGCAGGCTAGAGAAAGTACTTCTGAGGATGAAGGTGACTGGATAGGATTTCAAGGAACTTTTAGTGCTGGTCAGTTTCACAAACAGCTCCGTCCTGATGCTAAAGAGTTCTATCCACGAACAACAAATGAACCTGCAGAAAAGGACAGCTCATCTGCTGAATCAGTCGAGCATCATGGGGAAGGAATGAAAGAGGGAGAAGAGGAAGGAATGAGTGTATCGGAAGAAGAACAGTCCTCAGAGACAGAAGACGTGGAGAGATTTGAGAGGGCACCAGAACTGGCAAGGACTGAATCAAATGAAGACGTCTATGAGCTAGATGGAGATGGGGTCCAGAGGCCAGAACCTACATCGTCACAGAAATCATATCCTTCTAGAAAAAGAAAGCAAAAGCAGACATTTACTTACCACACACTAGGTCAACCCACACTGGAATAGTATAAATCACAAGCATTACATGCATACACATTTTGAGGAAGGGATACATGTAGAGGGAAAAAAAAAAACTAATATTCATTTGACTTATTTTTATGTTATATGATGAATACCATTTTTTTAAGTTACAGATGCAACTGATGTGTTCGAAAATATATTGTGGAATTTTCCGTTGACCCCGTTTAAACAGATATGATGATGGCATACCGGTATGAGTATGGCAATAGGAAGTTTTGTGCAGGAGAAAGACTTGAAAGAAGTGCCATAAGAGACTAAATTGCATTGTAAAGTGCCTAATACCGGTGATTAAAATAGTAGGGTTGTTTGAGTTGATGGTATAAAGGACCAGCAGAAGGATTTTGTATATGTTTTAAAATAGACAATGTAGCTGATTTCATGGTGCACAATGATGTGAGCTACGGACACATTACAAGAACACAGGAGATACTTGTAAATGTGATTTGGGGTAAGCCAACATTGTATCCTTGCGTAACTGTAGCTGACTCCTGTTGCTCAACCTACACGTCTCAGGCGTTGGGATTAACCGGGAGATGTCGGGACGACATCATTTTTGGAGGGGAGAATGTAAGGGAATAAGCCCCCCCCCAGATTCAATTAATGTTTTGTTTTATTTTTCTTTATTTGGCTGATAATCTTTACCTCAATGTACTGTTGATGGAATTTGTTTTCTTCTGGACTTTGTAATGGTTCTGGTTTTTTTTTTTTATGTTGTCTTTATTGAATATGTTAATGTCTGTGTCTTTAAAAAAACCGGAGCTGTATAGACGGGTGTTGTTAGAGAGCGCGGGAGGCGGAAGTACAGTTTTGACCTGACCCACGTTGAGAGAGAGTTTTTTTTGCTGAGTGGAAAAGAGTTTTGAAATAAAACGAACCATATACCTTTATCCCAACACACTTGTGGACCTCGTGTGTAACAGGGGCGGCAGTCTAAGCAGGCCCCCGCCTTCGACTGGTGCCCGATCCTCACAGCACCGTCCCTTATGGTCCCTCCTGCAGGTGATGAGCCCACGGGAAGGCGGCCCTACGTCACTCCGACGTCACGGACCATGATATTTCCCTCGTAAGGGACCCCCGGAGCATAGAGGGTTAAGGGCCTTGCTCAAGGGCCCAAGAGTGGCAGCTTGGCGATACCGGGGCCCCGACCTTCCGATCGGCAACCCAGCGCCTTAACCGCTGGAGCCACCACTCCCCCCGCCTCTCAGAATCAAAGGTAGCAAACTGTACTTTTCCATGTTGAAGAACATTGCACCATCTTCAGTATCTTTAATATATATTTTTCCTCTGGTATGTTGTGGGTAGTGAAAGTGTCAGAAAAGCTAGAGGAATCCTGATATGAATTCCATACAGAGACTGTATTTATACCGAAGTTTAATTCTGGCCACAAGAAAAGTTGCCCTATACAGTGTGAGATTTTTTCAGGAAGCTTTTAAAAAGCATGCTAGGTGAGGCTTGAGCTCACAACATCAGCACTGCTTTAACTGCCTGCTGAATAAGTACCCCATGCTAACCAATTGCACCACTCAAGCCTTGATGTAAGAGAGCCTGAGCTTAACACTGCCTTCTTAAACTGGATAAAAGTTTACTTTTACTTTGATTATAGGCACAAAAAGCATTGAATCACCAGTGATCGTCAAACCAAAGTTAAGTCCCATGTGAAAAATAGCATATGACAGAAATTTCACCTGGCAAATGGATTATACCATGTTTACATAAATCTTTTTTTATCTTGTCCAAGCAAATGTACATACTGCCAGGTTTGTTTTTAAATTTCTGCTCAATAGAACTGCATACAGACACCTAATTGTAGTGAAGTTATTACTTCACATAAAGAACTAAATCAGTGGCCTTTAATACTGCTCATCTGCTAACAGTCAAAGGTAAATCTTGTGTGGTATTAGCATGATGTACATTTCAAATGGATTCTAGAATTTAACACATATACATACCATCTTTTTATCTTGGTCACTATTAGAGTGGATCCAAAGCCAATCTCATGAACACGCTGTTTTAGACACATGATGAACAGGACACCATTGACAGTATCTAAGACAAACCACACACTGACATTTGTTTAAAACTTGTGCTCCAGGATCGAACTCACAACCTCGGCATTGCTTCACCTGTACTGCTGTATAAGTACCGCGCGCTAACCGATTGCGCCACTGGAGCTACAGGGCGGGTCGCACCTGGGTTTATCATGATCCTGAGCAGGCTGTTATCAATTACTGATTCATATGAATTTAATGTTTTTACTAACCATGTAGTTGTTAACATTTACAGTATGATCACCAACCCTTCTCCTGGAGTCCTGAAGATTCTATTTCTAACCACGTGAATGTGTCTAACACAGATAATCAGTCAGGTCAATTAGTTGGATTTGGTAAAAGATTTGGGCTGAAGCAGAATTCTGCAGGATGGTAGATGTCCAGCGAATAATTGGGGACCACTTTCCTCTCAGAATCAAAGGTAGCAAACTGTACTTTTCCATGTTGAAGAACATTGCACCATCTTCAGTATCTTTAATATATATTTTTCCTCTGGTATGTTGTGGGTAGTAAAAGTGTCAGAAAAGCTAGAGGAATCCTGACATGCATTGAATCACCAGTGATCATCAAACCAAACGTAAGTCCCATGTGGCATTAGCATATAACGTAAACTTTACCTGGCAACTTGATTATAGCATGTTTACATTAATCTTTTTTTTATCTTGTTCCATATTAGGGTCTACCCAGAGCCTATACTCGGAACACTGGTGTCAGATGGTTACATTTTAGATTGGATAGCATTGATCCATATTTTTAGTCTAAGCAAATGTACATACTGCCAGATTTGTATTAAAATTTCTGCTCAATAGAACTGCATAAAGACACCTAATTGTAGTGAAGGTTTTACTTCACAAAAAGTTCTAAATCAGTGACCTTTAATACTGCTCATCTGATAACAGTCAAAGGTAAATCTTGTGTGGTATTAGCATAATGTATATTTAAATTGGATCCTTGAATTCAGCACATATACATAACATCATTTTATCTTGGTCACTATTAAAGTGGATCCAAAGCCAATCTGATGAACACCCTGTTTGAGACACATGATGAATGGGACACCGTTGACACTTATTCACAACATCTAAGACAAACCACACACTGACATTTGTTTTAAAATTCGTGCTCCAGGTGAGGCTCGAACTCACAACCTCGGCATTGCTTCACCTGTACTGCTGTATAAGTACCGTGCGCTAACCGATTGCGCCACTGGAGCTTCAGGGCGGGTCGCACCAGGGTTTACCATGATCCTGAGCAGGCTGTTATCAATTACTGATTCATATGAATTGAATGTTTTTACTAACCATGTAGTTGTTAACATTTACAGTAAGATCACCAACCCTTCTCCTGGAGTCCTGAAGATTCTATTTCTAACCATGTGAATGTGTCTATCACAGATAATCAGTCCAGTCAATTAGTTAGATTTGGTAAAAGATTTGGGCTGAAGCAGAATTCTGCAGGATGGTAGATGTCCAGCGAATAATTGGGGACCACTTGCCTCTCAGAATCATTCATTCATTCATTCATTTTCTCCCGCTTATCCGTAATTCGGGTCGCGGGGGCAGCAGTCTAAGCAGGCCCCCGCCTTCGACTGGTGCCCAATCCTCACAGCACCGTCCCTTATGGTCCCTCCTGCAGGTGATGAGCCCACGGGAAGGCGGCCCCACGTCACTCCGACGTCACGGACCTTGATATTTCCCTCGTAAGGGACCCCCGGAGCATAGAGGGTTAAGGGCCTTGCTCAAGGGCCCAAGAGTGGCAGCTTGGCGATACCGGGGCCCCGACCTTCCGATCGGCAACCCAGCGCCTTAACCGCTGGAGCCACCACTCCCCCCGCATCTCAGAATCAAAGGTAGCAAACTGTACTTTTCCATGTTGAAGAACATTGCACCATCTTCAGTATCTTTAATATATATTTTTCCCCTGGTATGTTGTGGGTAGTGAAAGTGTCAGAAAAGCTAGAGGAATCCTGATATGAATTCCATACAGAGACTGTATTTATACCGAAGTTTAATTCTGGCCACAAGAAAAGTTGCCCTATACAGTGTGAGATTTTTTCAGGAAGCTTTTAAAAAGCATGCTAGGTGAGGCTGGAGCTCACAACATCAGCACTGCTTTAACTGCCTGCTGAATAAGTACCCCATGCTAACCAATTGCACCACTCAAGCCTTGACGTAAGAGAGCCTGAGCTTAACACTGCCTTCTTAAACTGGATAAAAGTTTACTTTTACTTTGATTATAGGCACAAAAAGCATTGAATCACCAGTGATCGTCAAACCAAAGTTAAGTCCCATGTGAAAAATAGCATATGACAGAAATTTCACCTGGCAAATGGATTATACCATGTTTACATAAATCTTTTTTTATCTTGTCCAAGCAAATGTACATACTGCCAGGTTTGTTTTTAAATTTCTGCTCAATAGAACTGCATACAGACACCTAATTGTAGTGAAGTTATTACTTCACATAAAGAACTAAATCAGTGGCCTTTAATACTGCTCATCTGCTAACAGTCAAAGGTAAATCTTGTGTGGTATTAGCATGATGTACATTTCAAATGGATTCTAGAATTTAACACATATACATACCATCTTTTTATCTTGGTCACTATTAGGGTGGATCCAAAGCCAATCTCATGAACACGCTGTTTTAGACACATGATGAACAGGACACCATTGACAGTATCTAAGACAAACCACACACTGACATTTGTTTAAAACTTGTGCTCCAGGTGAGGCTCGAACTCACAACCTCGGCATTGCTTCACCTGTACTGCTGTATAAGTACCGCGCGCTAACCAATTGCGCCACTGGAGATACAGGGCGGGTCGCACCTGGGTTTATCATGATCCTGAGCAGGCTGTTATCAATTACTGATTCATATGAATTGAATGTTTTTACTAACCATGTAGTTGTTAACATTTACAGTATGATCACCAACCCTTCTCCTGGAGTCCTGAAGATTCTATTTCTAACCACGTGAATGTGTCTAACACAGATAATCAGTCCAGTCAATTAGTTAGATTTGGTAAAAGATTTGGGCTGAAGCAGAATTCTGCAGGATGGTAGATGTCCAGCGAATAATTGGGGACCACTTTCCTCTCAGAATCAAAGGTAGCAAACTGTACTTTTCCATGTTGAAGAACATTGCACCATCTTCAGTATCTTTAACATATATTTTTCCTCTGGTATGTTGTGGGTAGTGAAAGTGTCAGAAAAGCTAGAGGAATCCTGACATGCATTGAATCACCAGTGATCATCAAACCAAACGTAAGTCCCATGTGGCATTAGCATATAACGTAAACTTTACCTGGCAACTTGATTATAGCATGTTTACATTAATCTTTTTTTTATCTTGTTCCATATTAGGGTCTACCCAGAGCCTATACTCGGAACACTGGTGTCAGATGGTTACATTTTAGATTGGATAGCATTGATCCATATTTTTAGTCTAAGCAAATGTACATACTGCCAGATTTGTATTAAAATTTCTGCTCAATAGAACTGCATAAAGACACCTAATTGTAGTGAAGGTTTTACTTCACAAAAAGTTCTAAATCAGTGACCTTTAATACTGCTCATCTGATAACAGTCAAAGGTAAATCTTGTGTGGTATTAGCATAATGTACATTTAAATTGGATCCTTGAATTCAGCACATATACATAACATCATTTTATCTTGGTCACTATTAAAGTGGATCCAAAGCCAATCTGATGAACACCCTGTTTGAGACACATGATGAATGGGACACCGTTGACACTTATTCACAACATCTAAGACAAACCACACACTGACATTTGTTTTAAAATTCGTGCTCCAGGTGAGGCTCGAACTCACAACCTCGGCATTGCTTCACCTGTACTGCTGTATAAGTACCGCGCGCTAACCGATTGCGCCACTGGAGCTACAGGGTGGGTCGTACCTGGGTTTATCATGATCCTGAGCAGGCTGTTATCAATTACTGATTCATATGAATTGAATGTTTTTACTAACCATGTAGTTGTTAACATTTACAGTATGATCACCAGCCCTTCTCCTGGAGTCCTGAAGATTCTATTTCTAACCACGTGAATGTGTCTAACACAGATAATCAGTCCACTCAATTAGTTAGATTTGGTAAAAGATTTGGGCTGAAGCAGAATTCTGCAGGATGGTAGATGTCCAGCGAATAATTGGGGACCACTTGCCTCTCAGAATCATTCATTCATTCATTCATTTTCTCCCGCTTATCCGTAATTCGGGTCGCGGGGGCAGCAGTCTAAGCAGGCCCCCGCCTTCGACTGGTGCCCAATCCTCACAGCACCGTCCCTTATGGTCCCTCCTGCAGGTGATGAGCCCACGGGAAGGCGGCCCCACGTCACTCCGACGTCACGGACCTTGATATTTCCCTCGTAAGGGACCCCCGGAGCATAGAGGGTTAAGGGCCTTGCTCAAGGGCCCAAGAGTGGCAGCTTGGCGATACCGGGGCCCCGACCTTCCGATCGGCAACCCAGCGCCTTAACCGCTGGAGCCACCACTCCCCCCGCCTCTCAGAATCAAAGGTAGCAAACTGTACTTTTCCATGTTGAAGAACATTGCACCATCTTCAGTATCTTTAATATATATTTTTCCTCTGGTATGTTGTGGGTAGTGAAAGTGTCAGAAAAGCTAGAGGAATCCTGATATGAATTCCATACAGAGACTGTATTTATACCGAAGTTTAATTCTGGCCACAAGAAAAGTTGCCCTATACAGTGTGAGATTTTTTCAGGAAGCTTTTAAAAAGCATGCTAGGTGAGGCTTGAGCTCACAACATCAGCACTGCTTTAACTGCTTGCTGAATAAGTACCCCGTGCTAACCAATTGCACCACTCAAGCCTTGATGTAAGAGAGCCTGAGCTTAACACTGCCTTCTTAAACTGGATAAAAGTTTACTTTTACTTCGATTATAGGCACAAAAAGCATTGAATCACCAGTGATCGTCAAACCAAAGTTAAGTCCCATGTGAAAAATAGCATATGACAGAAATTTCACCTGGCAAATGGATTATACCATGTTTACATAAATCTTTTTTTATCTTGTCCAAGCAAATGTACATACTGCCAGGTTTGTTTTTAAATTTCTGCTCAATAGAACTGCATACAGACACCTAATTGTAGTGAAGTTATTACTTCACATAAAGAACTAAATCAGTGGCCTTTAATACTGCTCATCTGCTAACAGTCAAAGGTAAATATTGTGTGGTATTAGCATGATGTACATTTCAAATGGATTCTAGAATTTAACACATATACATACCATCTTTTTATCTTGGTCACTATTAGAGTGGATCCAAAGCCAATCTCATGAACACGCTGTTTTAGACACATGATGAACAGGACACCATTGACAGTATCTAAGACAAACCACACACTGACATTTGTTTAAAACTTGTGCTCCAGGTGAGGCTCGAACTCACAACCTCGGCATTGCTTCACCTGTACTGCTGTATAAGTACCGCGCGCTAACCGATTGCGCCACTGGAGCTACAGGGCGGGTCGCACCTGGGTTTATCATGATCCTGAGCAGGCTGTTATCAATTACTGATTCATATGAATTTAGTGTTTTTACTAACCATGTAGTTGTTAACATTTACAGTATGATTACCAACCCTTCTCCTGGAGTCCTGAAGATTCTATTTCTAACCACGTGAATGTGTCTAACACAGATAATCAGTCAGGTCAATTAGTTGGATTTGGTAAAAGATTTGGGCTGAAGCAGAATTCTGCAGGATGGTAGATGTCCAGCGAATAATTGGGGACCACTTTCCTCTCAGAATCAAAGGTAGCAAACTGTACTTTTCCATGTTGAAGAACATTGCACCATCTTCAGTATCTTTAATATATATTTTTCCTCTGGTATGTTGTGGGTAGTAAAAGTGTCAGAAAAGCTAGAGGAATCCTGACATGCATTGAATCACCAGTGATCATCAAACCAAACGTAAGTCCCATGTGGCATTAGCATATAACGTAAACTTTACCTGGCAACTTGATTATAGCATGTTTACATTAATCTTTCTTTTATCTTGTTCCATATTAGGGTCTACCCAGAGCCTATACTCGGAACACTGGTGTCAGATGGTTACATTTTAGATTGGATAGCATTGATCCATATTTTTAGTCTAAGCAAATGTACATACTGCCAGATTTGTATTAAAATTTCTGCTCAATAGAACTGCATAAAGACACCTAATTGTAGTGAAGGTTTTACTTCACAAAAAGTTCTAAATCAGTGACCTTTAATACTGCTCATCTGATAACAGTCAAAGGTAAATCTTGTGTGGTATTAGCATAATGTACATTTAAATTGGATCCTTGAATTCAGCACATATACATAACATCATTTTATCTTGGTCACTATTAAAGTGGATCCAAAGCCAATCTGATGAACACCCTGTTTGAGACACATGATGAATGGGACACCGTTGACAGTTATTCACAACATCTAAGACAAACCACACACTGACATTTGTTTTAAAATTCGTGCTCCAGGTGAGGCTCGAACTCACAACCTCGGCATTGCTTCACCTGTACTGCTGTATAAGCACCGCGCGCTAACCGATTGCGCCACTGGAGCTACAGGGTGGGTCGTACCTGGGTTTACCATGATCCTGAGCAGGCTGTTATCAATTACTGATTCATATGAATTGAATGTTTTTACTAACCATGTAGTTGTTAACATTTACAGTAAGATCACCAACCCTTCTCCTGGAGTCCTGAAGATTCTATTTCTAACCATGTGAATGTGTCTATCACAGATAATCAGTCCAGTCAATTAGTTAGATTTGGTAAAAGATTTGGGCTGAAGCAGAATTCTGCAGGATGGTAGATGTCCAGCGAATAATTGGGGACCACTTGCCTCTCAGAATCATTCATTCATTCATTCATTTTCTCCCGCTTATCCGTAATTCGGGTCGCGGGGGCAGCAGTCTAAGCAGGCCCCCGCCTTCGACTGGTGCCCAATCCTCACAGCACCGTCCCTTATGGTCCCTCCTGCAGGTGATGAGCCCACGGGAAGGCGGCCCCACGTCACTCCGACGTCACGGACCTTGATATTTCCCTCGTAAGGGACCCCCGGAGCATAGAGGGTTAAGGGCCTTGCTCAAGGGCCCAAGAGTGGCAGCTTGGCGATACCGGGGCCCCGACCTTCCGATCGGCAACCCAGCGCCTTAACCGCTGGAGCCACCACTCCCCCCGCCTCTCAGAATCAAAGGTAGCAAACTGTACTTTTCCATGTTGAAGAACATTGCACCATCTTCAGTATCTTTAATATATATTTTTCCCCTGGTATGTTGTGGGTAGTGAAAGTGTCAGAAAAGCTAGAGGAATCCTGATATGAATTCCATACAGAGACTGTATTTATACCGAAGTTTAATTCTGGCCACAAGAAAAGTTGCCCTATACAGTGTGAGATTTTTTCAGGAAGCTTTTAAAAAGCATGCTAGGTGAGGCTTGAGCTCACAACATCAGCACTGCTTTAACTGCTTGCTGAATAAGTACCCCGTGCTAACCAATTGCACCACTCAAGCCTTGATGTAAGAGAGCCTGAGCTTAACACTGCCTTCTTAAACTGGATAAAAGTTTACTTTTACTTCGATTATAGGCACAAAAAGCATTGAATCACCAGTGATCGTCAAACCAAAGTTAAGTCCCATGTGAAAAATAGCATATGACAGAAATTTCACCTGGCAAATGGATTATACCATGTTTACATAAATCTTTTTTTATCTTGTCCAAGCAAATGTACATACTGCCAGGTTTGTTTTTAAATTTCTGCACAATAGAACTGCATACAGACACCTAATTGTAGTGAAGTTATTACTTCACATAAAGAACTAAATCAGTGGCCTTTAATACTGCTCATCTGCTAACAGTCAAAGGTAAATATTGTGTGGTATTAGCATGATGTACATTTCAAATGGATTCTAGAATTTAACACATATACATACCATCTTTTTATCTTGGTCACTATTAGAGTGGATCCAAAGCCAATCTCATGAACACGCTGTTTTAGACACATGATGAACAGGACACCATTGACAGTATCTAAGACAAACCACACACTGACATTTGTTTAAAACTTGTGCTCCAGGTGAGGCTCGAACTCACAACCTCGGCATTGCTTCACCTGTACTGCTGTATAAGTACCGCGCGCTAACCGATTGCGCCACTGGAGCTACAGGGCGGGTCGCACCTGGGTTTATCATGATCCTGAGCAGGCTGTTATCAATTACTGATTCATATGAATTTAGTGTTTTTACTAACCATGTAGTTGTTAACATTTACAGTATGATCACCAACCCTTCTCCTGGAGTCCTGAAGATTCTATTTCTAACCACGTGAATGTGTCTAACACAGATAATCAGTCAGGTCAATTAGTTGGATTTGGTAAAAGATTTGGGCTGAAGCAGAATTCTGCAGGATGGTAGATGTCCAGCGAATAATTGGGGACCACTTGCCTCTCAGAATCATTCATTCATTCATTCATTTTCTCCCGCTTATCCGTAATTCGGGTCACGGGGGCAGCTTGGCGATACCGGGGCCCCGACCTTCCGATCGGCAACCCAGCGCCTTAACCGCTGGAGCCACCACTCCCCCCGCCTCTCAGAATCAAAGGTAGCAAACTGTACTTTTCCATGTTGAAGAACATTGCACCATCTTCAGTATCTTTAATATATATTTTTCCTCTGGTATGTTGTGGGTAGTGAAAGTGTCAGAAAAGCTAGAGGAATCCTGATATGAATTCCATACAGAGACTGTATTTATACCGAAGTTTAATTCTGGCCACAAGAAAAGTTGCCCTATACAGTGTGAGATTTTTTCAGGAAGCTTTTAAAAAGCATGCTAGGTGAGGCTTGAGCTCACAACATCAGCACTGCTTTAACTGCTTGCTGAATAAGTACCCCGTGCTAACCAATTGCACCACTCAAGCCTTGATGTAAGAGAGCCTGAGCTTAACACTGCCTTCTTAAACTGGATAAAAGTTTACTTTTACTTCGATTATAGGCACAAAAAGCATTGAATCACCAGTGATCGTCAAACCAAAGTTAAGTCCCATGTGAAAAATAGCATATGACAGAAATTTCACCTGGCAAATGGATTATACCATGTTTACATAAATCTTTTTTTATCTTGTCCAAGCAAATGTACATACTGCCAGGTTTGTTTTTAAATTTCTGCTCAATAGAACTGCATACAGACACCTAATTGTAGTGAAGTTATTACTTCACATAAAGAACTAAATCAGTGGCCTTTAATACTGCTCATCTGCTAACAGTCAAAGGTAAATATTGTGTGGTATTAGCATGATGTACATTTCAAATGGATTCTAGAATTTAACACATATACATACCATCTTTTTATCTTGGGCACTATTAGAGTGGATCCAAAGCCAATCTCATGAACACGCTGTTTTAGACACATGATGAACAGGACACCATTGACAGTATCTAAGACAAACCACACACTGACATTTGTTTAAAACTTGTGCTCCAGGTGAGGCTCGAACTCACAACCTCGGCATTGCTTCACCTGTACTGCTGTATAAGTACCGCGCGCTAACCGATTGCGCCACTGGAGCTACAGGGCAGGTCGCACCTGGGTTTATCATGATCCTGAGCAGGCTGTTATCAATTACTGATTCATATGAATTTAGTGTTTTTACTAACCATGTAGTTGTTAACATTTACAGTATGATCACCAACCCTTCTCCTGGAGTCCTGAAGATTCTATTTCTAACCACGTGAATGTGTCTAACACAGATAATCAGTCAGGTCAATTAGTTGGATTTGGTAAAAGATTTGGGCTGAAGCAGAATTCTGCAGGATGGTAGATGTCCAGCGAATATTTGGGGACCACTTTCCTCTCAGAATCAAAGGTAGCAAACTGTACTTTTCCATGTTGAAGAACATTGCACCATCTTCAGTATCTTTAACATATATTTTTCCTCTGGTATGTTGTGGGTAGTAAAAGTGTCAGAAAAGCTAGAGGAATCCTGACATGCATTGAATCACCAGTGATCATCAAACCAAACGTAAGTCCCATGTGGCATTAGCATATAACGTAAACTTTACCTGGCAACTTGATTATAGCATGTTTACATTAATCTTTCTTTTATCTTGTTCCATATTAGGGTCTACCCAGAGCCTATACTCGGAACACTGGTGTCAGATGGTTACATTTTAGATTGGATAGCATTGATCCATATTTTTAGTCTAAGCAAATGTACATACTGCCAGATTTGTATTAAAATTTCTGCTCAATAGAACTGCATAAAGACACCTAATTGTAGTGAAGGTTTTACTTCACAAAAAGTTCTAAATCAGTGACCTTTAATACTGCTCATCTGATAACAGTCAAAGGTAAATCTTGTGTGGTATTAGCATAATGTACATTTAAATTGGATCCTTGAATTCAGCACATATACATAACATCATTTTATCTTGGTCACTATTAAAGTGGATCCAAAGCCAATCTGATGAACACCCTGTTTGAGACACATGATGAATGGGACACCGTTGACAGTTATTCACAACATCTAAGACAAACCACACACTGACATTTGTTTTAAAATTCGTGCTCCAGGTGAGGCTCGAACTCACAACCTCGGCATTGCTTCACCTGTACTGCTGTATAAGTACCGCGCGCTAACCGATTGCGCCACTGGAGCTACAGGGTGGGTCGTACCTGGGTTTACCATGATCCTGAGCAGGCTGTTATCAATTACTGATTCATATGAATTGAATGTTTTTACTAACCATGTAGTTGTTAACATTTACAGTAAGATCACCAACCCTTCTCCTGGAGTCCTGAAGATTCTATTTCTAACCATGTGAATGTGTCTATCACAGATAATCAGTCCAGTCAATTAGTTAGATTTGGTAAAAGATTTGGGCTGAAGCAGAATTCTGCAGGATGGTAGATGTCCAGCGAATAATTGGGGACCACTTGCCTCTCAGAATCATTCATTCATTCATTCATTTTCTCCCGCTTATCCGTAATTCGGGTCGCGGGGGCAGCAGTCTAAGCAGGCCCCCGCCTTCGACTGGTGCCCAATCCTCACAGCACCGTCCCTTATGGTCCCTCCTGCAGGTGATGAGCCCACGGGAAGGCGGCCCCACGTCACTCCGACGTCACGGACCTTGATATTTCCCTCGTAAGGGACCCCCGGAGCATAGAGGGTTAAGGGCCTTGCTCAAGGGCCCAAGAGTGGCAGCTTGGCGATACCGGGGCCCCGACCTTCCGATCGGCAACCCAGCGCCTTAACCGCTGGAGCCACCACTCCCCCCGCCTCTCAGAATCAAAGGTAGCAAACTGTACTTTTCCATGTTGAAGAACATTGCACCATCTTCAGTATCTTTAATATATATTTTTCCCCTGGTATGTTGTGGGTAGTGAAAGTGTCAGAAAAGCTAGAGGAATCCTGATATGAATTCCATACAGAGACTGTATTTATACCGAAGTTTAATTCTGGCCACAAGAAAAGTTGCCCTATACAGTGTGAGATTTTTTCAGGAAGCTTTTAAAAAGCATGCTAGGTGAGGCTTGAGCTCACAACATCAGCACTGCTTTAACTGCTTGCTGAATAAGTACCCCGTGCTAACCAATTGCACCACTCAAGCCTTGATGTAAGAGAGCCTGAGCTTAACACTGCCTTCTTAAACTGGATAAAAGTTTACTTTTACTTCGATTATAGGCACAAAAAGCATTGAATCACCAGTGATCGTCAAACCAAAGTTAAGTCCCATGTGAAAAATAGCATATGACAGAAATTTCACCTGGCAAATGGATTATACCATGTTTACATAAATCTTTTTTTATCTTGTCCAAGCAAATGTACATACTGCCAGGTTTGTTTTTAAATTTCTGCACAATAGAACTGCATACAGACACCTAATTGTAGTGAAGTTATTACTTCACATAAAGAACTAAATCAGTGGCCTTTAATACTGCTCATCTGCTAACAGTCAAAGGTAAATATTGTGTGGTATTAGCATGATGTACATTTCAAATGGATTCTAGAATTTAACACATATACATACCATCTTTTTATCTTGGTCACTATTAGAGTGGATCCAAAGCCAATCTCATGAACACGCTGTTTTAGACACATGATGAACAGGACACCATTGACAGTATCTAAGACAAACCACACACTGACATTTGTTTAAAACTTGTGCTCCAGGTGAGGCTCGAACTCACAACCTCGGCATTGCTTCACCTGTACTGCTGTATAAGTACCGCGCGCTAACCGATTGCGCCACTGGAGCTACAGGGCGGGTCGCACCTGGGTTTATCATGATCCTGAGCAGGCTGTTATCAATTACTGATTCATATGAATTTAGTGTTTTTACTAACCATGTAGTTGTTAACATTTACAGTATGATCACCAACCCTTCTCCTGGAGTCCTGAAGATTCTATTTCTAACCACGTGAATGTGTCTAACACAGATAATCAGTCAGGTCAATTAGTTGGATTTGGTAAAAGATTTGGGCTGAAGCAGAATTCTGCAGGATGGTAGATGTCCAGCGAATAATTGGGGACCACTTGCCTCTCAGAATCATTCATTCATTCATTCATTTTCTCCCGCTTATCCGTAATTCGGGTCACGGGGGCAGCTTGGCGATACCGGGGCCCCGACCTTCCGATCGGCAACCCAGCGCCTTAACCGCTGGAGCCACCACTCCCCCCGCCTCTCAGAATCAAAGGTAGCAAACTGTACTTTTCCATGTTGAAGAACATTGCACCATCTTCAGTATCTTTAATATATATTTTTCCTCTGGTATGTTGTGGGTAGTGAAAGTGTCAGAAAAGCTAGAGGAATCCTGATATGAATTCCATACAGAGACTGTATTTATACCGAAGTTTAATTCTGGCCACAAGAAAAGTTGCCCTATACAGTGTGAGATTTTTTCAGGAAGCTTTTAAAAAGCATGCTAGGTGAGGCTTGAGCTCACAACATCAGCACTGCTTTAACTGCTTGCTGAATAAGTACCCCGTGCTAACCAATTGCACCACTCAAGCCTTGATGTAAGAGAGCCTGAGCTTAACACTGCCTTCTTAAACTGGATAAAAGTTTACTTTTACTTCGATTATAGGCACAAAAAGCATTGAATCACCAGTGATCGTCAAACCAAAGTTAAGTCCCATGTGAAAAATAGCATATGACAGAAATTTCACCTGGCAAATGGATTATACCATGTTTACATAAATCTTTTTTTATCTTGTCCAAGCAAATGTACATACTGCCAGGTTTGTTTTTAAATTTCTGCTCAATAGAACTGCATACAGACACCTAATTGTAGTGAAGTTATTACTTCACATAAAGAACTAAATCAGTGGCCTTTAATACTGCTCATCTGCTAACAGTCAAAGGTAAATATTGTGTGGTATTAGCATGATGTACATTTCAAATGGATTCTAGAATTTAACACATATACATACCATCTTTTTATCTTGGGCACTATTAGAGTGGATCCAAAGCCAATCTCATGAACACGCTGTTTTAGACACATGATGAACAGGACACCATTGACAGTATCTAAGACAAACCACACACTGACATTTGTTTAAAACTTGTGCTCCAGGTGAGGCTCGAACTCACAACCTCGGCATTGCTTCACCTGTACTGCTGTATAAGTACCGCGCGCTAACCGATTGCGCCACTGGAGCTACAGGGCAGGTCGCACCTGGGTTTATCATGATCCTGAGCAGGCTGTTATCAATTACTGATTCATATGAATTTAGTGTTTTTACTAACCATGTAGTTGTTAACATTTACAGTATGATCACCAACCCTTCTCCTGGAGTCCTGAAGATTCTATTTCTAACCACGTGAATGTGTCTAACACAGATAATCAGTCAGGTCAATTAGTTGGATTTGGTAAAAGATTTGGGCTGAAGCAGAATTCTGCAGGATGGTAGATGTCCAGCGAATATTTGGGGACCACTTTCCTCTCAGAATCAAAGGTAGCAAACTGTACTTTTCCATGTTGAAGAACATTGCACCATCTTCAGTATCTTTAACATATATTTTTCCTCTGGTATGTTGTGGGTAGTAAAAGTGTCAGAAAAGCTAGAGGAATCCTGACATGCATTGAATCACCAGTGATCATCAAACCAAACGTAAGTCCCATGTGGCATTAGCATATAACGTAAACTTTACCTGGCAACTTGATTATAGCATGTTTACATTAATCTTTCTTTTATCTTGTTCCATATTAGGGTCTACCCAGAGCCTATACTCGGAACACTGGTGTCAGATGGTTACATTTTAGATTGGATAGCATTGATCCATATTTTTAGTCTAAGCAAATGTACATACTGCCAGATTTGTATTAAAATTTCTGCTCAATAGAACTGCATAAAGACACCTAATTGTAGTGAAGGTTTTACTTCACAAAAAGTTCTAAATCAGTGACCTTTAATACTGCTCATCTGATAACAGTCAAAGGTAAATCTTGTGTGGTATTAGCATAATGTACATTTAAATTGGATCCTTGAATTCAGCACATATACATAACATCATTTTATCTTGGTCACTATTAAAGTGGATCCAAAGCCAATCTGATGAACACCCTGTTTGAGACACATGATGAATGGGACACCGTTGACAGTTATTCACAACATCTAAGACAAACCACACACTGACATTTGTTTTAAAATTCGTGCTCCAGGTGAGGCTCGAACTCACAACCTCGGCATTGCTTCACCTGTACTGCTGTATAAGTACCGCGCGCTAACCGATTGCGCCACTGGAGCTACAGGGTGGGTCGTACCTGGGTTTACCATGATCCTGAGCAGGCTGTTATCAATTACTGATTCATATGAATTGAATGTTTTTACTAACCATGTAGTTGTTAACATTTACAGTAAGATCACCAACCCTTCTCCTGGAGTCCTGAAGATTCTATTTCTAACCATGTGAATGTGTCTATCACAGATAATCAGTCCAGTCAATTAGTTAGATTTGGTAAAAGATTTGGGCTGAAGCAGAATTCTGCAGGATGGTAGATGTCCAGCGAATAATTGGGGACCACTTGCCTCTCAGAATCATTCATTCATTCATTCATTTTCTCCCGCTTATCCGTAATTCGGGTCGCGGGGGCAGCAGTCTAAGCAGGCCCCCGCCTTCGACTGGTGCCCAATCCTCACAGCACCGTCCCTTATGGTCCCTCCTGCAGGTGATGAGCCCACGGGAAGGCGGCCCCACGTCACTCCGACGTCACGGACCTTGATATTTCCCTCGTAAGGGACCCCCGGAGCATAGAGGGTTAAGGGCCTTGCTCAAGGGCCCAAGAGTGGCAGCTTGGCGATACCGGGGCCCCGACCTTCCGATCGGCAACCCAGCGCCTTAACCGCTGGAGCCACCACTCCCCCCGCCTCTCAGAATCAAAGGTAGCAAACTGTACTTTTCCATGTTGAAGAACATTGCACCATCTTCAGTATCTTTAATATATATTTTTCCCCTGGTATGTTGTGGGTAGTGAAAGTGTCAGAAAAGCTAGAGGAATCCTGATATGAATTCCATACAGAGACTGTATTTATACCGAAGTTTAATTCTGGCCACAAGAAAAGTTGCCCTATACAGTGTGAGATTTTTTCAGGAAGCTTTTAAAAAGCATGCTAGGTGAGGCTTGAGCTCACAACATCAGCACTGCTTTAACTGCCTGCTGAATAAGTACCCCATGCTAACCAATTGCACCACTCAAGCGTTGACGTAAGAGAGCCTGAGCTTAACACTGCCTTCTTAAACTGGATAAAAGTTTACTTTTACTTTGATTATAGGCACAAAAAGCATTGAATCACCAGTGATCGTCAAACCAAAGTTAAGTCCCATGTGAAAAATAGCATATGACAGAAATTTCACCTGGCAAATGGATTATACCATGTTTACATAAATCTTTTTTTATCTTGTCCAAGCAAATGTACATACTGCCAGGTTTGTTTTTAAATTTCTGCTCAATAGAACTGCATACAGACACCTAATTGTAGTGAAGTTATTACTTCACATAAAGAACTAAATCAGTGGCCTTTAATACTGCTCATCTGCTAACAGTCAAAGGTAAATCTTGTGTGGTATTAGCATGATGTACATTTCAAATGGATTCTAGAATTTAACACATATACATACCATCTTTTTATCTTGGTCACTATTAGAGTGGATCCAAAGCCAATCTCATGAACACGCTGTTTTAGACACATGATGAACAGGACACCATTGACAGTATCTAAGACAAACCACACACTGACATTTGTTTAAAACTTGTGCTCCAGGTGAGGCTCGAACTCACAACCTCGGCATTGCTTCACCTGTACTGCTGTATAAGTACCGCGCGCTAACCGATTGCGCCACTGGAGATACAGGGCGGGTCGCACCTGGGTTTATCATGATCCTGAGCAGGCTGTTATCAATTACTGATTCATATGAATTTAATGTTTTTACTAACCATGTAGTTGTTAACATTTACAGTATGATCACCAACCCTTCTCCTGGAGTCCTGAAGATTCTATTTCTAACCACGTGAATGTGTCTAACACAGATAATCAGTCCAGTCAATTAGTTAGATTTGGTAAAAGATTTGGGCTGAAGCAGAATTCTGCAGGATGGTAGATGTCCAGCGAATAATTGGGGACCACTTTCCTCTCAGAATCAAAGGTAGCAAACTGTACTTTTCCATGTTGAAGAACATTGCACCATCTTCAGTATCTTTAACATATATTTTTCCTCTGGTATGTTGTGGGTAGTGAAAGTGTCAGAAAAGCTAGAGGAATCCTGACATGCATTGAATCACCAGTGATCATCAAACCAAACGTAAGTCCCATGTGGCATTAGCATATAACGTAAACTTTACCTGGCAACTTGATTATAGCATGTTTACATTAATCTTTTTTTTATCTTGTTCCATATTAGAGTCTACCCAGAGCCTATACTCGGAACACTGGTGTCAGATGGTTACATTTTAGATTGGATAGCATTGATCCATATTTTTAGTCTAAGCAAATGTACATACTGCCAGATTTGTATTAAAATTTCTGCTCAATAGAACTGCATAAAGACACCTAATTGTAGTGAAGGTTTTACTTCACAAAAAGTTCTAAATCAGTGACCTTTAATACTGCTCATCTGATAACAGTCAAAGGTAAATCTTGTGTCGTATTAGCATAATGTACATTTAAATTGGATCCTTGAATTCAGCACATATACATAGCATCATTTTATCTTGGTCACTATTAAAGAGGATCCAAAGCCAATCTGATGAACACCCTGTTTGAGACACATGATGAATGGGACACCGTTGACACTTATTCACAACATCTAAGACAAACCACACACTGACATTTGTTTTAAAATTCGTGCTCCAGGTGAGGCTCGAACTCACAACCTCGGCATTGCTTCACCTGTACTGCTGTATAAGTACCGCGCGCTAACCGATTGCGCCACTGGAGCTACAGGGTGGGTCGTACCTGGGTTTACCATGATCCTGAGCAGGCTGTTATCAATTACTGATTCATATGAATTGAATGTTTTTACTAACCATGTAGTTGTTAACATTTACAGTAAGATCACCAACCCTTCTCCTGGAGTCCTGAAGATTCTATTTCTAACCATGTGAATGTGTCTATCACAGATAATCAGTCCAGTCAATTAGTTAGATTTGGTAAAAGATTTGGGCTGAAGCAGAATTCTGCAGGATGGTAGATGTCCAGCGAATAATTGGGGACCACTTGCCTCTCAGAATCATTCATTCATTCATTCATTTTCTCCCGCTTATCCGTAATTCGGGTCGCGGGGGCAGCAGTCTAAGCAGGCCCCCGCCTTCGACTGGTGCCCAATCCTCACAGCACCGTCCCTTATGGTCCCTCCTGCAGGTGATGAGCCCACGGGAAGGCGGCCCCACGTCACTCCGACGTCACGGACCTTGATATTTCCCTCGTAAGGGACCCCCGGAGCATAGAGGGTTAAGGGCCTTGCTCAAGGGCCCAAGAGTGGCAGCTTGGCGATACCGGGGCCCCGACCTTCCGATCGGCAACCCAGCGCCTTAACCGCTGGAGCCACCACTCCCCCCGCCTCTCAGAATCAAAGGTAGCAAACTGTACTTTTCCATGTTGAAGAACATTGCACCATCTTCAGTATCTTTAATATATATTTTTCCTCTGGTATGTTGTGGGTAGTGAAAGTGTCAGAAAAGCTAGAGGAATCCTGATATGAATTCCATACAGAGACTGTATTTATACCGAAGTTTAATTCTGGCCACAAGAAAAGTTGCCCTATACAGTGTGAGATTTTTTCAGGAAGCTTTTAAAAAGCATGCTAGGTGAGGCTTGAGCTCACAACATCAGCACTGCTTCAACTGCTTGCTGAATAAGTACCCCGTGCTAACCAATTGCACCACTCAAGCCTTGATGTAAGAGAGCCTGAGCTTAACACTGCCTTCTTAAACTGGATAAAAGTTTACTTTTACTTTGATTATAGGCACAAAAAGCATTGAGTCACCAGTGATCGTCAAACCAAAGTTAAGTCCCATGTGAAAAATAGCATATGACAGAAATTTCACCTGGCAAATGGATTATACCATGTTTACATAAATCTTTTTTTATCTTGTCCAAGCAAATGTACATACTGCCAGGTTTGTTTTTAAATTTCTGCTCAATAGAACTGCATACAGACACCTAATTGTAGTGAAGTTATTACTTCACATAAAGAACTAAATCAGTGGCCTTTAATACTGCTCATCTGCTAACAGTCAAAGGTAAATCTTGTGTGGTTTTAGCATGACGTACATTTCAAATGGATTCTAGAATTTAACACATATACATACCATCTTTTTATCTTGGTCACTATTAGAGTGGATCCAAAGCCAATCTCATGAACACGCTGTTTTAGACACATGATGAACAGGACACCATTGACAGTATCTAAGACAAACCACACACTGATATTTGTTTAAAACTTGTGCTCCAGGTGAGGCTCGAACTCACAACCTCGGCATTGCTTCACCTGTACTGCTGTATAAGTACCGCGCGCTAACCGATTGCGCCACTGGAGCTACAGGGCAGGTCGCACCTGGGTTTATCATGATCCTGAGCAGGCTGTTATCAATTACTGATTCATATGAATTTAATGTTTTTACTAACCATGTAGTTGTTAACATTTACAGTATGATCACCAACCCTTCTCCTGGAGTCCTGAAGATTCTATTTCTAACCACGTGAATGTGTCTAACACAGATAATCAGTCAGGTCAATTAGTTGGATTTGGTAAAAGATTTGGGCTGAAGCAGAATTCTGCAGGATGGTAGCTGTCCAGCGAATAATTGGGGACCACTTTCCTCTCAGAATCAAAGGTAGCAAACTGTACTTTTCCATGTTGAAGAACATTGCACCATCTTCAGTATCTTTAACATATATTTTTCCTCTGGTATGTTGTGGGTAGTGAAAGTGTCAGAAAAGCTAGAGGAATCCTGACATGCATTGAATCACCAGTGATCATCAAACCAAACGTAAGTCCCATGTGGCATTAGCATATAACGTAAACTTTACCTGGCAACTTGATTATAGCATGTTTACATTAATCTTTTTTTTATCTTGTTCCATATTAGGGTCTACCCAGAGCCTATACTCGGAACACTGGTGTCAGATGGTTACATTTTAGATTGGATAGCATTGATCCATATTTTTAGTCTAAGCAAATGTACATACTGCCAGATTTGTATTAAAATTTCTGCTCAATAGAACTGCATAAAGACACCTAATTGTAGTGAAGGTTTTACTTCACAAAAAGTTCTAAATCAGTGACCTTTAATACTGCTCATCTGATAACAGTCAAAGGTAAATCTTGTGTGGTATTAGCATAATGTACATTTAAATTGGATCCTTGAATTCAGCACATATACATAACATCATTTTATCTTGGTCACTATTAAAGTGGATCCAAAGCCAATCTGATGAACACCCTGTTTGAGACACATGATGAATGGGACACCGTTGACACTTATTCACAACATCTAAGACAAACCACACACTGACATTTTTTTTAAAATTCGTGCTCCAGGTGAGGCTCGAACTCACAACCTCGGCATTGCTTCACCTGTACTGCTGTATAAGTACCGCGCGCTAACCGATTGTGCCACTGGAGCTACAGGGTGGGTCGTACCTGGGTTTATCATGATCCTGAGCAGGCTGTTATCAATTACTGATTCATATGAATTGAATGTTTTTACTAACCATGTAGTTGTTAACATTTACAGTATGATCACCAGCCCTTCTCCTGGAGTCCTGAAGATTCTATTTCTAACCACGTGAATGTGTCTAACACAGATAATCAGTCCAGTCAATTAGTTAGATTTGGTAAAAGATTTGGGCTGAAGCAGAATTCTGCAGGATGGTAGATGTCCAGCGAATAATTGGGGACCACTTGCCTCTCAGAATCATTCATTCATTCATTCATTTTCTCCCGCTTATCCGTAATTCGGGTCGCGGGGGCAGCAGTCTAAGCAGGCCCCCGCCTTCGACTGGTGCCCAATCCTCACAGCACCGTCCCTTATGGTCCCTCCTGCAGGTGATGAGCCCACGGGAAGGCGGCCCTACGTCACTCCGACGTCACGGACCATGATATTTCCCTAGTAAGGGACCCCCGGAGCATAGAGGGTTAAGGGCCTTGCTCAAGGGCCCAAGAGTGGCAGCTTGGCGATACCGGGGCCCCGACCTTCCGATCGGCAACCCAGCGCCTTAACCGCTGGAGCCACCACTCCCCCCGCCTCTCAGAATCAAAGGTAGCAAACTGTACTTTTCCATGTTGAAGAACATTGCACCATCTTCAGTATCTTTAATATATATTTTTCCTCTGGTATGTTGTGGGTAGTGAAAGTGTCAGAAAAGCTAGAGGAATCCTGATATGAATTCCATACAGAGACTGTATTTATACCGAAGTTTAATTCTGGCCACAAGAAAAGTTGCCCTATACAGTGTGAGATTTTTTCAGGAAGCTTTTAAAAAGCATGCTAGGTGAGGCTTGAGCTCACAACATCAGCACTGCTTTAACTGCCTGCTGAATAAGTACCCCATGCTAACCAATTGCACCACTCAAGCCTTGATGTAAGAGAGCCTGAGCTTAACACTGCCTTCTTAAACTGGATAAAAGTTTACTTTTACTTTGATTATAGGCACAAAAAGCATTGAATCACCAGTGATCGTCAAACCAAAGTTAAGTCCCATGTGAAAAATAGCATATGACAGAAATTTCACCTGGCAAATGGATTATACCATGTTTACATAAATCTTTTTTTATCTTGTCCAAGCAAATGTACATACTGCCAGGTTTGTTTTTAAATTTCTGCTCAATAGAACTGCATACAGACACCTAATTGTAGTGAAGTTATTACTTCACATAAAGAACTAAATCAGTGGCCTTTAATACTGCTCATCTGCTAACAGTCAAAGGTAAATCTTGTGTGGTATTAGCATGATGTACATTTCAAATGGATTCTAGAATTTAACACATATACATACCATCTTTTTATCTTGGTCACTATTAGAGTGGATCCAAAGCCAATCTCATGAACACGCTGTTTTAGACACATGATGAACAGGACACCATTGAGAGTATCTAAGACAAACCACACACTGACATTTGTTTAAAACTTGTGCTCCAGGTGAGGCTCGAACTCACAACCTCGGCATTGCTTCACCTGTACTGCTGTATAAGTACCGCGCGCTAACCGATTGCGCCACTGGAGATACAGGGCGGGTTGCACCTGGGTTTATCATGATCCTGAGCAGGCTGTTATCAATTACTGATTCATATGAATTGAATGTTTTTACTAACCATGTAGTTGTTAACATTTACAGTATGATCACCAACCCTTCTCCTGGAGTCCTGAAGATTCTATTTCTAACCACGTGAATGTGTCTAACACAGATAATCAGTCCAGTCAATTAGTTAGATTTGGTAAAAGATTTGGGCTGAAGCAGAATTCTGCAGGATGGTAGATGTCCAGCGAATAATTGGGGACCACTTTCCTCTCAGAATCAAAGGTAGCAAACTGTACTTTTCCATGTTGAAGAACATTGCACCATCTTCAGTATCTTTAACATATATTTTTCCTCTGGTATGTTGTGGGTAGTGAAAGTGTCAGAAAAGCTAGAGGAATCCTGACATGCATTGAATCACCAGTGATCATCAAACCAAACGTAAGTCCCATGTGGCATTAGCATATAACGTAAACTTTACCTGGCAACTTGATTATAGCATGTTTACATTAATCTTTTTTTTATCTTGTTCCATATTAGGGTCTACCCAGAGCCTATACTCGGAACACTGGTGTCAGATGGTTACATTTTAGATTGGATAGCATTGATCCATATTTTTAGTCTAAGCAAATGTACATACTGCCAGATTTGTATTAAAATTTCTGCTCAATAGAACTGCATAAAGACACCTAATTGTAGTGAAGGTTTTACTTCACAAAAAGTTCTAAATCAGTGACCTTTAATACTGCTCATCTGATAACAGTCAAAGGTAAATCTTGTGTGGTATTAGCATAATGTACATTTAAATTGGATCCTTGAATTCAGCACATATACATAACATCATTTTATCTTGGTCACTATTAAAGTGGATCCAAAGCCAATCTGATGAACACCCTGTTTGAGACACATGATGAATGGGACACCGTTGACACTTATTCACAACATCTAAGACAAACCACACACTGACATTTGTTTTAAAATTCGTGCTCCAGGTGAGGCTCGAACTCACAACCTCGGCATTGCTTCACCTGTACTGCTGTATAAGTACCGCGCGCTAACCGATTGCGCCACTGGAGCTACAGGGTGGGTCGTACCTGGGTTTACCATGATCCTGAGCAGGCTGTTATCAATTACTGATTCATATGAATTGAATGTTTTTACTAACCATGTAGTTGTTAACATTTACAGTAAGATCACCAACCCTTCTCCTGGAGTCCTGAAGATTCTATTTCTAACCATGTGAATGTGTCTATCACAGATAATCAGTCCACTCAATTAGTTAGATTTGGTAAAAGATTTGGGCTGAAGCAGAATTCTGCAGGATGGTAGATGTCCAGCGAATAATTGGGGACCACTTGCCTCTCAGAATCATTCATTCATTCATTCATTTTCTCCCGCTTATCCGTAATTCGGGTCGCGGGGGCAGCAGTCTAAGCAGGCCCCCGCCTTCGACTGGTGCCCAATCCTCACAGCACCGTCCCTTATGGTCCCTCCTGCAGGTGATGAGCCCACGGGAAGGCGGCCCCACGTCACTCCGACGTCACGGACCTTGATATTTCCCTCGTAAGGGACCCCCGGAGCATAGAGGGTTAAGGGCCTTGCTCAAGGGCCCAAGAGTGGCAGCTTGGCGATACCGGGGCCCCGACCTTCCGATCGGCAACCCAGCGCCTTAACCGCTGGAGCCACCACTCCCCCCGCCTCTCAGAATCAAAGGTAGCAAACTGTACTTTTCCATGTTGAAGAACATTGCACCATCTTCAGTATCTTTAATATATATTTTTCCTCTGGTATGTTGTGGGTAGTGAAAGTGTCAGAAAAGCTAGAGGAATCCTGATATGAATTCCATACAGAGACTGTATTTATACCGAAGTTTAATTCTGGCCACAAGAAAAGTTGCCCTATACAGTGTGAGATTTTTTCAGGAAGCTTTTAAAAAGCATGCTAGGTGAGGCTTGAGCTCACAACATCAGCACTGCTTTAACTGCTTGCTGAATAAGTACCCCGTGCTAACCAATTGCACCACTCAAGCCTTGATGTAAGAGAGCCTGAGCTTAACACTGCCTTCTTAAACTGGATAAAAGTTTACTTTTACTTTGATTATAGGCACAAAAAGCATTGAGTCACCAGTGATCGTCAAACCAAAGTTAAGTCCCATGTGAAAATAGCATATGACAGAAATTTCACCTGGCAAATGGATTATACCATGTTTACATAAATCTTTTTTTATCTTGTCCAAGCAAATGTACATACTGCCAGGTTTGTTTTTAAATTTCTGCTCAATAGAACTGCATACAGACACCTAATTGTAGTGAAGTTATTACTTCACATAAAGAACTAAATCAGTGGCCTTTAATACTGCTCATCTGCTAACAGTCAAAGGTAAATCTTGTGTGGTATTAGCATGACGTACATTTCAAATGGATTCTAGAATTTAACACATATACATACCATCTTTTTATCTTGGTCACTATTAGAGTGGATCCAAAGCCAATCTCATGAACACGCTGTTTTAGACACATGATGAACAGGACACCATTGACAGTATCTAAGACAAACCACACACTGATATTTGTTTAAAACTTGTGCTCCAGGTGAGGCTCGAACTCACAACCTCGGCATTGCTTCACCTGTACTGCTGTATAAGTACCGCGCGCTAACCGATTGCGCCACTGGAGCTACAGGGCAGGTCGCACCTGGGTTTATCATGATCCTGAGCAGGCTGTTATCAATTACTGATTCATATGAATTTAATGTTTTTACTAACCATGTAGTTGTTAACATTTACAGTATGATCACCAACCCTTCTCCTGGAGTCCTGAAGATTCTATTTCTAACCACGTGAATGTGTCTAACACAGATAATCAGTCAGGTCAATTAGTTGGATTTGGTAAAAGATTTGGGCTGAAGCAGAATTCTGCAGGATGGTAGCTGTCCAGCGAATAATTGGGGACCACTTTCCTCTCAGAATCAAAGGTAGCAAACTGTACTTTTCCATGTTGAAGAACATTGCACCATCTTCAGTATCTTTAACATATATTTTTCCTCTGGTATGTTGTGGGTAGTGAAAGTGTCAGAAAAGCTAGAGGAATCCTGACATGCATTGAATCACCAGTGATCATCAAACCAAACGTAAGTCCCATGTGGCATTAGCATATAACGTAAACTTTACCTGGCAACTTGATTATAGCATGTTTACATTAATCTTTTTTTTATCTTGTTCCATATTAGGGTCTACCCAGAGCCTATACTCGGAACACTGGTGTCAGATGGTTACATTTTAGATTGGATAGCATTGATCCATATTTTTAGTCTAAGCAAATGTACATACTGCCAGATTTGTATTAAAATTTCTGCTCAATAGAACTGCATAAAGACACCTAATTGTAGTGAAGGTTTTACTTCACAAAAAGTTCTAAATCAGTGACCTTTAATACTGCTCATCTGATAACAGTCAAAGGTAAATCTTGTGTGGTATTAGCATAATGTACATTTAAATTGGATCCTTGAATTCAGCACATATACATAACATCATTTTATCTTGGTCACTATTAAAGTGGATCCAAAGCCAATCTGATGAACACCCTGTTTGAGACACATGATGAATGGGACACCGTTGACACTTATTCACAACATCTAAGACAAACCACACACTGACATTTGTTTTAAAATTCGTGCTCCAGGTGAGGCTCGAACTCACAACCTCGGCATTGCTTCACCTGTACTGCTGTATAAGTACCGCGCGCTAACCGATTGCGCCACTGGAGCTACAGGGTGGGTCGTACCTGGGTTTACCATGATCCTGAGCAGGCTGTTATCAATTACTGATTCATATGAATTGAATGTTTTTACTAACCATGTAGTTGTTAACATTTACAGTAAGATCACCAACCCTTCTCCTGGAGTCCTGAAGATTCTATTTCTAACCATGTGAATGTGTCTATCACAGATAATCAGTCCAGTCAATTAGTTAGATTTGGTAAAAGATTTGGGCTGAAGCAGAATTCTGCAGGATGGTAGATGTCCAGCGAATAATTGGGGACCACTTGCCTCTCAGAATCATTCATTCATTCATTCATTTTCTCCCGCTTATCCGTAATTCGGGTCGCGGGGGCAGCAGTCTAAGCAGGCCCCCGCCTTCGACTGGTGCCCAATCCTCACAGCACCGTCCCTTATGGTCCCTCCTGCAGGTGATGAGCCCACGGGAAGGCGGCCCCACGTCACTCCGACGTCACGGACCTTGATATTTCCCTCGTAAGGGACCCCCGGAGCATAGAGGGTTAAGGGCCTTGCTCAAGGGCCCAAGAGTGGCAGCTTGGCGATACCGGGGCCCCGACCTTCCGATCGGCAACCCAGCGCCTTAACCGCTGGAGCCACCACTCCCCCCGCCTCTCAGAATCAAAGGTAGCAAACTGTACTTTTCCATGTTGAAGAACATTGCACCATCTTCAGTATCTTTAATATATATTTTTCCTCTGGTATGTTGTGGGTAGTGAAAGTGTCAGAAAAGCTAGAGGAATCCTGATATGAATTCCATACAGAGACTGTATTTATACCGAAGTTTAATTCTGGCCACAAGAAAAGTTGCCCTATACAGTGTGAGATTTTTTCAGGAAGCTTTTAAAAAGCATGCTAGGTGAGGCTTGAGCTCACAACATCAGCACTGCTTTAACTGCTTGCTGAATAAGTACCCCGTGCTAACCAATTGCACCACTCAAGCCTTGATGTAAGAGAGCCTGAGCTTAACACTGCCTTCTTAAACTGGATAAAAGTTTACTTTTACTTTGATTATAGGCACAAAAAGCATTGAGTCACCAGTGATCGTCAAACCAAAGTTAAGTCCCATGTGAAAAATAGCATATGACAGAAATTTCACCTGGCAAATGGATTATACCATGTTTACATAAATCTTTTTTTATCTTGTCCAAGCAAATGTACATACTGCCAGGTTTGTTTTTAAATTTCTGCTCAATAGAACTGCATACAGACACCTAATTGTAGTGAAGTTATTACTTCACATAAAGAACTAAATCAGTGGCCTTTAATACTGCTCATCTGCTAACAGTCAAAGGTAAATCTTGTGTGGTATTAGCATGACGTACATTTCAAATGGATTCTAGAATTTAACACATATACATACCATCTTTTTATCTTGGTCACTATTAGAGTGGATCCAAAGCCAATCTCATGAACACGCTGTTTTAGACACATGATGAACAGGACACCATTGACAGTATCTAAGACAAACCACACACTGATATTTGTTTAAAACTTGTGCTCCAGGTGAGGCTCGAACTCACAACCTCGGCATTGCTTCACCTGTACTGCTGTATAAGTACCGCGCGCTAACCGATTGCGCCACTGGAGCTACAGGGCGGGTCGCACCTGGGTTTATCATGATCCTGAGCAGGCTGTTATCAATTACTGATTCATATGAATTTAATGTTTTTACTAACCATGTAGTTGTTAACATTTACAGTATGATCACCAACCCTTCTCCTGGAGTCCTGAAGATTCTATTTCTAACCACGTGAATGTGTCTAACACAGATAATCAGTCAGGTCAATTAGTTGGATTTGGTAAAAGATTTGGGCTGAAGCAGAATTCTGCAGGATGGTAGATGTCCAGCGAATAATTGGGGACCACTTTCCTCTCAGAATCAAAGGTAGCAAACTGTACTTTTCCATGTTGAAGAACATTGCACCATCTTCAGTATCTTTAACATATATTTTTCCTCTGGTATGTTGTGGGTAGTGAAAGTGTCAGAAAAGCTAGAGGAATCCTGACATGCATTGAATCACCAGTGATCATCAAACCAAACGTAAGTCCCATGTGGCATTAGCATATAACGTAAACTTTACCTGGCAACTTGATTATAGCATGTTTACATTAATCTTTTTTTTATCTTGTTCCATATTAGGGTCTACCCAGAGCCTATACTCGGAACACTGGTGTCAGATGGTTACATTTTAGATTGGATAGCATTGATCCATATTTTTAGTCTAAGCAAATGTACATACTGCCAGATTTGTATTAAAATTTCTGCTCAATAGAACTGCATTAAGACACCTAATTGTAGTGAAGGTTTTACTTCACAAAAAGTTCTAAATCAGTGACCTTTAATACTGCTCATCTGATAACAGTCAAAGGTAAATCTTGTGTGGTATTAGCATAATGTACATTTAAATTGGATCCTTGAATTCAGCACATATACATAACATCATTTTATCTTGGTCACTATTAAAGTGGATCCAAAGCCAATCTGATGAACACCCTGTTTGAGACACATGATGAATGGGACACCGTTGACACTTATTCACAACATCTAAGACAAACCACACACTGACATTTGTTTTAAAATTCGTGCTCCAGGTGAGGCTCGAACTCACAACCTCGGCATTGCTTCACCTGTACTGCTGTATAAGTACCGCGCGCTAACCGATTGCGCCACTGGAGCTACAGGGCAGGTCGCACCTGGGTTTATCATGATCCTGAGCAGGCTGTTATCAATTACTGATTCATATGAATTTAGTGTTTTTACTAACCATGTAGTTGTTAACATTTACAGTATGATCACCAACCCTTCTCCTGGAGTCCTGAAGATTCTATTTCTAACCACGTGAATGTGTCTAACACAGATAATCAGTCAGGTCAATTAGTTGGATTTGGTAAAAGATTTGGGCTGAAGCAGAATTCTGCAGGATGGTAGATGTCCAGCGAATAATTGGGGACCACTTTCCTCTCAGAATCAAAGGTAGCAAACTGTACTTTTCCATGTTGA
This sequence comes from Silurus aristotelis, assembly GCF_946808225.1. Lineage (NCBI taxonomy): Eukaryota > Metazoa > Chordata > Actinopteri > Siluriformes > Siluridae > Silurus > Silurus aristotelis. The sequence goes on from NC_139586.1 coordinate 15,537,156, forward strand.
AGAACATTGCACCATCTTCAGTATCTTTAACATATATTTTTCCTCTGGTATGTTGTGGGTAGTGAAAGTGTCAGAAAAGCTAGAGGAATCCTGACATGCATTGAATCACCAGTGATCATCAAACCAAACGTAAGTCCCATGTGGCATTAGCATGTAACGTAAACTTTACCTGGCAACTTGATTATAGCATGTTTACATTAATCTTTTTTTTATCTTGTTCCATATTAGGGTCTACCCAGAGCCTATACTCGGAACACTGGTGTCAGATGGTTACATTTTAGATTGGATAGCATTGATCCATATTTTTAGTCTAAGCAAATGTACATACTGCCAGATTTGTATTAAAATTTCTGCTCAATAGAACTGCATAAAGACACCTAATTGTAGTGAAGGTTTTACTTCACAAAAAGTTCTAAATCAGTGACCTTTAATACTGCTCATCTGATAACAGTCAAAGGTAAATCTTGTGTGGTATTAGCATAATGTACATTTAAATTGGATCCTTGAATTCAGCACATATACATAACATCATTTTATCTTGGTCACTATTAAAGTGGATCCAAAGCCAATCTGATGAACACCCTGTTTGAGACACATGATGAATGGGACACCGTTGACACTTATTCACAACATCTAAGACAAACCACACACTGACATTTGTTTTAAAATTCGTGCTCCAGGTGAGGCTCGAACTCACAACCTCGGCATTGCTTCACCTGTACTGCTGTATAAGTACCGCGCGCTAACCGATTGCGCCACTGGAGCTACAGGGTGGGTCGTACCTGGGTTTACCATGATCCTGAGCAGGCTGTTATCAATTACTGATTCATATGAATTGAATGTTTTTACTAACCATGTAGTTGTTAACATTTACAGTAAGATCACCAACCCTTCTCCTGGAGTCCTGAAGATTCTATTTCTAACCATGTGAATGTGTCTATCACAGATAATCAGTCCAGTCAATTAGTTAGATTTGGTAAAAGATTTGGGCTGAAGCAGAATTCTGCAGGATGGTAGATGTCCAGCGAATAATTGGGGACCACTTGCCTCTCAGAATCATTCATTCATTCATTCATTTTCTCCCGCTTATCCGTAATTCGGGTCGCGGGGGCAGCAGTCTAAGCAGGCCCCCGCCTTCGACTGGTGCCCAATCCTCACAGCACCGTCCCTTATGGTCCCTCCTGCAGGTGATGAGCCCACGGGAAGGCGGCCCCACGTCACTCCGACGTCACGGACCTTGATATTTCCCTCGTAAGGGACCCCCGGAGCATAGAGGGTTAAGGGCCTTGCTCAAGGGCCCAAGAGTGGCAGCTTGGCGATACCGGGGCCCCGACCTTCCGATCGGCAACCCAGCGCCTTAACCGCTGGAGCCACCACTCCCCCCGCCTCTCAGAATCAAAGGTAGCAAACTGTACTTTTCCATGTTGAAGAACATTGCACCATCTTCAGTATCTTTAATATATATTTTTCCTCTGGTATGTTGTGGGTAGTGAAAGTGTCAGAAAAGCTAGAGGAATCCTGATATGAATTCCATACAGAGACTGTATTTATACCGAAGTTTAATTCTGGCCACAAGAAAAGTTGCCCTATACAGTGTGAGATTTTTTCAGGAAGCTTTTAAAAAGCATGCTAGGTGAGGCTTGAGCTCACAACATCAGCACTGCTTTAACTGCATGCTGAATAAGTACCCCATGCTAACCAATTGCACCACTCAAGCCTTGATGTAAGAGAGCCTGAGCTTAACACTGCCTTCTTAAACTGGATAAACGTTTACTTTTACTTTGATTATAGGCACAAAAAGCATTGAATCACCAGTGATCGTCAAACCAAAGTTAAGTCCCATGTGAAAAATAGCATATGACAGAAATTTCACCTGGCAAATGGATTATACCATGTTTACATGAATCTTTTTTTATCTTGTCCAAGCAAATGTACATACTGCCAGGTTTGTTTTTAAATTTCTGCTCAATAGAACTGCATACAGACACCTAATTGTAGTGAAGTTATTACTTCACATAAAGAACTAAATCAGTGGCCTTTAATACTGCTCATCTGCTAACAGTCAAAGGTAAATCTTGTGTGGTATTAGCATGATGTACATTTCAAATGGATTCTAGAATTTAACACATATACATACCATCTTTTTATCTTGGTCACTATTAGAGTGGATCCAAAGCCAATCTCATGAACACGCTGTTTTAGACACATGATGAACAGGACACCATTGACAGTATCTAAGACAAACCACACACTGACATTTGTTTAAAACTTATGCTCCAGGTGAGGCTCGAACTCACAACCTCGGCATTGCTTCACCTGTACTGCTGTATAAGTACCGCGCGCTAACCGATTGCGCCACTGGAGCTACAGGGCGGGTCGCACCTGGGTTTATCATGATCCTGAGCAGGCTGTTATTAATTACTGATTCATATGAATTGAATGTTTTTACTAACCATGTAGTTGTTAACATTTACAGTATGATCACCAACCCTTCTCCTGGAGTCCTGAAGATTCTATTTCTAACCACGTGAATGTGTCTAACACAGATAATCAGTCAGGTCAATTAGTTGGATTTGGTAAAAGATTTGGGCTGAAGCAGAATTCTGCAGGATGGTAGATGTCCAGCGAATAATTGGGGACCACTTTCCTCTCAGAATCAAAGGTAGCAAACTGTACTTTTCCATGTTGAAGAACATTGCACCATCTTCAGTATCTTTAACATATATTTTTCCTCTGGTATGTTGTGGGTAGTGAAAGTGTCAGAAAAGCTAGAGGAATCCTGACATGCATTGAATCACCAGTGATCATCAAACCAAACGTAAGTCCCATGTGGCATTAGCATATAACGTAAACTTTACCTGGCAACTTGATTATAGCATGTTTACATTAATCTTTTTTTTATCTTGTTCCATATTAGGGTCTACCCAGAGCCTATACTCGGAACACTGGTGTCAGATGGTTACATTTTAGATTGGATAGCATTGATCCATATTTTTAGTCTAAGCAAATGTACATACTGCCAGATTTGTATTAAAATTTCTGCTCAATAGAACTGCATTAAGACACCTAATTGTAGTGAAGGTTTTACTTCACAAAAAGTTCTAAATCAGTGACCTTTAATACTGCTCATCTGATAACAGTCAAAGGTAAATCTTGTGTGGTATTAGCATAATGTACATTTAAATTGGATCCTTGAATTCAGCACATATACATAACATCATTTTATCTTGGTCACTATTAAAGTGGATCCAAAACCAATCTGATGAACACCCTGTTTGAGACACATGATGAATGGGACACCGTTGACACTTATTCACAACATCTAAGACAAACCACACACTGACATTTGTTTTAAAATTCGTGCTCCAGGTGAGGCGCGAACTCACAACCTCGGCATTGCTTCACCTGTACTGCTGTATAAGTATCGCGCGCTAACCGATTGCGCCACTGGAGCTACAGGATGGGTCGTACCTGGGTTTACCATGATCCTGAGCAGGCTGTTATCAATTACTGATTCATATGAATTGAATGTTTTTACTAACCATGTAGTTGTTAACATTTACAGTAAGATCACCAACCCTTCTCCTGGAGTCCTGAAGATTCTATTTCTAACCATGTGAATGTGTCTATCACAGATAATCAGTCCAGTCAATTAGTTAGATTTGGTAAAAGATTTGGGCTGAAGCAGAATTCTGCAGGATGGTAGATGTCCAGCGAATAATTGGGGACCACTTGCCTCTCAGAATCATTCATTCATTCATTCATTTTCTCCCGCTTATCCGTAATTCGGGTCGCGGGGGCAGCAGTCTAAGCAGGCCCCCGCCTTCGACTGGTGCCCAATCCTCACAGCACCGTCCCTTATGGTCCCTCCTGCAGGTGATGAGCCCAAGGGAAGGCGGCCCCACGTCACTCCGACGTCACGGACCTTGATATTTCCCTCGTAAGGGACCCCCGGAGCATAGAGGGTTAAGGGCCTTGCTCAAGGGCCCAAGAGTGGCAGCTTGGCGATACCGGGGCCCCGACCTTCCGATCGGCAACCCAGCGCCTTAACCGCTGGAGCCACCACTCCCCCTGCCTCTCAGAATCAAAGGTAGCAAACTGTACTTTTCCATGTTGAAGAACATTGCACCATCTTCAGTATCTTTAATATATATTTTTCCTCTGGTATGTTGTGGGTAGTGAAAGTGTCAGAAAAGCTAGAGGAATCCTGATATGAATTCCATACAGAGACTGTATTTATACCGAAGTTTAATTCTGGCCACAAGAAAAGTTGCCCTATACAGTGTGAGATTTTTTCAGGAAGCTTTTAAAAAGCATGCTAGGTGAGGCTTGAGCTCACAACATCAGCACTGCTTTAACTCCCTGCTGAATAAGTACCCCATGCTAACCAATTGCACCACTCAAGCCTTGATGTAAGAGAGCCTGAGCTTAACACTGCCTTCTTAAACTGGATAAAAGTTTACTTTGATTATAGGCACAAAAAGCATTGAATCACCAGTGATCGTCAAACCAAAGTTAAGTCCCATGTGAAAAATAGCATATGACAGAAATTTCACCTGGCAAATGGATTATACCATGTTTACATAAATCTTTTTTTATCTTGTCCAAGCAAATGTACATACTGCCAGGTTTGTTTTTAAATTTCTGCTCAATAGAACTGCATACAGACACCTAATTGTAGTGAAGTTATTACTTCACATAAAGAACTAAATCAGTGGCCTTTAATACTGCTCATCTGCTAACAGTCAAAGGTAAATCTTGTGTGGTATTAGCATGATGTACATTTCAAATGGATTCTAGAATTTAACACATATACATACCATCTTTTTATCTTGGTCACTATTAGAGTGGATCCAAAGCCAATCTCATGAACAAGCTGTTTTAGACACATGATGAACAGGACACCATTGACAGTATCTAAGACAAACCACACACTGACATTTGTTTAAAACTTGTGCTCCAGGTGAGGCTCGAACTCACAACCTCGGCATTGCTTCACCTGTACTGCTGTATAAGTACCGCGCGCTACCCGATTGCGCCACTGGAGATACAGGGCGGGTTGCACCTGGGTTTACCATGATCCTGAGCAGGCTGTTATCAATTACTGATTCATATGAATTGAATGTTTTTACTAACCATGTAGTTGTTAACATTTACAGTATGATCACCAACCCTTCTCCTGGAGTCCTGAAGATTCTATTTCTAACCACGTGAATGTGTCTAACACAGATAATCAGTCAGGTCAATTAGTTGGATTTGGTAAAAGATTTGGGCTGAAGCAGAATTCTGCAGGATGGTAGATGTCCAGCGAATAATTGGGGACCACTTTCCTCTCAGAATCAAAGGTAGCAAACTGTACTTTTCCATGTTGAAGAACATTGCACCATCTTCAGTATCTTTAACATATATTTTTCCTCTGGTATGTTGTGGGTAGTGAAAGTGTCAGAAAAGCTAGAGGAATCCTGACATGCATTGAATCACCAGTGATCATCAAACCAAACGTAAGTCCCATGTGGCATTAGCATATAACGTAAACTTTACCTGGCAACTTGATTATAGCATGTTTACATTAATCTTTTTTTTATCTTGTTCCATATTAGGGTCTACCCAGAGCCTATACTCGGAACACTGGTGTCAGATGGTTACATTTTAGATTGGATAGCATTGATCCATATTTTTAGTCTAAGCAAATGTACATACTGCCAGATTTGTATTAAAATTTCTGCTCAATAGAACTGCATTAAGACACCTAATTGTAGTGAAGGTTTTACTTCACAAAAAGTTCTAAATCAGTGACCTTTAATACTGCTCATCTGATAACAGTCAAAGGTAAATCTTGTGTGGTATTAGCATAATGTACATTTAAATTGGATCCTTGAATTCAGCACATATACATAACATCATTTTATCTTGGTCACTATTAAAGTGGATCCAAAACCAATCTGATGAACACCCTGTTTGAGACACATGATGAATGGGACACCGTTGACACTTATTCACAACATCTAAGACAAACCACACACTGACATTTGTTTTAAAATTCGTGCTCCAGGTGAGGCGCGAACTCACAACCTCGGCATTGCTTCACCTGTACTGCTGTATAAGTATCGCGCGCTAACCGATTGCGCCACTGGAGCTACAGGATGGGTCGTACCTGGGTTTACCATGATCCTGAGCAGGCTGTTATCAATTACTGATTCATATGAATTGAATGTTTTTACTAACCATGTAGTTGTTAACATTTACAGTAAGATCACCAACCCTTCTCCTGGAGTCCTGAAGATTCTATTTCTAACCATGTGAATGTGTCTATCACAGATAATCAGTCCAGTCAATTAGTTAGATTTGGTAAAAGATTTGGGCTGAAGCAGAATTCTGCAGGATGGTAGATGTCCAGCGAATAATTGGGGACCACTTGCCTCTCAGAATCATTCATTCATTCATTCATTTTCTCCCGCTTATCCGTAATTCGGGTCGCGGGGGCAGCAGTCTAAGCAGGCCCCCGCCTTCGACTGGTGCCCAATCCTCACAGCACCGTCCCTTATGGTCCCTCCTGCAGGTGATGAGCCCAAGGGAAGGCGGCCCCACGTCACTCCGACGTCACGGACCTTGATATTTCCCTCGTAAGGGACCCCCGGAGCATAGAGGGTTAAGGGCCTTGCTCAAGGGCCCAAGAGTGGCAGCTTGGCGATACCGGGGCCCCGACCTTCCGATCGGCAACCCAGCGCCTTAACCGCTGGAGCCACCACTCCCCCTGCCTCTCAGAATCAAAGGTAGCAAACTGTACTTTTCCATGTTGAAGAACATTGCACCATCTTCAGTATCTTTAATATATATTTTTCCTCTGGTATGTTGTGGGTAGTGAAAGTGTCAGAAAAGCTAGAGGAATCCTGATATGAATTCCATACAGAGACTGTATTTATACCGAAGTTTAATTCTGGCCACAAGAAAAGTTGCCCTATACAGTGTGAGATTTTTTCAGGAAGCTTTTAAAAAGCATGCTAGGTGAGGCTTGAGCTCACAACATCAGCACTGCTTTAACTCCCTGCTGAATAAGTACCCCATGCTAACCAATTGCACCACTCAAGCCTTGATGTAAGAGAGCCTGAGCTTAACACTGCCTTCTTAAACTGGATAAAAGTTTACTTTGATTATAGGCACAAAAAGCATTGAATCACCAGTGATCGTCAAACCAAAGTTAAGTCCCATGTGAAAAATAGCATATGACAGAAATTTCACCTGGCAAATGGATTATACCATGTTTACATAAATCTTTTTTTATCTTGTCCAAGCAAATGTACATACTGCCAGGTTTGTTTTTAAATTTCTGCTCAATAGAACTGCATACAGACACCTAATTGTAGTGAAGTTATTACTTCACATAAAGAACTAAATCAGTGGCCTTTAATACTGCTCATCTGCTAACAGTCAAAGGTAAATCTTGTGTGGTATTAGCATGATGTACATTTCAAATGGATTCTAGAATTTAACACATATACATACCATCTTTTTATCTTGGTCACTATTAGAGTGGATCCAAAGCCAATCTCATGAACAAGCTGTTTTAGACACATGATGAACAGGACACCATTGACAGTATCTAAGACAAACCACACACTGACATTTGTTTAAAACTTGTGCTCCAGGTGAGGCTCGAACTCACAACCTCGGCATTGCTTCACCTGTACTGCTGTATAAGTACCGCGCGCTACCCGATTGCGCCACTGGAGATACAGGGCGGGTTGCACCTGGGTTTACCATGATCCTGAGCAGGCTGTTATCAATTACTGATTCATATGAATTGAATGTTTTTACTAACCATGTAGTTGTTAACATTTACAGTATGATCACCAACCCTTCTCCTGGAGTCCTGAAGATTCTATTTCTAACCACGTGAATGTGTCTAACACAGATAATCAGTCCAGTCAATTAGTTAGATTTGATAAAAGATTTGGGCTGAAGCAGAATTCTGCAGGATGGTAGATGTCCAGCGAATAATTGGGGACCACTTTCCTCTCAGAATCAAAGGTAGCAAACTGTACTTTTCCATGTTGAAGAACATTGCACCATCTTCAGTATCTTTAACATATATTTTTCCTCTGGTATGTTGTGGGTAGTGAAAGTGTCAGAAAAGCTAGAGGAATCCTGACATGCATTGAATCACCAGTGATCATCAAACCAAACGTAAGTCCCATGTGGCATTAGCATATAACGTAAACTTTACCTGGCAACTTGATTATAGCATGTTTACATTAATCTTTTTTTTATCTTGTTCCATATTAGGGTCTACCCAGAGCCTATACTCGGAACACTGGTGTCAGATGGTTACATTTTAGATTGGATAGCATTGATCCATATTTTTAGTCTAAGCAAATGTACATACTGCCAGATTTGTATTAAAATTTCTGCTCAATAGAACTGCATAAAGACACCTAATTGTAGTGAAGGTTTTACTTCACAAAAAGTTCTAAATCAGTGACCTTTAATACTGCTCATCTGATAACAGTCAAAGGTAAATCTTGTGTGGTATTAGCATAATGTACATTTAAATTGGATCCTTGAATTCAGCACATATACATAACATCATTTTATCTTGGTCACTATTAAAGTGGATCCAAAGCCAATCTGATGAACACCCTGTTTGAGACACATGATGAATGGGACACCGTTGACACTTATTCACAACATCTAAGACAAACCACACACTGACATTTGTTTTAAAATTCGTGCTCCAGGTGAGGCTCGAACTCACAACCTCGGCATTGCTTTACCTGTACTGCTGTATAAGTACCGCGCGCTAACCGATTGCACCACTGGAGCTACAGGGTGGGTCGTACCTGGGTTTACCATGATCCTGAGCAGGCTGTTATCAATTACTGATTCATATGAATTGAATGTTTTTACTAACCATGTAGTTGTTAACATTTACAGTAAGATCACCAACCCTTCTCCTGGAGTCCTGAAGATTCTACTTCTAACCATGTGAATGTGTCTATCACAGATAATCAGTCCAGTCAATTAGTTAGATTTGGTAAAAGATTTGGGCTGAAGCAGAATTCTGCAGGATGGTAGATGTCCAGCGAATAATTGGGGACCACTTGCCTCTCAGAATCATTCATTCATTCATTCATTTTCTCCCGCTTATCCGTAATTCGGGTCGCGGGGGCAGCAGTCTAAGCAGGCCCCCGCCTTCGACTGGTGCCCAATCCTCACAGCACCGTCCCTTATGGTCCCTCCTGCAGGTGATGAGCCCACGGGAAGGCGGCCCCACGTCACTCCGACGTCACGGACCTTGATATTTCCCTCGTAAGGGAACCCTGGAGCATAGAGGGTTTAGGGCCTTGCTCAAGGGCCCAAGAGTGGCAGCTTGGCGATACCGGGGCCCCGACTTTCCGATCGGCAACCCAGCGCCTTAACCGCTGGAGCCACCACTCCCCCCGCCTCTCAGAATCAAAGGTAGCAAACTGTACTTTTCCATGTTGAAGAACATTGCACCATCTTCAGTATCTTTAATATATATTTTTCCTCTGGTATGTTGTGGGTAGTAAAAGTGTCAGAAAAGCTAGAGGAATCCTGATATGAATTCCATACAGAGACTGTATTTATACCGAAGTTTAATTCTGGCCACAAGAAAAGTTGCCCTATACAGTGTGAGATTTTTTCAGGAAGCTTTTAAAAAGCATGCTAGGTGAGGCTTGAGCTCACAACATCAGCACTGCTTTAACTGCCTGCTGAATAAGTACCCCATGCTAACCAATTGCACCACTCAAGCCTTGACGTAAGAGAGCCTGAGCTTAACACTGCCTTCTTAAACTGGATAAAAGTTTACTTTTACTTTGATTATAGGCACAAAAAGCATTGAATCACCAGTGATCGTCAAACCAAAGTTAAGTCCCATGTGAAAAATAGCATATGACAGAAATTTCACCTGGCAAATGGATTATACCATGTTTACATAAATCTTTTTTTATCTTGTCCAAGCAAATGTACATACTGCCAGGTTTGTTTTTAAATTTCTGCTCAATAGAACTGCATACAGACACCTAATTGTAGTGAAGTTATTACTTCACATAAAGAACTAAATCAGTGGCCTTTAATACTGCTCATCTGCTAACAGTCAAAGGTAAATCTTGTGTGGTATTAGCATGATGTACATTTCAAATGGATTCTAGAATTTAACACATATACATACCATCTTTTTATCTTGGTCACTATTAGAGTGGATCCAAAGCCAATCTCATGAACACGCTGTTTTAGACACATGATGAACAGGACACCATTGACAGTATCTAAGACAAACCACACACTGACATTTGTTTAAAACTTATGCTCCAGGTGAGGCTCGAACTCACAACCTCGGCATTGCTTCACCTGTACTGCTGTATAAGTACCGCGCGCTAACCGATTGCGCCACTGGAGCTACAGGGCGGGTCGCACCTGGGTTTATCATGATCCTGAGCAGGCTGTTATTAATTACTGATTCATATGAATTGAATGTTTTTACTAACCATGTAGTTGTTAACATTTACAGTATGATCACCAACCCTTCTCCTGGAGTCCTGAAGATTCTATTTCTAACCACGTGAATGTGTCTAACACAGATAATCAGTCCAGTCAATTAGTTAGATTTGATAAAAGATTTGGGCTGAAGCAGAATTCTGCAGGATGGTAGATGTCCAGCGAATAATTGGGGACCACTTTCCTCTCAGAATCAAAGGTAGCAAACTGTACTTTTCCATGTTGAAGAACATTGCACCATCTTCAGTATCTTTAACATATATTTTTCCTCTGGTATGTTGTGGGTAGTGAAAGTGTCAGAAAAGCTAGAGGAATCCTGACATGCATTGAATCACCAGTGATCATCAAACCAAACGTAAGTCCCATGTGGCATTAGCATATAACGTAAACTTTACCTGGCAACTTGATTATAGCATGTTTACATTAATCTTTTTTTTATCTTGTTCCATATTAGGGTCTACCCAGAGCCTATACTCGGAACACTGGTGTCAGATGGTTACATTTTAGATTGGATAGCATTGATCCATATTTTTAGTCTAAGCAAATGTACATACTGCCAGATTTGTATTAAAATTTCTGCTCAATAGAACTGCATAAAGACACCTAATTGTAGTGAAGGTTTTACTTCACAAAAAGTTCTAAATCAGTGACCTTTAATACTGCTCATCTGATAACAGTCAAAGGTAAATCTTGTGTGGTATTAGCATAATGTACATTTAAATTGGATCCTTGAATTCAGCACATATACATAACATCATTTTATCTTGGTCACTATTAAAGTGGATCCAAAGCCAATCTGATGAACACCCTGTTTGAGACACATGATGAATGGGACACCGTTGACACTTATTCACAACATCTAAGACAAACCACACACTGACATTTGTTTTAAAATTCGTGCTCCAGGTGAGGCTCGAACTCACAACCTCGGCATTGCTTTACCTGTACTGCTGTATAAGTACCGCGCGCTAACCGATTGCACCACTGGAGCTACAGGGTGGGTCGTACCTGGGTTTACCATGATCCTGAGCAGGCTGTTATCAATTACTGATTCATTCATTCATTCATTCATTCATTTTCTTCCGCTTATCCGTAATTTGGGTCGCGGGGGCAGCAGTCTAAGCAGGCCCCCGCCTTCGACTGCTGCCCAATCCTCACAGCACCGTCCCTTACGGTCCCTCCTGCAGGTGGTGAGCCCACTGGAAGACTGATTCATATGAATTGAATGTTTTTACTAACCATGTAGTTGTTAACATTTACAGTAAGATCACCAACCCTTCTCCTGGAGTCCTGAAGATTCTACTTCTAACCATGTGAATGTGTCTATCACAGATAATCAGTCCAGTCAATTAGTTAGATTTGGTAAAAGATTTGGGCTGAAGCAGAATTCTGCAGGATGGTAGATGTCCAGCGAATAATTGGGGACCACTTGCCTCTCAGAATCATTCATTCATTCATTCATTTTCTCCCGCTTATCCGTAATTCGGGTCGCGGGGGCAGCAGTCTAAGCAGGCCCCCGCCTTCGACTGGTGCCCAATCCTCACAGCACCGTCCCTTATGGTCCCTCCTGCAGGTGATGAGCCCACGGGAAGGCGGCCCCACGTCACTCCGACGTCACGGACCTTGATATTTCCCTCGTAAGGGAACCCTGGAGCATAGAGGGTTTAGGGCCTTGCTCAAGGGCCCAAGAGTGGCAGCTTGGCGATACCGGGGCCCCGACTTTCCGATCGGCAACCCAGCGCCTTAACCGCTGGAGCCACCACTCCCCCCGCCTCTCAGAATCAAAGGTAGCAAACTGTACTTTTCCATGTTGAAGAACATTGCACCATCTTCAGTATCTTTAATATATATTTTTCCTCTGGTATGTTGTGGGTAGTAAAAGTGTCAGAAAAGCTAGAGGAATCCTGATATGAATTCCATACAGAGACTGTATTTATACCGAAGTTTAATTCTGGCCACAAGAAAAGTTGCCCTATACAGTGTGAGATTTTTTCAGGAAGCTTTTAAAAAGCATGCTAGGTGAGGCTTGAGCTCACAACATCAGCACTGCTTTAACTGCCTGCTGAATAAGTACCCCATGCTAACCAATTGCACCACTCAAGCCTTGACATAAGAGAGACTGAGCTTAACACTGCCTTCTTAAACTGGATAAAAGTTTACTTTTACTTTGATTATAGGCACAAAAAGCATTGAATCACCAGTGATCGTCAAACCAAAGTTAAGTCCCATGTGAAAAATAGCATATGACAGAAATTTCACCTGGCAAATGGATTATACCATGTTTACATAAATCTTTTTTTATCTTGTCCAAGCAAATGTACATACTGCCAGGTTTGTTTTTAAATTTCTGCTCAATAGAACTGCATACAGACACCTAATTGTAGTGAAGTTATTACTTCACATAAAGAACTAAATCAGTGGCCTTTAATACTGCTCATCTGCTAACAGTCAAAGGTAAATCTTGTGTGGTATTAGCATGATGTACATTTCAAATGGATTCTAGAATTTAACACATATACATACCATCTTTTTATCTTGGTCACTATTAGAGTGGATCCAAAGCCAATCTCATGAACACGCTGTTTTAGACACATGATGAACAGGACACCATTGACAGTATCTAAGAAAAACCACACACTGACATTTGCTTAAAACTTGTGCTCCAGGTGAGGCTCGAACTCACAACCTCGGCATTGCTTCACCTGTACTGCTGTATAAGTACCGCGCACAAACCGATTGCGCCACTGGGCGGGTGGCACCTGGGTTTATCATGATCCTGAGCAGGCTGTTATCAATTACTGATTCATATGAATTTAATGTTTTTACTAACCATGTAGTTGTTAACATTTACAGTATGATCACCAACCCTTCTCCTGGAGTCCTGAAGATTCTATTTCTAACCACGTGAATGTGTCTAACACAGATAATCAGTCCAGTCAATTAGTTAGATTTGGTAAAAGATTTGGGCTGAAGCAGAATTCTGCAGGATGGTAGATGTCCAGCGAATAATTGGGGACCACTTTCCTCTCAGAATCAAAGGTAGCAAACTGTACTTTTCCATGTTGAAGAACATTGCACCATCTTCAGTATCTTTAACATATATTTTTCCTCTGGTATGTTGTGGGTAGTGAAAGTGTCAGAAAAGCTAGAGGAATCCTGACATGCATTGAATCACCAGTGATCATCAAACCAAACGTAAGTCCCATGTGGCATTAGCATATAACGTAAACTTTACCTGGCAACTTGATTATAGCATGTTTACATTAATCTTTTTTTTATCTTGTTCCATATTAGGGTCTACCCAGAGCCTATACTCGGAACACTGGTGTCAGATGGTTACATTTTAGATTGGATAGCATTGATCCATATTTTTAGTCTAAGCAAATGTACATACTGCCAGATTTGTATTAAAATTTCTGCTCAAATGAACTGCATAAAGACACCTAATTGTAGTGAAGGTTTTACTTCACAAAAAGTTCTAAATCAGTGACCTTTAATACTGCTCATCTGATAACAGTCAAAGGTAAATCTTGTGTGGTATTAGCATAATGTACATTTAAATTGGATCCTTGAATTCAGCACATATACATAACATCATTTTATCTTGGTCACTATTAAAGTGGATCCAAAGCCAATCTGATGAACACCCTGTTTGAGACACATGATGAATGGGACACCGTTGACACTTATTCACAACATCTAAGACAAACCACACACTGACATTTGTTTTAAAATTCGTGCTCCAGGTGAGGCTCGAACTAACAACCTCGGCATTGCTTCACCTGTACTGCTGTATAAGTACCGCGCGCTAACCGATTGCGCCACTGGAGCTACAGGGTGGGTCGCACCTGGGTTTACCATGATCCTGAGCAGGCTGTTATCAATTACTGATTCATATGAATTGAATGTTTTTACTAACCATGTAGTTGTTAACATTTACAGTAAGATCACCAACCCTTCTCCTGGAGTCCTGAAGATTCTATTTCTAACCATGTGAATGTGTCTATCACAGATAATCAGTCCAGTCAATTAGTTAGATTTGGTAAAAGATTTGGGCTGAAGCAGAATTCTGCAGGATGGTAGATTATTCCCCCGAATAATTGGGGACCACTTGCCTCTCAGAATCATTCATTCATTCATTCATTTTCTCCCGCTTATCCGTAATTCGGGTCGCGGGGGCAGCAGTCTAAGCAGGCCCCCGCCTTCGACTGGTGCCCAATCCTCACAGCACCGTCCCTTATGGTCCCTCCTGCAGGTGATGAGCCCACGGGAAGGCGGCCCCACGTCACTCCGACGTCACGGACCTTGATATTTCCCTCGTAAGGGACCCCTGGAGCATAGAGGGTTAAGGGCCTTGCTCAAGGGCCCAAGAGTGGCAGCTTGGCGATACCGGGGCCCCGACCTTCCGATCGGCAACCCAGCGCCTTAACCGCTGGAGCCACCACTCCCCCCGCCTCTCAGAATCAAAGGTAGCAAACTGTACTTTTCCATGTTGAAGAACATTGCACCATCTTCAGTATCTTTAATATATATTTTTCCTCTGGTATGTTGTGGGTAGTGAAAGTGTCAGAAAAGCTAGAGGAATCCTGATATGAATTCCATACAGAGACTGTATTTATACCGAAGTTTAATTCTGGCCACAAGAAAAGTTGCTCTATACAATGTGAGATTTTTTCAGGAAGCTTTTAAAAAGCATGCTAGGTGAGGCTTGAGCTCACAAAATCAGCACTGCTTTAACTGCCTGCTGAATAAGTACCCCATGCTAACCAATTGCACCACTCAAGCCTTGATGTAAGAGAGCCTGAGCTTAACACTGCCTTCTTAAACTGGATAAACGTTTACTTTGATTATAGGCACAAAAAGCATTGAATCACCAGTGATCGTCAAACCAAAGTTAAGTCCCATGTGAAAAATAGCATATGACAGAAATTTCACCTGGCAAATGGATTATACCATGTTTACATAAATCTTTTTTTATCTTGTCCAAGCAAATGTACATACTGCCAGGTTTGTTTTTAAATTTCTGCTCAATAGAACTGCATACAGACACCTAATTGTAGTGAAGTTATTACTTCACATAAAGAACTAAATCAGTGGCCTTTAATACTGCTCATCTGCTAACAGTCAAAGGTAAATCTTGTGTGGTATTAGCATGATGTACATTTCAAAATGGATTCTAGAATTTAACACATATACATACCATCTTTTTATCTTGGTCACTATTAGAGTGGATCCAAAGCCAATCTCATGAACACGCTGTTTTAGACACATGATGAACAGGACACCATTGACAGTATCTAAGACAAACCACACACTGACATTTGTTTAAAACTTGTGCTCCAGGTGAGGCTCGAACTCACAACCTCGGCATTGCTTCACCTGTACTGCTGTATAAGTACCGCTCGCTAACCGATTGCGCCACTGGAGCTACAGGGTGGGTCGTACCTGGGTTTACCATGATCCTGAGCAGGCTGTTATCAATTACTGATTCATATGAATTTAGTGTTTTTACTAACCATGTAGTTGTTAACATTTACAGTATGATCACCAACCCTTCTCCTGGAGTCCTGAAGATTCTATTTCTAACCACGTGAATGTGTCTAACACAGATAATCAGTCAGGTCAATTAGTTGGATTTGGTAAAAGATTTGGGCTGAAGCAGAATTCTGCAGGATGGTAGATGTCCAGCGAATAATTGGGGACCACTTTCCTCTCAGAATCAAAGGTAGCAAACTGTACTTTTCCATGTTGAAGAACATTGCACCATCTTCAGTATCTTTAATATATATTTTTCCTCTGGTATGTTGTGGGTAGTAAAAGTGTCAGAAAAGCTAGAGGAATCCTGATATGAATTCCATACAGAGACTGTATTTATACCGAAGTTTAATTCTGGCCACACGAAAAGTTGCCCTATACAGTGTGAGATTTTTTCAGGAAGCTTTTAAAAAGCATGCTAGGGGAGGCTTGAACTAACAACATCAGCACTGCTTTAACTGCCTGCTGAAGAAGTACCCCATGCTAACCAATTGCACCACTCAAGCCTTGATGTAAGAGAGCCTGAGCTTAACACTGCCTTCTTAAACTGGATAAAAGTTTACTTTTACTTTGATTATAGGCACAAAAAGCATTGAATCACCAGTGATCGTCAAACCAAAGTTAAGTCCCATGTGAAAAATAGCATATGACAGAAATTTCACCTGGCAAATGGATTATACCATGTTTACATAAATCTTTTTTTATCTTGTCCAAGCAAATGTACATACTGCCAGGTTTGTTTTTAAATTTCTGCTCAATAGAACTGCATACAGACACCTAATTGTAGTGAAGTTATTACTTCACATAAAGAACTAAATCAGTGGCCTTTAATACTGCTCATCTGCTAACAGTCAAAGGTAAATCTTGTGTGGTATTAGCATGATGTACATTTCGAATGGATTCTAGAATTTAACACATATACATACCATCTTTTTATCTTGGTCACTATTAGAGTGGATCCAAAGCCAATCTCATGAACACGCTGTTTTAGACACATGATGAACAGGACACCATTGACAGTATCTAAGACAAACCACACACTGACATTTGTTTAAAACTTGTGCTCCAGGTGAGGCTCGAACTCACAACCTCGGCATTGCTTCACCTGTACTGCTGTATAAGTACCGCGCGCTAACCGATTGTGCCACTGGAGCTACAGGGCGGGTCGCACCTGGGTTTATCATGATCCTGAGCAGGCTGTTATCAATTACTGATTCATATGAATTTAGTGTTTTTACTAACCATGTAGTTGTTAACATTTACAGTATGATCACCAACCCTTCTCCTGGAGTCCTGAAGATTCTATTTCTAACCACGTGAATGTGTCTAACACAGATAATCAGTCAGGTCAATTAGTTGGATTTGGTAAAAGATTTGGGCTGAAGCAGAATTCTGCAGGATGGTAGATGTCCAGCGAATAATTGGGGACCACTTTCCTCTCAGAATCAAAGGTAGCAAACTGTACTTTTCCATGTTGAAGAACATTGCACCATCTTCAGTATCTTTAATATATATTTTTCCTCTGGTATGTTGTGGGTAGTAAAAGTGTCAGAAAAGCTAGAGGAATCCTGATATGAATTCCATACAGAGACTGTATTTATACCGAAGTTTAATTCTGGCCACAAGAAAAGTTGCCCTATACAGTGTGAGATTTTTTCAGGAAGCTTTTAAAAAGCATGCTAGGGGAGGCTTGAACTAACAACATCAGCACTGCTTTAACTGCCTGCTAAAGAAGTACCCCATGCTAACCAATTGCACCACTCAAGCCTTGATGTAAGAGAGCCTGAGCTTAACACTGCCTTCTTAAACTGGATAAAAGTTTACTTCTACTTTGATTATAGGCACAAAAAGCATTGAATCACCAGTGATCGTCAAACCAAAGTTAAGTCCCATGTGAAAAATAGCATATGACAGAAATTTCACCTGGCAAATGGATTATAACATGTTTACATAAATCTTTTTTTATCTTGTCCAAGCAAATGTACATACTGCCAGGTTTGTTTTTAAATTTCTGCTCAATAGAACTGCATACAGACACCTAATTGTAGTGGTTATTACATCACATAAAGAACTAAATCAGTGGCCTTTAATACTGCTCATCTGCTAACAGTCAAAGGTAAATCTTGTGTGGTATTAGCATGATGTACATTTCAAATGGATTCTAGAATTTAACACATATACATACCATCTTTTTATCTTGGTCACTATTAGAGTGGATCCAAAGCCAATCTCATGAACACGCTGTTTTAGACACATGATGAACAGGACACCATTGACAGTATCTAAGACAAACCACACACTGACATTTGTTTAAAACTTGTGCTCCAGGTGAGGCTCGAACTCACAACCTCGGCATTGCTTCACCTGTACTGCTGTATAAGTACCGCGCGCTAACCGATTGTGCCACTGGAGCTACAGGGCGGGTCGCACCTGGGTTTATCATGATCCTGAGCAGGCTGTTATCAATTACTGATTCATATGAATTTAGTGTTTTTACTAACCATGTAGTTGTTAACATTTACAGTATGATCACCAACCCTTCTCCTGGAGTCCTGAAGATTCTATTTCTAACCACGTGAATGTGTCTAACACAGATAATCAGTCAGGTCAATTAGTTGGATTTGGTAAAAGATTTGGGCTGAAGCAGAATTCTGCAGGATGGTAGATGTCCAGCGAATAATTGGGGACCACTTTCCTCTCAGAATCAAAGGTAGCAAACTGTACTTTTCCATGTTGAAGAACATTGCACCATCTTCAGTATCTTTAATATATATTTTTCCTCTGGTATGTTGTGGGTAGTAAAAGTGTCAGAAAAGCTAGAGGAATCCTGATATGAATTCCATACAGAGACTGTATTTATACCGAAGTTTAATTCTGGCCACAAGAAAAGTTGCCCTATACAGTGTGAGATTTTTTCAGGAAGCTTTTAAAAAGCATGCTAGGGGAGGCTTGAACTAACAACATGAGCACTGCTTTAACTGCCTGCTAAAGAAGTACCCCATGCTAACCAATTGCACCACTCAAGCCTTGATGTAAGAGAGCCTGAGCTTAACACTGCCTTCTTAAACTGGATAAAAGTTTACTTCTACTTTGATTATAGGCACAAAAAGCATTGAATCACCAGTGATCGTCAAACCAAAGTTAAGTCCCATGTGAAAAATAGCATATGACAGAAATTTCACCTGGCAAATGGATTATAACATGTTTACATAAATCTTTTTTTATCTTGTCCAAGCAAATGTACATACTGCCAGGTTTGTTTTTAAATTTCTGCTCAATAGAACTGCATACAGACACCTAATTGTAGTGAAGTTATTACATCACATAAAGAACTAAATCAGTGGCCTTTAATACTGCTCATCTGCTAACAGTCAAAGGTAAATCTTGTGTGGTATTAGCATGATGTACATTTCAAATGGATTCTAGAATTTAACACATATACATACCATCTTTTTATCTTGGTCACTATTAGAGTGGATCCAAAGCCAATCTCATGAACACGCTGTTTTAGACACATGATGAACAGGACACCATTGACAGTATCTAAGACAAACCACACACTGACATTTGTTTAAAACTTGTGCTCCAGGTGAGGCTCGAACTCACAACCTCGGCATTGCTTCACCTGTACTGCTGTATAAGTACCGCGCGCTAACCTATTGCGCCACTGGAGCTACAGGGCAGGTCGCACCTGGGTTTATCATGATCCTGAGCAGGCTGTTATCAATTACTGATTCATATGAATTCAGTGTTTTTACTAACCATGTAGTTGTTAACATTTACAGTATGATCACCAACCCTTCTCCTGGAGTCCTGAAGATTCTATTTCTAACCACGTGAATGTGTCTAACACAGATAATCAGTCAGGTCAATTAGTTGGATTTGGTAAAAGAGTTGGGCTGAAGCAGAGTTCTGCAGGATGGTAGATGTCCAGCGAATAATTGGGGACCACTTTCCTCTCAGAATCAAAGGTAGCAAACTGTACTTTTCCATGTTGAAGAACATTGCACCATCTTCAGTATCTTTAATATATATTTTTCCTCTGGTATGTTGTGGGTAGTAAAAGTGTCAGAAAAGCTAGAGGAATCCTGACATGCATTGAATCACCAGTGATCATCAAACCAAACGTAAGTCCCATGTGGCATTAGCATATAACGTAAACTTTACCTGGCAACTTGATTATAGCATGTTTACATTAATCTTTTTTTTATCTTGTTCCATATTAGGGTCTACCCAGAGCCTATACTTGGAACACTGGTGTCAGATGGTTACATTTTAGATTGGATAGCATTGATCCATATTTTTAGTCTAAGCAAATGTACATACTGCCAGATTTGTATTAAAATTTCTGCTCAAATGAACTGCATAAAGACACCTAATTGTAGTGAAGGTTTTACTTCACAAAAAGTTCTAAATCAGTGACCTTTAATACTGCTCATCTGATAACAGTCAAAGGTAAATCTTGTGTGGTATTAGCATAATGTACATTTAAATTGGATCCTTGAATTCAGCACATATACATAACATCATTTTATCTTGGTCACTATTAAAGTGGATCCAAAGCCAATCTGATGAACACCCTGTTTGAGACACATGATGAATGGGACACCGTTGACACTTATTCACAACATCTAAGACAAACCACACACTGACATTTGTTTTAAGATTCGTGCTCCAGGTGAGGCGCGAACTCACAACCTCGGCATTGCTTCACCTGTACTGCTGTATAAGTACCGCGCGCTAACCGATTGCGCCACTGGAGCTACAGGGCGGGTCGCACCTGGGTTTAGCATGATCCTGAGCAGGCTGTTATCAATTACTGATTCATATGAATTGAATGTTTTTACTAACCATGTAGTTGTTAACATTTACAGTATGATCACCAACCCTTCTCCTGGAGTCCTGAAGATTCTATTTCTAACTACGTGAATGTGTCTAACACAGATAAACAGTCAGGTCAATTAGTTGGATTTGGTAAAAGATTTGGGCTGAAGCAGAATTCTGCAGGATGGTAGATGTCCAGCGAATAATTGGGGACCACTTTCCTCTCAGAATCAAAGGTAGCAAACTGTACTTTTCCATGTTGAAGAACATTGCACCATCTTCAGTATCTTTAATATATATTTTTCCTCTGGTATGTTGTGGGTAGTAAAAGTGTCAGAAAAGCTAGAGGAATCCTGATATGAATTCCATACAGAGACTGTATTTATACCGAAGTTTAATTCTGGCCACAAGAAAAGTTGCCCTATACAGAGTGAGATTTTTTCAGGAAGCTTTTAAAAAGCATGCTAGGGGAGGCTTGAACTAACAACATCAGCACTGCTTTAACTGCCTGCTGAAGAAGTACCCCATGCTAACCAATTGCACCACTCAAGCCTTGATGTAAGAGAGCCTGAGCTTAACACTGCCTTCTTAAACTGGATAAAAGTTTACTTCTACTTTGATTATAGGCACAAAAAGCATTGAATCACCAGTGATCGTCAAACCAAAGTTAAGTCCCATGTGAAAAATAGCATATGACAGAAATTTCACCTGGCAAATGGATTATACCATGTTTACATAAATCTTTTTTTATCTTGTCCAAGCAAATGTACATACTGCCAGGTTTGTTTTTAAATTTCTTCTCAATAGAACTGCATACAGACACCTAATTGTAGTGAAGTCATTACTTCACATAAAGAACTAAATCAGTGGCCTTTAATACTGCTCATCTGCTAACAGTCAAAGGTAAATCTTGTGTGGTATTAGCATGATGTACATTGCAAATGGATTCTAGAATTTAACACATATACATACCATCTTTTTATCTTGGTCACTATTAGAGTGGATCCAAAGCCAATCTCATGAACACGCTGTTTTAGACACATGATGAACAGGACACCATTGACAGTATCTAAGACAAACCACAGACTGACATTTGTTTAAAACTTGTGCTCCAGGTGAGGCTCGAACTCACAACCTCGGCATTGCTTCACCTGTACTGCTGTATAAGTACCGCGCGCTAACCGATTGCGCCACTGGAGCTACAGGGCGGGTCGCACCTGGGTTTATCATGATCCTGAGCAGGCTGTTATCAATTACTGATTCATATGAATTTAGTGTTTTTACTAACCATGTAGTTGTTAACATTTACAGTATGATCACCAACCCTTCTCCTGGAGTCCTGAAGATTCTATTTCTAACCACGTGAATGTGTCTAACACAGATAATCAGTCAGGTCAATTAGTTGGATTTGGTAAAAGATTTGGGCTGAAGCAGAATTCTGCAGGATGGTAGATGTCCAGCGAATAATTGGGGACCACTTTCCTCTCAGAATCAAAGGTAGCAAACTGTACTTTTCCATGTTGAAGAACATTGCACCATCTTCAGTATCTTTAATATATATTTTTCCTCTGGTATGTTGTGGGTAGTAAAAGTGTCAGAAAAGCTAGAGGAATCCTGACATGCATTGAATCACCAGTGATCATCAAACCAAACGTAAGTCCCATGTGGCATTAGCATATAACGTAAACTTTACCTGGCAACTTGATTATAGCATGTTTACATTAATCTTTTTTTTATCTTGTTCCATATTAGGGTCTACCCAGAGCCTATACTCGGAACACTGGTGTCAGATGGTTACATTTTAGATTGGATAGCATTGATCCATATTTTTAGTCTAAGCAAATGTACATACTGCCAGATTTGTATTAAAATTTCTGCTCAATAGAACTGCATAAAGACACCTAATTGTAGTGAAGGTTTTACTTCACAAAAAGTTCTAAATCAGTGACCTTTAATACTGCTCATCTGATAACAGTCAAAGGTAAATCTTGTGTGGTATTAGCATAATGTACATTTAAATTGGATCCTTGAATTCAGCACATATACATAACATCATTTTATCTTGGTCACTATTAAAGTGGATCCAAAGGCAATCTGATGAACACCCTGTTTGAGACACATGATGAATGGGACACCGTTGACACTTATTCACAACATCTAAGACAAACCACACACTGACATTTGTTTTAAAATTCGTGCTCCAGGTGAGGTTCGAACTCACAACCTCGGCATTGCTTCACCTGTACTGCTGTATAAGTACCGCGCGCTAACCGATTGCGCTACGGGAGCTAAAGGGCGGGTCGCACCTGGGTTTAGCATGATCCTGAGCAGGCTGTTATCAATTCCTGATTCATATGAATTGAATGTTTTTACTAACCATGTAGTTGTTAACATTCACAGTATGATCACCAACCCTTCTCCTGGAGTCCTGAAGATTCTATTTCTAACCACGTGAATGTGTCTAACACAGATAATCAGTCAGGTCAATTAGTTGGATTTGGTAAAAGATTTGGGCTGAAGCAGAATTCTGCAGGATGGTAGATGTCCAGCGAATAATTGGGGACCACTTTCCTCTCAGAATCAAAGGTAGCAAACTGTACTTTTCCATGTTGAAGAACATTGCACCATCTTCAGTATCTTTAATATATATTTTTCCTCTGGTATGTTGTGGGTAGTGAAAGTGTCAGAAAAGCTAGAGGAATCCTGACATGCATTGAATCACCAGTGATCATCAAACCAAACGTAAGTCCCATGTGGCATTAGCATATAACGTAAACTTTACCTGGCAACTTGATTATAGCATGTTTACATTAATCTTTTTTTTTATCTTGTTCCATATTAGGGTCTACCCAGAGCCTATACTCGGAACACTGGTGTCAGATGGTTACATTTTAGATTGGATAGCATTGATCCATATTTTTAGTCTAAGCAAATGTACATACTGCCAGATTTGTATTAAAATTTCTGCTCAATAGAACTGCATAAAGACACCTAATTGTACTGAAGGTTTTACTTCACAAAAAGTTCTAAATCAGTGACCTTTAATACTGCTCATCTGATAACAGTCTAAGGTAAATCTTGTGTGGTATTAGCATAATGTACATTTAAATTGGATCCTTGAATTCAGCACATATACATAACATCATTTTATCTTGGTCACTATTAAAGTGGATCCAAAGGCAATCTGATGAACACCCTGTTTGAGACACATGATGAATGGGACACCGTTGACACTTATTCACAACATCTAAGACAAACCACACACTGACATTTGTTTTAAAATTCGTGCTCCAGGTGAGGTTCGAACTCACAACCTCGGCATTGCTTCACCTGTACTGCTGTATAAGTACCGCGCGCTAACCGATTGCGCTACTGGAGCTACAGGGCGGGTCGCACCTGGGTTTAGCATGATCCTGAGCAGGCTGTTATCAATTCCTGATTCATATGAATTGAATGTTTTTACTAACCATGTAGTTGTTAACATTTACAGTATGATCACCAACCCTTCTCCTGGAGTCCTGAAGATTCTATTTCTAACCACGTGAATGTGTCTAACACAGATAATCAGTCAGGTCAATTAGTTGGATTTGGTAAAAGATTTGGGCTGAAGCAGAATTCTGCAGGATGGTAGATGTCCAGCGAATAATTGGGGACCACTTTCCTCTCAGAATCAAAGGTAGCAAACTGTACTTTTCCATGTTGAAGAACATTGCACCATCTTCAGTATCTTTAATATATATTTTTCCTCTGGTATGTTGTGGGTAGTGAAAGTGTCAGAAAAGCTAGAGGAATCCTGACATGCATTGAATCACCAGTGATCATCAAACCAAACGTAAGTCCCATGTGGCATTAGCATATAACGTAAACTTTACCTGGCAACTTGATTATAGCATGTTTACATTAATCTTTTTTTTTATCTTGTTCCATATTAGGGTCTACCCAGAGCCTATACTCGGAACACTGGTGTCAGATGGTTACATTTTAGATTGGATAGCATTGATCCATATTTTTAGTCTAAGCAAATGTACATACTGCCAGATTTGTATTAAAATTTCTGCTCAATAGAACTGCATAAAGACACCTAATTGTACTGAAGGTTTTACTTCACAAAAAGTTCTAAATCAGTGACCTTTAATACTGCTCATCTGATAACAGTCAAAGGTAAATCTTGTGTGGTATTAGCATAATGTACATTTAAATTGGATCCTTGAATTCAGCACATATACATAACATCATTTTATCTTGATCACTATTAAAGTGAATCCAAAGCCAATCTGATGAACACCCTGTTTGAGACACATGATGAATGGGACACCGTTGACACTTATTCACAACATCTAAGACAAACCACACACTGACATTTGTTTTAAAATTCGTGCTCCAGGTGAGGCTCGAACTCACAACCTCGGCATTGCTTCACCTGTACTGCTGTATAAGTACCGCGCGCTAACCGATTGCGCCACTGGAGCTACAGGGTGGGTCGTACCTGGGTTTACCATGATCCTGAGCAGGCTGTTATCAATTACTGATTCATATGAATTGAATGTTTTTACTAACCATGTAGTTGTTAACATTTACAGTAAGATCACCAACCCTTCTCCTGGAGTCCTGAAGATTCTATTTCTAACCATGTGAATGTGTCTATTACAGATAATCAGTCCAGTCAATTAGTTAGATTTGGTAAAAGGTTTGGGCTGAAGCAGAATTCTGCAGGATGGTAGATGTCCAGCGAATAATTGGGGACCACTTGCCTCTCAGAATCATTCATTCATTCATTCATTTTCTCCCGCTTATCCGTAATTCGGGTCGCGGGGGCAGCAGTCTAAGCAGGCCCCGCCTTCGACTGGTGCCCAATCCTCACAGCACCGTCCCTTATGGTCCCTCCTGCAGGTGATGAGCCCACGGGAAGGCGGCCCCACGTCAATCCGACGTCACGGACCTTGATATTTCCCTCGTAAGGGACCCCCGGAGCATAGAGGGTTAAGGGCCTTGCTCAAGGGCCCAAGAGTGGCAGCTTGGCGATACCGGGGCCCCGACCTTCCGATCGGCAACCCAGCGCCTTAACCGCTGGAGCCACCACTCCCCCCGCCTCTCAGAATCAAAGGTAGCAAACTGTACTTTTCCATGTTGAAGAACATTGCACCATCTTCAGTATCTTTAATATATATTTTTCCTCTGGTATGTTGTGGGTAGTAAAAGTGTCAGAAAAGCTAGAGGAATCCTGATATGAATTCCATACAGAGACTGTATTTATACCGAAGTTTAATTCTGGCCACAAGAAAAGTTGCCCTATACAGTATAAGATTTTTTCAGGAAGCTTTTAAAAAGCATGCTAGGTGAGGCTTGAGCTCACAACATCAGCACTGCTTTAACTACCTGCTGAATAAGTACCCCATGCTAACCAATTGCACCACTCAAGCCTTGATGTAAGAGAGCCTGAGCTTAACACTGCCTTCTTAAACCGGATAAAAGTTTACCTTTACTTTAATATAGGCACAAAAAGCATTGAATCACCAGTGATCGTCAAACCAAAGTTAAGTCCCATGTGAAAAATAGCATATGACAGAAATTTCACCTGGCAAATGGATTATACCATGTTTACATAAATCTTTTTTTATCTTGTCCAAGCAAATGTACATACTGCCAGGTTTGTTTTTAAATTTCTGCTCAATAGAACTGCATACAGACACCTAATTGTAGTGAAGTTTTTACTTCACATAAAGAACTAAGTCAGTGGCCTTTAATCCTGCTCATCTGATAACAGTCAAAGGTAAATCTTGTGTGGTATTAGCATGATGTACATTTCAAATGGATTCTAGAATTTAACACATATACATACCATCTTTTTATTTTGGTCACTATTAGAGTGGATCCAAAGCCAATCTCATGAACACGCTGTTTTAGACACATGATGAACAGGACACCATTGACAGTATCTAAGACAAACCACACACTGACATTTGTTTAAAACTTGTGTTCCAGGTGAGGCTCGAACTCACAACCTCGGCATTGCTTCACCTGTACTGCTGTATAAGTACCGCGCGCTAACCGATTGTGCCACTGGAGCTACAGGGTGGGTCGTACCTGGGTTTAGCATGATCCTGAGCAGGCTGTTATCAATTACT
Source organism: Silurus aristotelis (assembly GCF_946808225.1). Classification (NCBI taxonomy): domain Eukaryota; kingdom Metazoa; phylum Chordata; class Actinopteri; order Siluriformes; family Siluridae; genus Silurus; species Silurus aristotelis. The sequence goes on from NC_139586.1 coordinate 15,564,158, forward strand.
GATTCATATGAATTGAATGTTTTTACTAACCATGTAGTTGTTAACATTTACAGTATGATCACCAACCCTTCTCCTGGAGTCCTGAAGATTCTATTTCTAACCACGTGAATGTGTCTAACACAGATAATCAGTCAGGTCAATTAGTTGGATTTGGTAAAAGATTTGGGCTAAAGCAGAATTCTGCAGGATGGTAGATGTCCAGCGAATAATTGGGGACCACTTTCCTCTCAGAATCAAAGGTAGCAAACTGTACTTTTCCATGTTGAAGAACATTGCACCATCTTCAGTATCTTTAATATATATTTTTCCTCTGGTATGTTGTGGGTAGTAAAAGTGTCAGAAAAGCTAGAGGAATCCTGACATGCATTGAATCACCAGTGATCATCAAACCAAACGTAAGTCCCATGTGGCATTAGCATATAACGTAAACTTTACCTGGCAACTTGATTATAGCATGTTTACATTAATCTTTTTTTTATCTTGTTCCATATTAGGGTCTACCCAGAGCCTATACTCGGAACACTGGTGTCAGATGGTTACATTTTAGATTGGATAGCATTGATCCATATTTTTAGTCTAAGCAAATGTACATACTGCCAGATTTGTATTAAAATTTCTGCTCAATAGAACTGCATAAAGACACCTAATTGTAGTAAGGGTTTTACTTCACAAAAAGTTCTAAATCAGTGACCTTTAATACTGCTCATCTGATAACAGTCAAAGGTAAATCTTGTGTGGTATTAGCATAATGTACATTTGAATTGGATCCTTGAATTCAGCACATATACATAACATCATTTTATCTTGGTCACTATTAAAGTGGATCCAAAGCCAATCTGATGAACACCCTGTTTGAGACACATGATGAATGGGACACCGTTGACACTTATTCACAACATCTAAGACAAACCACACACTGACATTTGTTTTAGAAGTCGTGCTCCAGGTGAGGCTCGAACTCACAACCTCGGCATTGCTTCACCTGTACTGCTGTATAAGTACCGCGCGCTAACCGATTGCGCCACTGGAGCTACAGGGTGGGTCGTACCTGGGTTTACCATGATCCTGAGCAGGCTGTTATTAATTACTGATTCATATGAATTGAATGTTTTTACTAACCATGTAGTTGTTAACATTTACAGTAAGATCACCAACCCTTCTCCTGGAGTCCTGAAGATTCTATTTCTAACCATGTGAATGTGTCTATCACAGATAATCAGTCCAGTCAATTAGTTAGATTTGGTAAAAGATTTGGGCTGAAGCAGAATTCTGCAGGATGGTAGATGTCCAGTGAATAATTGGGGACCACTTGCCTCTCAGAATCATTCATTCATTCATTCATTTTCTCCCGCTTATCCGTAATTCGGGTCGCGGGGGCAGCAGTCTAAGCAGGCCCCCGCCTTCGACTGGTGCCCAATCCTCACAGCACCGTCCCTCATGGTCCCTCCTGCAGGTGATGAGCCCACGGGAAGGCGGCCCCACGTCACTCCGACGTCACGGACCTTGATATTTCCCTCGTAAGGGACCCCCGGAGCATAGAGGGTTAAGGGCCTTGCTCAAGGGCCCAAGAGTGTCAGCTTGGCGATACCGGGGCCCCGACCTTCCGATCGGCAACCCAGCGCCTTAACCGCTGGAGCCACCACTCCCCCCGCCTCTCAGAATCAAAGGTAGCAAACTGTACTTTTCCATGTTGAAGAACATTGCACCATCTTCAGTATCTTTAATATATATTTTTCCTCTGGTATGTTGTGGGTAGTGAAAGTGTCAGAAAAGCTAGAGGAATCCTGATATGAATTCCATACAGAGACTGTATTTATACCGAAGTTTAATTCTGGCCACAAAAAAAGTTGCCCTATACAGTGTGAGATTTTTTCAGGAAGCTTTTAAAAAGCATGCTAGGTGAGGCTTGAGCTCACAACATCAGCACTGCTTTAACTGCCTGCTGAATAAGTACCCCATGCTAACCAATTGCACCACTCAAGCCTTGATGTAAGAGAGCCTGAGCTTAACACTGCCTTCTTAAACCGGATAAAAGTTTACCTTTACTTTAATTATAGGCACAAAAAGCATTGAATCACCAGTGATCGTCAAACCAAAGTTAAGTCCCATGTGAAAAATAGCATATGACAGAAATTTCACCTGGCAAATGGATTATAACATGTTTACATAAATCTTTTTTTATCTTGTTCAAGCAAATGTACATACTGCCAGGTTTGTTTTTAAATTTCTGCTCAATAGAACTGCATACATACACCTAATTGTAGTGAAGTTTTTACTTCACATAAAGAACTAAATCAGTGGCCTTTAATCCTGCTCATCTGATAACAGTCAAAGGTAAATCTTGTGTGGTATTAGCATGATGTACATTTCAAATGGATTCTAGAATTTAACACATATACATACCATCTTTTTATCTTGGTCACTATTAGAGTGGATCCAAAGCCAATCTCATGAACACGCTGTTTTAGACACATGATGAACAGGACACCATTGACAGTATCTAAGACAAACCACACACTCTCATTTGTTTAAAACTTGTGCTCCAGGTGAGGCTCGAACTCACAACCTCAGCATTGCTTCACCTGTACTGCTGTATAAGTACCGCGCACTAACCGATTGCGCCACTGGGTGGCTCGTACCTGGGTTTAGCATGATCCTGAGCAGGCTGTTATCAATTACTGATTCATTTGAATTGAATGTTTTTACTAACCATTTAGTTGTTAACATTTACAGTAAGATCACCAACCCTTCTCCTGGAGTCCTGAAGATTCTATTCCTAACCATGTGAATGTGTCTAACACAGATAATCAGTCCAGTCAATTAGTTAGATTTGGTAAAAGATTTGGGATGAAGCAGAATTCTGCAGGATGGTAGATGTCCAGCGAATAATTGGGGACCACTTGCCTCTCAGAATCATTCATTCATTCAATTATTTTTTCCCGCTTATCCGTAATTCGGGTCGCGGGGGCAGCAGTTTTAGCAGGCCCCCGCCTTCGACTGGTGCCCAATCCTCACAGCACCGTCCCTTATGGTCCCTCCTGCAGGTGATGAGCCCACGGGAAGGCGGCCCCACGTCACTCCGACGTCACGGACCTTGATATTTCCCTCGTAAGGGACCCCCGGAGCATAGAGGGTATAAGGGCCTTGCTCAAGGGCCCAAGAGTGGCAGCTTGGCGATACCAGGGCCCCGACCTTCCGATCGGCAACCCAGCGCCTTAACCGCTGGAGCCACCACTCCCCCCGCCTCTCAGAATCAAAGGTAGCTAACTGTACTTTTCCATGTTGAAGAACATTGCACCATCTTCAGTATCTTTAATATAAATTTTTTCTCTGGTATGTTGTGGGTAGTGAAAGTGTCAGAAAAGCTAGAGGAATCCTGATATGCATTGAATCACCAGTGATCATCAAACCAAACGTAAGTCCCATGTGGCATTAGCATATAACGTAAACTCTACCTGGCAACTTGATTATAGCATGTTTACATTAATCTTTTTTTATCTTGTTCCATATTAGGGTCTACCCAGAGCCTATACTTGGAACACTGGTGTCAGATGGTTACATTTTAGATTGGATAGCATTGATCCATATTTTTAGTCTAAGCAAATGTACATACTGCCAGATTTGTATTAAAATTTCTGCTCAATAGAACTGCATAAAGACACCTAATTGTACTGAAGGTTTTACTTCACAAAAAGTTCTAAATCAGTGACCTTTAATACTGCTCATCTGATAACAGTCAAAGGTAAATCTTGTGTGGCATTAGCATAATGTACATTTAAATTGGATCCTTGAATTCAGCACATATACATAACATCATTTTATCTTGGTCACTATTGAAGTGGATCCAAAGCCAATCTGATGAACACCCTGTTTGAGACACATGATGAATGGGACACCGTTGACACTTATTCACAACATCTAAGACAAACCACACACTGACATTTATTTTAAAATTCATGCTCCAGGTGAGGCTCGAACTCACAACCTCGGCATTGCTTCACCTGTACTGCTGTATAAGTACCGCGCGCTAACCGATTGCGCCACTGGAGCTACAGGGTGGGTCGTACCTGGGTTTAGCATGATCCTGAGCAGGCTGTTATCAATTACTGATTCATATGAATTGAATGTTTTTACTAAACATGTAGTTGTTAACATTTACAGTAAGATCACCAACCCTTCTCCTGGAGTCCTGAAGATTCTATTTCTAACCATGTGAATGTGTCTATCACAGATAATCAGTCCAGTCAATTAGTTAGATTTGGTAAAAGATTTGGGCTGAAGCAGAATTCTGCAGGATGGTAGATGTCCAGCGAATAATTGGGGACCACTTGCCTCTCAGAATCATTCATTCATTCATTCATTTTCTCCTGCTTATCCGTAATTCGGGTCGCGGGGGCAGCAGTCTAAGCAGGCCCCCGCCTTCGACTGGTGCCCAATCCTCACAGCACCGTCCCTTATGGTCCCTCCTGCAGGTGATGAGCCCACGGGAAGGCGGCCCCACGTCACTCCGACGTCACGGACCTTGATATTTCCCTCGTAAGGGACCCCCGGAGCATAGAGGGTTAAGGGCCTTGCTCAAGGGCCCAAGAGTGGCAGCTTGGCGATACCGGGGCCCCGACCTTCCGATCGGCAACCCAGCGCCTTAACCGCTGGAGCCACCACTCCCCCCGCCTCTCAGAATCAAAGGTAGCAAACTGTACTTTTCCATGTTGAAGAACATTGCACCATCTTCAGTATCTTTAATATATATTTTTCCTCTGGTATGTTGTGGGTAGTGAAAGTGTCAGAAAAGCTAGAGGAATCCTGATATGAATTCCATACAGAGACTGTATTTATACCGAAGTTTAATTCTGGCCACAAGAAAAGTTGCCCTATACAGTGTGAGATTTTTTCAGGAAGCTTTTAAAAAGCATGCCAGGTGAGGCTTGAGCTCACAACATCAGCACTGCTTTAACTGCCTGCTGAAGAAGTACCCCATGCTAACCAATTGCACCACTCAAGCCTTGATGTAAGAGAGCCTGACCTTAACACTGCCTTCTTAAACTGGATAAAAGTTTACTTTTACTTTGATTATAGGCACAAAAAGCATTGAATCACCAGTGATCGTCAAACCAATGTTAAGTCCCATGTGAAAAATAGCATATGACAGAAATTTCACCTGGCAAATGGATTATACCATGTTTACATAAATCTTTTTTTATCTTGTCCAAGCAAATGTACATACTGCCAGGTTTGTTTTAAAATTTCTGCTCAATAGAACTGCATACAGACACCTAATTGTAGTGAAGTTATTACTTCACATAAAGAACTAAATCAGTGGCCTTTAATACTGCTCATCTGCTAACAGTCAAAGGTAAATCTTGTGTGGTATTAGCATGATGTACATTTCAAATGGATTCTAGAATTTAACACATATACATACCATCTTTTTATCTTGGTCACTATTAGAGTGGATCCAAAGCCAATCTCATGAACACGCTGTTTTAGACACATGATGAACAGGACACCATTGACAGTATCTAAGACAAACCACACACTGACATTTGTTTAAAACTTGTGCTCCAGGTGAGGCTCGAACTCACAACCTCGGCATTGCTTCACCTGTACTGCTGTATAAGTACCGCGGGCTAACCGATTGCGCTACAGTGTGTGGTGTACCTGGGTTTAGCATGATCCTGAGCAGGCTGTGATTAATTACTGATTCATATGAATTGAATGTTTTTACTAACCATGCAGTTGTTAACATTTACAGTATGATCACCAACCCTTCTCCTGGAGTCCTAAAGATTCTATTTCTAAACATGTGAATGTGTCTGACACAGATAATCAGTCCAGTCAATTAGTGAGATTTGGTAAAAGATTTGTTTTTTTGCAGGATGGTTGATGTCCAGGAGGATGATTGGGGACCACTTACCTCTCAGAATCAAAAGTAGCAAACTGTACTTTTCCATGTTGAAGAACATTGCACCATCTTCAGTATCTTTAACATATATATTTCATCTGGTATGTTGTGGGTAGTGAAAGTGTCCGAAAATCTAGACTCTAGAGGAATCCTAATATGAACTTCATACAGAGACGTATTTATAGCGAATTTTGATTCTGGCCACAAGGAAAGTTGCCCTATACAGTGTGAGATTTTTTCAGGAAGCTTTTAAAAAGCATGCTAGGTGAGGCTAGAGCTTACATCATAAACATTGCATTACCTGCCTGCTTAATTATTACCTAATGCTAACCAATTGCACAGCTCAAGCCCTTATGTAAGTGAGCCTGAGCTAAACAATGCCTTCTTAAACCGGATAAAAGTTTCCTTAACTTTAATTATAGGCACAAAAAGCATTGAATCACCAGTGATCATTAAACCAAACGTAAGTCCCATGTGGCATTAGCATACAACGTTAACTTTACCTGGCAACTTGATTATAGCATGTTTACAATAATCTTTTTTTATCTGTTTCCATATTAGGGTCTACCCAGAGCCTATACTCGGAACACTGGTGTCAGACGGTTACATTTTAGATTGGATAGCATTGATCCATATTTTTAGTCAAAGCAAATGTACATACTGCCAGATTTGTATTTAAATTTCTGCTCAATAGAACTGCATACAGACACCTAATTGTAGTGAAGGTTTTACTTCACAAAAAGGTCTAAATCAGTGACCTTTAATACTGCTCATCTGATAACAGTCAAAGGTAAATCTTGTGTGGTATTAGCATAATGTACATTTAAGTTGGATCCTCGAATTCAGCACATATACATAACATCATTTTATCTTGGTCACTATTAAAGTGGATCCAAAGCCAATCTGATGAACACCCTGTTTGAGACACATGATGAATGGAACACCGTTGACACTTATTCACAGCATCTAAGACAAACCACACACTGACATTTGTTTTAAAATTCATGCTCCAGGTGAGGCTCGAACTCACAACCTCGGCATTGCTTCACCTGTACTGCTGTATAAGTACCGCGCGCTAACCGATTGCAATTGCGCCACTGGAGCTACAGGGTGGGTTGTACCTGGGTTTAGCATGATCCTGAGCAGGCTGTTATCAATTACTGATTCATATGAATTGAATGTTTTTACTAACCATGTAGTTGTTAACATTTACAGTAAGATCACCAACCCTTCTCCTGGAGTCCTGAAGATTCTATTTCTAACCATGTGAATGTGTCTAACACAGATAATCAATCCAGTCAATTAGTTAGATTTGGTAAATGATTTGGGCTGAAGCAGAATTCTGTAGGATGGTAGATGTCCAGGAGCATGATTAAGGACCACTTGCCTCTCAGATTTAAAGGTAGCAAACTGTACTTTTCCATGTTGAAGAACATTGCACCATCTTCAGTATCTTTAATATATATTTTTCATCTGGTATGTTGTGGGTAGTGAAAGTTTCAGAAAAGCTAGAGAAATCCTGATATGAACTCCATACAGAGATGTATTTATGCTGAGGTTTGATTCTGGCCACAAGGAAAGTTGCCTTATACAGTGTGAGATTTTTTCAGGAAGCTTTGAAAAAGCATGCTAGGTGAGGCTTGAGCTTTCAACATCAGAACTTCATTAACGGCTTGTTGAATAAGTACCCCAATGCTAACCTATTGCACCACTCAAGCCTTCATGTAAGAGAGCCTGAGCTTAACACTGCCTTCTTAAACTGGATAAAAGTTTACCTTTACTTTGATTATAGGCACAAAAAGCATTGAATCATCAGTGATTGTCAAACCAAACGTAAGTGCCATGTCGCATTAGCATATAACTTGAAATTCACCTGGCAACTTGATTATAGCATTTTTACATTAATCTTTTTTTTTATCTTATTTTATATTAGGATCTACCCAGAGCCTATACTCGGAACACTGGTGTGAGACGGTTACATTTTAGATTGGATAGCATAGATCCATATTTATAGTGTCTAAGCAAATGTACATACTGCCAGATTAGTATTAAAATCTCTGCTCAATAGAACTGCATACAGACACCAAATTGTAATGAAGGTTTACTTCTTAAAAAGTACTAAATCAGTGACCTTTAATACTGCTCATCTGCTAACAATCAAAGGTAAATCTTGTGTGGTATTAGCATAATGTACATTTCAAATGGATTCTTGAATTTAACACATATACATAACATCTTTTTATCTTGGTCACTGTTAGACTGGATCAAAATCCAATCTCATGAAAACCCTGTTTGAGACACATGATGGATAGGACACCATTGACAGTATCTAAGACAAACCACACACTGAAATTTGTTTTAAAAATCATGCTCCAGATGAGGCTCAAACTCACAACCTCAGACTTGCTTCACCCGTACTGCTGTATAAGTACCGTGCACTAACCGTTTGTGCCACAGGAGCTACAAGGAGGTTTGTACATGGGTTTAGCATGATCGTGAGCAGGCTGTGATCAGTTACTGATTCATATGAATTGAATGTTTTTACTAACCATGTAGTTGTTAACATTTACAGTATGATCACCAACCCTTCTCCTGGAGTCCTGAAGATTCTATTTCTAACCACGTGAGTGTGTCTAACACAGATAATCAGTCCAGTCAATGAGTTAGATTTGGTAAAAGATTTGGGCTGAAGCAGAATTCTGCAGGATGGTAGATGTCCAGGAGCTTGATTGGGGACCACTTTCCTCTCAGAATCAAAGATAGCAACCTGTACTTTTCCATGTTGAAGAACATTGCACCATCTTCAGTATCTTTAACATATAGCGAATTTTGATTCTGGCCACAAGGAAAGTTGGCCTATACAGTGTGAGATTTTTTCAGGAAGCTTTTAAAAAGCATGCTAGGTGAGGCTAGAGATTACATCATAAGCATTGCATTACCTGCCTGCTGAATTATTACCTAATGCTAACCAATTGCACCGCTCAAGCCCTTATGTAAGTGAGCCTGAGCTAAACACTGCCTTCTTAAACCGGATAAAAGTTTCCTTAACTTTGATTATAGGCACAAAAAGCATTGAATCACCAGTGATCATCAAACCAAACGTAAGTCCCATATGGCATTAGCATATAACGTAAACTTTACCTGGCAACTTGATTATAGCATGTTTACATTAATCTTTTTTTTATCTTGTTCCATATTAGGGTCTACCCAGAGCCTGTACTGCCTTCTTAAACTAGATAAAAGTTTACCTTTACTTTGATTACAGGCACAAAAAGCCAAACCAAAGATAAATCCAATGTGGCATTAGCATATAACATAAACTTCAACTGGCAACTTATATATATATATATATATATATATATATATATATATATATATATATATATATATATATATATATATATATATATATATATATATATATATATATATATCATCCCTACTGAACACCTTTGGGATGAATTGGAATGCTGACTGCACCCCGGACCTCATCTAAATCACTACCTGCCTTTCCTAATACCCATGTGGCTGATGAACACAAATACCCATAAGCACACTCCAATAAAATAGTGGAACACCTTCCCAGAAGAGTAAAGGGAATCATAAGAGCAAAATGGAACTAAATGTTTAATTCAATGCTCAAAAAGTATTTTCTCTGCTTGTGTTCTATATGGTGATTGTTCAGGGTGGATACGTTCAGTTTTTTTTATTATAAATTATATATAATGTGGAAAAGGTCCCCTGGTGGTCTAGTGGTTAAGATGCAGCGCTCCCACCGCTGCGACCCGGGTTCAATTCCCGGTCAGGGAACCATCCCCAGCCACTCTTAGTGCCGGTCCCAAGCCCGGATAAATTGCCCGGATAAATTGGGGAGGGGTTGCGTTAGGAAGGGCATCCAGCGTAAAACATGTGCCAAATCAAACGTGTGGAGGATCCGCTGTGGCGACCCCTACCGGGTGAAGCCGAAAAGAATATATAATGTGGAAAACTGTAACACATGGAAAAAATACACAAAAATGGAAGGACAACCCGAGCTCATTTTATGAGGTTAATATTAATGCTTTTGCAAGAGATGATGTATTTGTGTGTTGTAGCTGTGGCTACAGTGAAAGAGGATTTGATGAATTGTGTTAAATGGGTTTCTTGCTTTATTAATGGCATTCATCCTCACTCTATGAGATAGCTGTATTACGACTCTTTGTAATACTGTGTTTCTGTATAATATTGTTTCAATACCAATGGCATAATTATAATAGTATTAAGCAGTGGATTGATTCCGGTAGGAAACCACTAAAGGTGTAAAAATCACGGCCCACCACCACAGTTCCGAGTCTATTGTACTAGCTGCATAGGTAAAAGTACTACAAACTCACTTGACTTTATTTTACAGACATATAGTTCAATTGTGACTCATTTAAAATCGACACAAGAATCTAATTATACTACAATTAACACATATCTGTGGAGTGTAACTTTATCCCTCAATATGATTAGTTAAATAACTTAAAGGCTATTCAAGTGTTATGGCATCTTCTGCTGGAAGTATTGTGTCATACATTTTTTAGCCCCAATGACTTCAAGACAGGGGGATTTATAATTATTTATTTATTTATTTATTTAAATTTTATAATCATAAAAAACACTTTCTTTGAGGACAGGGACAAAGACCGGCCCAGCCAGTTGTCACCAGGTTTCTACAGATTATCTAGAAAATGCTTTTAGAAATAAACTTGCAATTCAGTGTCCTTCAGTCTGCACCACAAGGACGACACTGCGGTGGGGTTTTATAGTGCACGAAGAAATTTTTTTTGATATTTGGAATATTCTCAAAATAAACCTATAGAGTAAAATTGAGAATTCAACTGCGCATTGTCTTTTTTGCCTTTTGTTATGATACTTAATGAGATTTTATACGATATTTTACTTTAAAAAGTAGTGTTATATAAGTAATTCTCAATCTGCCGCCTCAGGTGACATTTTCGGGTTAGTGATCATTAACGCGCGTGCGGAAGCGCTCGAGAGTACCAGTTTAACCCTCAATAATGCTGTTTTTATCTTGTTAAAAAAACATATAAAATAAAAACTTACAAACGTTTGCTGCTCATATTCTCATGTGGAAACCTAAATACCACGCATTTTATTCTCACAGAAAAGCTCTGACAATCGATCAGTATCAAGCGCTTCATGGCAAAGCTCCAGTGCGCAATCGGTTAGGATTCCACACATCCCAAAAACAAGCTGTTCTGATGGCTGTGGTCTGATAAATGTCTCTGCAACAACATGCCGGGACCCCAACAGATCTGAAACATCAGCTATCACCAAAGAGATGCTTCTCTGATCACAGTCTAAAGTAAATCATATGTGGTATTAGCATATAATGTACACTGCACTTGGATCCTTGTATTTGGCGTATCTCTTTATCTTGCTTATTATTAGGGTGGACCCAATGCGAGTCACAGGAACATCATGTGTGAGGCAGAAGTACATTCTGAATGGCATGCCATGGACACTTATTCATAATATCTCTTCCAATCCACATACCGAGATGATTGTTTTAAAATTCATGTTCCAGGTGAGGGTCAATCTCACAACTTCGGCATTGCTTCACCTGTACTGCTGTATAGGTACCGCGCGATAACCGATTGCGCCACTGGAGCTACAGGGTGGGTTGTACCTGGGTTTAGCATGATCCTGAGCAGGCTGCGATCAATTACTGATTCATATGAATTGAATGTTTTTACTAACCATGTAGTTGTTAACATTTACAGTATGATCACCAACCCTTCTCCTGGAGTCCTAAAGATTCTATTTCTAACCATGTGAACCATGCGAACCATGTGAAACTGTACTTTTCCATGTTAAAGAACATTGCACCATCTTCAGTATCTTTAACATATATATTTCATTTGGTACGTTGTGGGTAGTGAAAGTGTCAGAAAATCTAGAGGAATCCTGATATGAACTCCATATAGACAGGTATTTATACAGAAGTTTGTTTCTGGCCACAACAAAAGTTGCCCTATACAGTGTAAGATTTTTTCAGGAAGCTTTTAAAAAGCATGCTAGGTAAGGCTTGCGCTTTCAACATCAGCAAGGCATTAACTGCTTGCTGAATAAGTACTCCATGCTAACTAATTACACCACTCAAGCCTTGATGGAAGTGAGCCTGAGCTTAACACTGCCTTCTTAAACTGGATAAAAGTAGATCCATATTTATAGTGTCTAAGCAAATGTACATACTGCCAGATTTGTATTAAAATCTCTGCTTAATAGAACTGCATACAGACACCAAATTGTAATGAAGGTTTTACTTCTTAAAAAGTACTAAGTCAGTGACCTTTAATCCTGCTCATCTGCTAACAATCGAAGGTAAATCTTTTGTGGTATTAGCATAATGTACATTTCAAATAGATTCTTGAATTTAACACGTTATTTAACATCTTTTTATCTTGGTCAGTATTAGAGTGGATCCAAAGCCAATCTCATGAACATCCTGTTTGAGACACATGATGAATAAGACCATATTGACCGATTGCGTCACTGGAGATACAGAATGTGTACCTTCCGTACATTACTATTTATGTACTTGTCAACATTTACAGAAGGATAAACCTTATATTCCCAGCATTTTATTTTCACAGATCAGTATCAACAGCTCCATAGCTGAGCTCCAGTGGCGCAATCGGTTAGCATGCAGTACTTATACAGCAGTACAGGTAAAGCAATGCCAAGCTTGTGAGATCGAACCTCACCTGGAGCAAAAATCATTTTAAAGCAAACTCGATAGTATGTAAATTAGCTCAAATACTATGTGTCCATTCTGCCCCATCTGGTATGTGTTCAAACAACTATCTAATGCATTTATTTCTCAAAGTGTGGAGTGCTGAATTACTCTCTACTGCTGAATTACTCTCTAGCCCCGAGATTCTGTTCAATAGAACTGCTCTCTCTCTCTATGAGGGACTTGTATAGCAATACAGGTAAAGTGAGGTTGTGATTTCGAGCCTCACCTGGAGCATGGATTTTAATAGCTTCCTAGAAAACACCCCACAGAGCAACTTTCCCTGGCGGCCTCAACTGGAGTACTGACTTTAAGCACAGACTTTTTATCACAGGAACACCATGTGTGAAACAGGAATACATTCCAAATGGCATGCCATGGACACTTATTTACAGTATCTAAGACAAACCACACAATGACATTTGTTTAAAAAATGTGCTCTAGGTGAGGCTCGAACTCACAACCTCAGCATTGCTTCACCTGCACTGCTGTATAAGTACCACGCACTAACCGATTGCGCCACTGGAGCTATATCGTGAGACGTACCTGTAATAATCAGTCCAGTCAATTAGTTAGATTTGGTAAAAGATTTGGGCTGAAGCAGAATTCTGCAGGATGGTAGATGTCCAGGAGCATGATTGGGGACCACTTGCCTCTCAGAATTAAAGATAGCAAACTGTACTTTTCCATGTTGAAGAACATTGCACCATCTTCAGTATCTTTAACATATATATTTCACCTGGTATAACCGATTGCACCGCTGGAGCAGAAGTGGCCACTGGAGCAGAAGGATAAAACTTATATTCCTCGCATTTTCTTTTCACAGATCAGTATTAAGTGCTTCAAGGCAGAGCTCCAGTGGCGCAATCGGTTATTGCGTGGTTCTTATACTGTAGTACATGTGAAACAATGCCGAGGTTGTGAGTTCGAGCCTCACCCAGAGCACAAATCATTTTGACGCAATCTCGGTAGTGTGTAAATTAGCTCAGATACAATATGTCCATTTTGCCCCATCTGGTATGTGTTCAAACAACCATCTGGTGCATTTATTTCTCGGAGTGTGGAGTGCTGAATTTCCCTGGTGGCCTCAGCTGGAGTATTGACTTTAAGCACAGACTTTTTATCACAGGAACACCATGTGTGAAGCAGGAGTACATTCCGAATGGCATGCCATGGACACTTATTCACAGTATCTAAGACAAACCACACACTGACATTGGTTTAAAATTCATGCTGCAGGTGAGGCTCAAACTCACAACCTCAGCATCGCTTCACCTGTACTGCTGTATAAATACCACGCACTAACCGAGTGCACTACTGGAGGTACAGTGTGGGGTGTACCTGGGCATGAACCTGAGCAGGCTGTGATCAATTACTGATTCATATAAATTTAAGGTTTTTACTTAATATGTAGTTGTTAACATTTACAGTAAGATCACCAACCCTTCTCCTGGAGCCCTGAAGATTTTATTTCTAACCATGTGAATGTGTCTAACACAGATAATCATTCCAGTCAATTAGTTACACTTGGTAAAAGATTTGGTCTGAAGCAGAATTCTGCAGGATGGTAGATGTCCAGGAGCATGATTAAGGACCACTTGCCTCTCAGAATCAAAGGTAGCAAACTGTACTTTTCCATGTTGAAGAACATTGCACCATCTTCAGTATCTTTAACATATATATTTCATCTGGTATGTTGTGGGTAGTGAAAGTGTCAGAAAAGCTAGAAGAATCCTGATATGAAATCCATACAGAGAGGTATTTATAGCAAAGTTTGATTCTGGCCACAAGGAAAGTTGCCGTATACAGTGTGAGATTTTTTTAGGAAGCTTTCAATAAGCATACTAGGTGAGGCTTGAGCTTACAACATCAGCACTGCTTTAACTGCCTGCTGAATAAGTACCCCATGCTAACCAATTGCACCACTCAAGCCTTTATGTAAGAGAGCATGAGCTTAACACTGCCTTCTTAAACTGGATAAAAGTTTACCTTTACTTTGAGTATAGGCACAAAAAGCATTGAATCACCAGTGATCATCAAACCAAAGGTAAGTCCCATGTGGCATTAGCATGTTACATAAATTTCACCTGGTAACTTGAATATAGCATCTCTACATTAATCATTTTTATCTTCTATATTATAGTCTACCCTAACTCTAGGGTTTACCCAGAGCCTATACTCGGGAACACTGGTGTGAGACAGTTACATTTTAGATTGGAGAGCATAGATTCATATTTATAGTCTAAGCAAATGTTCATACTGCAGGGTTTGTTTTAAAATTTCTGCTCAATAGAACTGCATAAAGACACCTAATTGTAGTGAAGGTTTTACTTCACAAAACGTACTTAATCAGTGACCTTTAATCCTGTTTATCTGTTAATAGTCAAAGGTAAATCTTGTGTGGTATTAGCATAATGTACATTTCAAATGGATTCTAGAATTTAACAAATATATTTAACATCTTTTTATCTTGGTCACTATTAGAGCGGATCAAATGCCAACCTCATATACACTCTGTTTGAGACACATGATGAACAGGACACCATATAAGACAAACCACACACTGACATTTGTTTAAAACTTGTGCTCCAGGTGAGGCTCGAACTCACAACCTCGGCATTGCTTCACCTGTACTGCTGTATAAGTACCGCGCGCTAACCGATTGCGCCACTGGAGCTACAGGGTGGTTTGTACCTGGGTTTAACATGATCCTGAGCAGGCTGTTATTAATTACTGATTCATATGAATTGAATGTTTTTACTAACCATGTAGTTGTTAACATTTACAGTATGATCACCAACCCTTCTCCTGGAGTCCTGAAGATTCTATTTCTAACCATGTGAATGTGTTTAACACAGATAATCAGTCCATCTGGTATGTTGTGGGTAGTGAAAGTGTCAGAAAAGCTAGAGGAATCCTGATATGAACTCCAAACAGACAGGCATTTATACCTAAGTTTCATTCTGGCCACAAGGAAAGTTGCCCTATACAGTAAGAGCATTTTCAGGAAGCTTTTAAAAAGCATGCAAGGTGAGGCTTGAGTTTACAACATCAGGACTGCATTACCTGCCTGTTGAATAAGTACCCCATGTTAACCAATTGCACCGCTCAAGCCTTTATGTAAGAGAGCCTGAGCTTAACACTGCCTTCTTAAACTGGATATAAGTTTACCTTTACTTTGATTA
The DNA here is from genome assembly GCF_946808225.1 of Silurus aristotelis. Classification (NCBI taxonomy): domain Eukaryota; kingdom Metazoa; phylum Chordata; class Actinopteri; order Siluriformes; family Siluridae; genus Silurus; species Silurus aristotelis. The sequence continues at coordinate 15,580,026 of NC_139586.1, forward strand.
TAGGCACAAAAAGCTTTAAATCACCAGTGATCTTCAAACCAAAGATAAGTCCCATGTGGCATTAGCATATAACGTACACTTCACCTGGCAACTTGATTATAGCACGTTTACATTGATCTTTTTTTTTTTTATCTTTTTCTATATTAGGGTCTACCCAGAGCCTATACTAGGAACACTGTTGTCAGACTGTTACATTTTAGATTGGATAGCATTGATCCATGTTTGTAGTGTCAAAGCAAATGTACATACTGCCTGGTTTGTTTTGAAATTTCTGCTCAATAGAACTGCATACAGACATCTAATTGTAGTCAAGGTTTTACTTTACAAAACGTACTAAATCAGTGACCTTTAATCCTGCTCATCTGCTAACAGTCAAAGGTAAATCTTGTGTGGTATTAGCATGATGTACATTTCAAATGGATTCTAGAATTTAACACATATACATACCATCTTTTTATCTTGGTCATTATTAGAGTGGATCCAAAACTAATCTAAGCATCTAAGACAAACCACACACTGACATTTGTTTAAAGCTTGTGCTCCAGGTGAGGGTCGAATTCACAACCTTGGCATTGCTTCACCTGTGCTGCTGTATAAGTACCGCGCGCTAACCGATTGCGCCACTGGAGCCAAAGAAAATGTTGTATCTTTAGTATTAATTGAGTGTTAAATTTTTTTCTAATAACTTGTTTGCTGATTCATTTCAAATACTCTCTGGGAATCTGCTCATTAGGAGGTTAGCTAATCATTAATCACGTAAATTATTTGAATCAAATATTTTATAGAGACTCTTTTTTGTGTTTGCTCAGAATTTTGCCATTTCAATAATAATTAAAATGAATTCTGCAAGCGAGTAAAGTTTCGACTTTCTACCATAAATTTACTATAATTTACCTACATCTTCTTATGCTCTACTAGATTCTGACTGCATGAAAATTTGTAGATTTCAGCAAGGAGACATTTTTTGTCATAGCTGAGGACTGATCTGTATTTTAAGCAGACAGTAAGATGGATGGTAAAGAATTTTTAACAAAAATGGTAGTAAACCAATTTAAATACGTTGAAAGTGTGTTTGAAATGTTACAAAGCCAAAGGTGAGTTGCTCCTGGAGTCCTGTGGCTTTAGTAAATGCTGTACCTTTGAGCTTTTAACTTTAATCTTTGCATATACAGCATTTTAATATGTTTAACACTGAGTCTGAGACAGGAGGACCTACCAGATGGGACAGCACAGACACATTTATTTATTTATTTATATCTGAGCCAATTTATTTACGATTGGGTTTGATTTAAAATGACTTATGCTCCAGGTGAGACCCGAACTGTATAAGTACCATGTGCTAAACCGATTGCGCAACTTGAGGTTCCTGTGGATCCATCATAACCCAGAGCAGACTGTGTTTTCAAGATAACTGGACAAATATATTTAATCAATGATTTACTTGTTTGTTGATTTATTTCAAGAAAATATATCCTTATAATTCTTTAGTTTGTAGTATTCAGTTTCAACCAATGTCTACCTGTTAAATTTGGGCAGGGAGGGGCGAACCAGACATAGTCTCAGATAAATGTTTGTAGGAATCTCATTTTTTAAGATATCTACATTCAATTTAAAATATAAACTAATGAGACATGTGGCTTTTAACCCATTACTTTTCTGGATTGCTACATTACTGTTGTCATGTATTTATTTATGAAGAAAAAAGATTTCATGGTACTTCATCATCTAGCACTTTCCATAACTTATTAAAAGATATTTAAATTGTGTATGTAGCACATTTCTACTGGGAAACTGTTATCGTTTACAGTTAGGTAGGGCATTTTCAGCTGTGAGTCCCAAAATCTGTGCTGAAGGCAAACAGGTTAGAGTTTAGCCATTCTATCTAAACTGGTGGCTTTTCTCTTTCTGAGAGGCCAAGTTTGAACTGTGACCAGAAGAATTTAATATTTTCTTAAATGCAGTTGCCTTAAAGGGTTTGTTCAACACATAATTCTGTCCTATACATTTGTCAAACCTCATAGGTATTTATTAACAGATGCTTATCACCAAACAAATGCTTATTACCATTTATCCTGCGTCTGCTTGTTTTTACTGTAATGCTGGTAATACTACAAGGTGTTTGTCAGTCTTTTATTGGTCACCATGTATAGTCTGATGTAATGTCAGCTTAGGGACAAATAGAATGGTATATCACTCTGTATTTAAAATGTAATTTGTCTCTTCGGATTTGTCTGATGTTGGTGGTTTGGTCTAGAGCAGGAGTCACCAACATGGTGCCCGTGGGCCGTTTCTAAAAATTAAAAACAATAATTTGTTGCTATTGTTTTTAAATCACACTTGTATTTTTGTGAATTTGAAAATGACAATATTAAAATATAGATGACAAGATATAGATGAATATCATTAATTATAAATAATAACATATAATTAAAGGTAAATCAAGCAAATTTGTTATTTCAGAAGTGTGTACACATTAATCGGTAGCTCTCAGTTTCAAAAAGGTTGGTGACCCCTGGTCTAGAGGGTCTCTCTATTTCTCTCACACACAACACAGATTTTATTATAGTCCTCTGTAAGAGTAGAAACAAAACCAACCATTCAAAACATATCTTTAATTATTTCTGTTTGTATTTACAGGTAAGATAAGGCGATGCGCATCATTGTATGCATTAATACTGCTTAGTTCAGTATGTTGTTTTATTTAGATTGGACTCACACCAAAAGTAAACAGATAGAATGGAAAACATTCTCTTCTGCGCATCACAAGCTCTTCAATTATATCCAAGTGCGAGGTATGTTGGAGTAAATGAGACATTTCACACAGTCAAATCTCACTTATGCTGTGTCTCTGTCTACGGCACCTCCAGAGGCGCGCGCTTTGGTAAAAGCCGGAGAGGAAAGTCTCCAGAAGAGGTTCCTCAGCTTCTTCCTGAACTCCCTTCGCATTAAGCAGTATAATACCGGGTTTAAACAGCTGTTCGCATGAGCGAGACAGACAGTGAGCGGGAACACGTACGTGTGGACCATATAGTAGGTCTTGTCCCAGCGTACCGCGTTCAATTTCACGAGCACGCCCCAAAGCGTGATGGCGTGATTTGGCATCCAGCAGACGAAGAACGAAAGGACCACGACGATCACGGATTTGGTGACTTTATACCGTCTCTTCGGGCGGCTGGTGTTGGCGACGATCCTGCGGCGCACGAAGCCCAGGAGTAGCGCGTTGCAGATGGAGAGGGTGATCATGGGTAAGATGAAGGCAAGCACGACTTTCTGGAGGTGGTAAAGCGCGAGCCATGGGTGGCCTTCGGGAAAGCGGAGGAGGCACAGCCTCTCGCCGGCCACCACTGTCACCGTGGCGAAAACGGCCGTGGGCGCCGTGGCGACGCTCGCGAGCACCCAAAGCGCCGCGCACACGCGTTTGATTGAAGTGAACCGGCGTCGCGCGCCTCCACCACGCACGCAGCACGCCACTGACCAGTACCGACTCACGCTCATGGCCGTGAGGAAAAACACGCTGGCGTACATGTTCATCACGGTGACCGACAGCACGATCTTGCACATGGCGTTACCGAAGGGCCAGCTGAAGTCAAGCGCCGCGTCGGCAGCCCAGAACGGCAACGTGAGCACGAACTGGAAATCGGTCACGGCCAAGTTGACCACGAAAAAGTTGATCGCAGATCTCTTCCTTCTCCTCTTCCCCAGCTTCGTCTTCATCAGGAAAAACACGAGCAGGTTGCCAACCAGACCCACAGCGCACACCGTCGAGTAAACCGACGAGATGAGGACTCTTAGGATAAGACTTCCATCTGCGCTCAGGTCGATGTCCTCCAGACTGCTAAACTTGTCCAGATGTGTTATATTCTTGTTCGGCGTCGCCCAGCAGCTGGAGTTTAAAATCTCCCCCATGCTATCGGAGAAAAGCGCAGGTGCCTTGTGCAACCTTTGCATCATTCACTTTTCATGCATCTTCACGGATTCTTTGTATCGGTTCCTCTCCGCGACTCTCAGCACCGCATCTGACAGCTGATCACCCGCTTTTATACAATCGCGCGCGCTCACTTTCTCCCCCCTCCGTAGCGCGCGAAGTGGGCAACCCCGTGTGATTGGCAGTTCATTCTGATTTATAATTAAGGGTTGTTTTACCATGCGAAGCTACAAAATCCCTTACTCCCAGTCCTGGGAAGGCTCATGACAGATCCAGTGCCTATTTCAGGAACACTTGGTATGATGCAGGAATGCACGCTGGATTGATGTTCAATGCAAGATATACACACACTCTCTCATATACACCTAACCAAGGAACCAAGGACACCAAGGAATCCAGAGGAACAATTGTTGTGGTGGACAATGTATACATTTCTGTTTTTGAGTAAAAGTGCAAATCCCTGCTTAATTATGACTTTAGTGAAAATAAAAATACTCATATTACATTTCTACCTGAGAAAAAGTCGAAAAGAACTTGGCAGAAGATTTCCAGACAGCCATTACACATAGCTTGATATGTCCCAAACGTTGTCTTAAAGAATACATATACTTTATCAAGACAAAGTTTCACATGGCATTAGTCGCAAACATTTGCCTCTTTTCTTTTTATTATTTCTGTGATACATATAAACACAGTTGGGCCCTTGTGCAAAACCCATAACCTTGAAGTGTTCAGTTTTGTCCTTTATCCTTTAATCCTTAATCCCACTTTGGATATAAGTGACAGGAGAGTACAACTTTTCTGTGAATATAGTCACCCTGCATGCTTTTCCTTGCAAAAGCAAGAAATACATATCTTTGAAGTGCCGTCTTTTTGTGACTCCGGAATCTAAAGTTCAATGGATTGGCAAATCCATCCTAAATTACCCCAGGTCTTAATGTCTAGGTCTCAGTGGTGAGTGTGTTTTTTGTTGTTGTTGTTGTTTTTCTTATGATCAGTTGTACAGTAGAAGTGCATACATTTTTCCATTATATGCTTTTATTTTTCCACTATTAATTAATGTTACATAAAAATAATTATATTGTCAACATTACTTCAGATCTTTCTTTAGAGTGTTTCAACCACAGTAATTTTCTTTTTAAAGAGGATGAAAAACATCAACATCAGCACTCTAGTCCCTAATTCTTGTTTGATAAGGAGTACAGATAAAGGGAAAGCAAATAAAAATGCATTACTTTTGTCAGTATAAATGTAGCAGTTGCTGAATAAGACTGACGATTCTGCTGTCTGAATTTCTTTATTTTCTATTAGAATCTTTGCTTACATTAAAAAAAACAAAAAACCATATAGTCAGACCAAGTCACCGGACCTGTTAGTAAGTCCTGTAAGCCATAAAGCAATCTTTGAAAAAAGAAAATGGGTTTAAAACCAACCTGTATGTTACCGGGCAGTATGAGCATTTTCTTAAGCATAAAAAATGCTGAAGCAATATTGAAAATAAAGAATTTAAGGTCAGTGGAAAACAGATATTGGAGTGAAGGTCACTGCTGCAGTCAGCAGGGCAGTTATTAGACTTGAAGCAAATATTCACGTTTGAGAATTCAAGGATTAAATAAGTAACAGATATAGAAGTGAAGGTTGTGGTACTTTAGGACAGCCAATTCATCTTTTGAAGAAAAAACTTACTTATTGGAAGCTGCAAGGTCAAACAAAAAGTATAAAGTAAAGATGGACCAATAAATAAAATATAAATAAAATAATATTGAAATAAATAAAATATTGTAGACCCCCTGAACAGCACTAGATCTCATTACTTTGCATGATAAATGCTATTTCTGCTTTTCAGGTCAGTGCAATGAACAGTTCTGTGTTCTGCAGATTTCAATGGCCATGTAGGTGAAGGGAACAGGGGTAATGAGGGGTTGATGGGTAGGTATGTCCTTAGGGAGCCAAATGTGGAAGGGCAGATGGTAGATTTTGCTAAAAAGGATGGAAATGGCAGTGGTAAATATGTATTTTAGGAAGAAGGAGGAGCATAGGGTGACGTATAAGAGCAGAGGAAGGTGCACACAGGTGGACTATGTTCTATGCAGGAGATGCAACCTGAAGGAGATTGGAGACTGTAAGGTGTTGTAGCTAGACAGCATCAGATGGTGGTCTGTAGAATGGCATTGGAGGTAAAAAAAAAAAAAAAAAAAAGAAGAAGAGGAGATTGAGGACTGAAAAGAAATAAGATGGTGGAAACTGAATTGAGGAAGACTATAGTGTGATATTCAGGGAAGAGGTCAGACAGGGGCTTCGGGTAGTGAAGGGGTGCTGGATGATTGGACAAATACTGCAGAAGTGATAAAGGAGAGAGCTAGAAAGGTACTTGGTGTGACATCTGGAAAGAGAAAGAAAGAAAAAGAGACGTGGTGGTGAAACAAGGAAGTGCAGGAAAGCATGAGGAAAAAGAGGTTGGTAAAAGAGAATTGGGATCTTTAGAGAGATGAGAAAAGTAGGCAGGAGTACAAGGAGATGCAGCAGCAGATGAAGAGGGATGTGGCCAAAGCAAAGGAGAAGGCATATAAGGATCTGTATGAGAAGTTGGACACTAAGGAAGGAGAAAAGCATTTGTACCGATTGGCCAGACAGAGGAACCGAGCTGGGAAGGATGTGCTGCAGGTTAGAGCAATAAAGGATGGAGATGGAAATGTGTTGACTATAGTCAGAAGAGTGTGTTGAGAAGATGAAGGGAATATTTTGAGCAGCTGATGAATGAGGAAAATGAGAGAGAGAGAAGGGTTGATGATGTGGACATGGTAAAGCAGGAAGTGGATAGGATTAGTAAGGAGGTGAGAGCAGCAATTAAAAGGATGAAGAGTGGAAAGTTGGTAGGACCAGATTACATACCAGTAGAAGCATGGAGATGTTTAGGAGAGATGGCAGTGGAGTTTTTAATAAAATTGTTTAACCAGATTCTGTAAGGTGAGAGAATGCCTGAGGAATGGAGAAGGAGTGTGCTGGTACCAATTTTTACGAATAAGGGAGATGCGCAGACCTGTAGTAACTACTACAGGGGAATAAAGTTGATCAGTCACACCATGAAGTTATGGGAAAGAGTAGTGGAAGCCAGGCTGAGAGAAGAGATGACCATCTGTGTTTGCATTGCTGATGGACAGGTTGATGGACGGGGTCAGACATGAGTCTCCATGGACTATGATGTTTGCAGATGATATTGTTATTTGTGGTGAGACTATTGAGCAGGTTGAAAAGAGCCTAGAGAGGTGCAGGTACGTGCTGAGAGAAGTGGGATGAAAGTCAGTAGGATTAAAACAGAGCGTGTGAATGAGTGGGAGGGAATGAGAGTGGAGTGGTTGGGGGGAGAAGAGGTGGAGAAGGTGGGGGAGTTTAGGTTCCTGGGGTGCAAAGTAATGGAAAGTGTGTTAGAGAAGTAAAGAAAAGAGTGCAGGCAGGGTGGAGTGGGTGGAGAAGAGTGGCAGGAGTGATTTGTGATAGAAGAGTATCTGCAAGAGTGAAAAGGAAAGTTTATAGGACTGTGGTGAGACCTGCGATGTTGTATGGTTATTGACTAAAATACAGGAGGCAGAGATGGAGGAGGCAGAGCTGAAGATGTTAAGATTTTCGTTGAGAGTAACGAGGATGGAAAGGATTCGAAATTTGTTTATTAGAGGGACTGTGCATATAGGACGTATTGGAGACAAGGTGAGGAAGGTGAGATTGAGATGATTTGGACATGTGCAGAAGAGGGACATGTGGTATATTGGTAGGAGAATGCTGAGGATGGAGCCACTAGGAAGGAGAAAAAGAGGAAGACCAAGGAGGAGGTTTATGGATGTGGTGAGGGAAGACATGCAGGTAGTTGGTTTGAAAGAAGCCGATGTAGAGGACAGGGTGGTATGGAGACCGATGATCGGATGTGGTGACCCATAATAGGAGCAGCCAAAAGAAGAAGAAGCAGAATTGGGATGCCCTTCACCAGAGTGACTTAAAAAAGTGGTTTAAGAGCTCTCAATAAGTCAAACCCATATAGTCCTGATCAGACACCTTTTGTTATTAATATATCCTAGGCTAGTTTGTGAACTTGCAGTTGCTAAATGCATATTAAATTACGCGTTTTAACATTTGTCTGCAAGTAAGAGTTTTCTTTCTCTTTCAGAAAGTGTAAACAAAACTAAAACTCAGTTATTACAAATCACAGTGAAAGTCAGATTATCCATTGTGATTGTTTTGTTGTTTTTTAAAAACAAGTTGCTTATGGATGAAATGACTAGATATGGATTCTACCAAGTCTCATTCAGTTTGATAATTGTGGATGGGAGCAACTTCCTGAAAAATTACGCACAAGTTTTATCTCAATGAAACACGAACCAGATTGAGAGAAATAATCTCAAAAGAGTGCATCGGATTAATATTCAGTAATAGCCGAGAAATCAGAAAATACAATGTCACATTTTATGTTTACATTTTAGTTGCGAAAAGCACTATAGAAATAAACTTGACTTTATTTTGTGGAAAAAAGACAAAATGAAGAATTTTATCCTAAGGCTGGATGTGAATGAATGGCACTACAGTGATTTTAAATGGGAGGTTTATCATGCGTGTCTAGATTTCTTTGTCTCTTTGGGCCATGGTCCTCCCACACGGTCCAGCCAAGAGGCGGTACAGCAAAATTCATGAGGAAGAAAAGTTTGATTTTGGACTGAGAGCTGCAGTAGTCAGATTGTGTTGCCAGATTGGCACGGATCCTATTTTACTTTACTTTTAACTGAGAAACAATGCAAATGATTAGTATTTCTAAAATGGGTAGGGTGCATATCACTTCTGCTTGTTGACATAATGAAAAGTGTTAGTGAAAATTGTTAGTGATTAAATAGCTGGATAGTATTTAGAAAAGTTTGGCTGTAGCCCTTTGAGTTTAATCACTGGTAAGGTGGTCAAATGTCACATCATTTGTTTTCAAAACTATAGAAAATCGGAAAAATTCATTTTCCTAAGTTAACATTTTCACAGTGCTAAGTGACAGTTACTTAGTTAGTACTTAGATAGTACTTAGTTAGTAAGTGACATAGTAAAGAGAAGCCTTACTCCACACACACACACACACACACACACACACACACACACACACACACACACACACAAAACCCATGCAATTTCTTAATCGGGAAAATCTGGCAACCCTGGCAGGGCTGGGACAAAAACGCGTTGGGATTGGAAGTGAAATTTGGCAAAGTCGGAGATGGGGATGGTTCATAGTGAATCTGGGCGGGTTTGAAGTCGCTACTGGTTTGGAAGTTTTGTGCATACAATCTGGCAACCTCTGTCCCAGCAGTTGAGTCGGGACTCTCGGGACTCCCCCTGCTGCGGCTCTGGCTCGGGCGCCTCGGGTTCCTCGGGATGACTCGCGCTGATGAGAGCTGAAAAGTTTGGGTGTATGATCGCCGCATCCTGCAGCATGGATCCACTCAGCTTGCGTCCTCAGTTTCTGCAAACATCTGTACTGCGAAATGAAAGGCGTTTACAATAACCTTCCGTGTGTGAGAAAGACCGCTGAAGTGCACAAGCCTTGAGCTCAGCTTTTAGGATGCACTCAAAGCGCGGATTTTGCGCCTTTTGCCTGGTCTTCATACTCCCAGCTGTACTCCTGAGCATTGTACAGAGAGCAGACTCTCATGTGCTCTATGAAACTGCAGGTGAGTTGGAGAAGCATTATAGTTTTTGACCTTGGATGAATGTGTGTCTGCGAGGAATCAGTTCTGCTCTTGTGTTCTGAGCTCTATTGCTTCTGCACCCGCGCAAAAAAAAAAAGATGTTTTACAGTCTTTTGTAGACTCTTTACATTCTTCTCAAAACAAATAATGCATAAGAAATCATTATGCAAAAAAACAAACAAACAAACAAAAACTTTTTAATTCTGTTGGATGAGTGAAAGAGTTGCCAGTTCAATATGGGATGCTGCAGGCTTTCATTGAGCTGTCAGCAGTGCAGCTGAGTGGAAAAGAAATGTTGTTCCCCAAATTGATTCTGGATTAAACAAGCACACGTTAATTTATAAATAAATACGTTTCCAGAACAAAATTGATAGAATTAGGACAGGCTAATAAGGAGGATGTTAGGATGAAAAATACAACTTAGAGGATTCAATAGCAGTTTACACAAAACAGCAGAAGGTGGAGAAGGAGGATATGAAGGAAAAATGTTGGGCCTAGACTTTATTCAGTTTTGCTATTGACATCTTGACACGGTTGTGCAACGTGAATGTCTTTGTTAGCATGAATTAACAATCTATTAAAAAGATCGTAATTTTTTCGCAGCCTGTTTTAAAAACAAATATTTACAAAGTTAAACACCTTTGATGCTTTTTAGTTTTTTTTTATAAATAAAGCTACTGTTTGTGTGTTGTTTCCTGTCTAATGCCCAACATCGTCACACTCTGGCTGGTTTTGGAGAGGAAACATCCTTGTCCTCTGTTTCTCTCTGCTGTTTCATGACATCTGGGTCAAAATTGGAACAATGCTTTCAGTTGAAAGAGCTTTCAAGACAATGGAAGATTCTGACTGAGCCTCTGGAAAAATGCATAATTAGACATGATGTCTTAAAGCCCTATATGATTCTCTTTTTTTAGCTAGTATTGTTTCAGGCAGAAATGTTTTGTTTGCATCTAGCTCTTAGCAGTACTGAGGTCTGTTGTTTATCGCTGAAAAATAACTCATTAATTGTTATTGTAAAAGAAGGAGAGTTCTCTAATAACTCATGTCATAACCATCTTTTTGTTTCTGCAGGTAGTTTTTCTGAAGGGCTTCTCCAGGACGAGATTGTTCACCCTCAGAGAGTGGATTCAGATGGAGCTTTCATCTCGAACCTCGTGTCCTACCGTGTTAGCCGAGTCCGTCGGAGGCAGACTGTGAACAGCACTGAAAGCCTGCCTCATGTTTTCTACCATTTACAATACAATGGAGAGGACTTGCTTTTCAATCTTACCCTAAACCCATATCTTCTAGCTCCTGGTTTTCTCACAGAACGGCGATCAGGTAGCCTTAAGGGCTCCACGTTACATTCTGCTGGCAATTCTCTGTGCTACTTTCTTGGAGAGGTTTGGAGTGAATCAGCCGCTAAGGGGCAAGCAGCTGTGAGCACCTGCAATGGCTTGGTATGCTAGCTGGAATAAATACGATGGGGGATGTTTAATAGGGGAACCGCTTTCACAATGATAATGAATTTACTTTCATCAAAATATTCCATATTTACATTCTCACTTCCTGAACATACAGTAACTATGGTTGAACAGAGCTTATTGTATAAAATTTAAAGGGTGGGATTGGTCTCGGTTAAAGGTTTGAAGCTGTCTGTAAAGAGACATAGCATTAGCATAGCATAGCATGTAGCGAAGCATTTGACATTTTTTTTTTTTTTTTTTTTTTTAGATCATGTTATTATTTATATGCCTATCAATTACGACCAACTATATTTTACATTATTGTTAAAATTGGTTTAATATAAAATGTTTAGTTGATGGAGATTTTTTTTTTTCTCTTATTATTGGAACAAACGAAATCTTATGTAGATCAATCAAAAAAGCTTGAAATCTTAATTATACACCAAGTCCTTGTAATGGTTTTGCACTCTTCAGGTCATCAGACTTCACTATAGTATTTACTTGAAGTTCTACAGAAAAATTTATTTCCTTACTCAGTTGCTATTGTGTATCACAATTACTAGCCTATAGTTGATTCTAGCATTTTCTATTTGTCTTATGGTTAATTTGGTAATAAAGCATTAATTTAGTCTGCCATTATATAGTTTCCTCGAATACAAAGATTTAAAGGTTTGGTGAAACTATTCCTTTACAATACTACACTTTTTCTAAAATTCTGTTTTGTATATATTTTTAATCTGGGGAAATAAAAGTGATTTAACTGTAACCAAAGTAATACAATTAATAAAAGACAGGCCATGTAACAGGTTCATGTGATGCCTATTTTAGTGTAAAGTATAATTTTAAACTTGTGTGGCTTGGTAGAAAAGTTGCTGAAATAAGAAAAATCACTAACATCACTACAACCTCAAGTTTTTTCCCTCTCAAGTGCTTTAAATAGACTGAGGGAAAGTCCAAGAAGGATAGTAGTAAGAGGATATGTCTTGAATTGGTGAGACTTGTAATTATTGTCAGCGTGGGCTGACCTTGGTTTTTTCTGTAGACAGGGCTGTTTAAACTCTCAGAGGAGGAATTCTTCATCAGGCCGCTGGAGCAAACGCACAGATCAGAAGAACCACAAGCTCATGTCATCTTCAAGCGACATACTACTGAGCAGACCGGCCAGCTGGTGCAGCCGTTATTTGAAGGGAAAACATCCAATGGGACCTGCGGAGTCAAAGGTGAAAGACCAGGGCTACTCTCGCTACTGTATTTTTATCTACTGGAATAGAGGGGATTTGTGTACTGATACCAGTCCATGCAACTACTAAATCTTCTAAAGCTTAAAAATGTGCAGTTGTGATAGCAGAGAGATATTGATTGCGATGATATCTTTGCCAGATGTTAGTGGAAGAGCACAGCGAGTAGAGAGGCAGCGAGAGCGTTGGGAGAAACACCATCAGCGGAGGAGACGGCGCTCCATCAGCAGGGAGAAATGGGTGGAGACTCTTGTGGTGGCTGACCCAAAAATGGTGGAGTATTATGGCAAGAATGGAGTGGAGAGCTATGTTCTGGCTGTCATGAACATTGTAAGTATTTCCTTATTGTGTTCATTCCAATTGTTTTGAATTCTTATTTCCTTGTGGTTTCGTAGATTTGAAATGTTTCATTCTCTCCTTCCTCTTTAGTTAACATTTGAATAGGGAATTACTTTAGTCAGCACTTATAGTCATATATAAAAAAAACTGTAAATACCATTGGGACATCAGTGTAGACAATATCAAATATATATATTTTTTCATGATTTGAGATATTCAGTATTAGAACGCTTAATGTGATGAGCTAACCGCCAGTCATGTAATTGCAGATGCACCTATAGACAGCTGATGAGAAAGTTCTTGTAGGGTCTTTTTTTATTAAAATCTCTTTTATTAAATTGAACAAAGTGTAAGTGCTGCTATGATGCTTGTCTTAAATCGACCATCAGGACGACACAATAGGATTATATAAATAAAATTTTGCTACACAAAACATAAATGAAACATGCTAACGACGTAAAAAGCCTCATTAATTTAAACTGACTTTCAGGTATGCTTTTGTTTGCTTATGTTTCTGCTATATTCAAGAATGTAGGTAGCATATATGGCCAATCACAAATCAAGGGAAATAAGCCATATATATATATATATATATATATATATATATATATATATATATATATATATATATATATATATATATATATATATATATATGAATAAACTGTGTTAAATTGTTGTATTCATGCAAATAAATTAAGTAATAACTTTTTAAAAATCTTTTTGGATAAACTGAAGATATTAGGGGGGTTTTTTTGTTGTTGTTTTTTTTATTTAAGGCACAGCTTCTACTATTCAAAACGGCATTTTATCGACTTTCATGTTCTTTTCAAGTTTCAATAAAAGTCTCCTTTTATTACTAACACCAGAAGTCTGCGAACACTGCAGAAGTCTCTGTACTGCACTGATACATCTTTCCTTCTGTTGAACTGGATCCAAGTCATCTGACCTCACTGTAATACAGCTGCAGGCCCTTAGCCACACTTTCCAAAATACACTTAGGAGTTTCTTTGCCTGGCTGAACTGTTGCTACTGAAAGCTTTGTTAAAGGAAAAGACCTACTGAAACATAAAACAAAACGATTTCATTGCAGACTCTCAGTTAGGTTGGATGGACCTGGTGCAAAGAGGAAACATTGTATTTCCACAGTTTTATGTCGAACAGCATTTTTAAACAATCTTTTATCCTGATTACCTCAGTACCAGTTTCAAAATAAAAACCATGTCTGACTGCTGTGCATTAATGTCCGATGTTTTGAGTAAGAAAAACTAATTTGCTATTTAGAAAAGCATTTGAATGCTTTTTTAACCAAGAAGTAAAGTGGAAAATTTCCCAAGTAGATTCCATGCTGAAGAGTAAACAAAGAAGAAAGCCTGTTTTAAAATGTTTTCTTCTGCTATGGGTTTCATTATGTGTTTTTTTTTTTCCTGTGTGTGTGTATGTGTGTGTGCATGTGTGGGTGCATGTATGAAAAATCCTTCACTATTTGCAGCTTGGAATGTAGAGACAAGTGAGAATGAATGAGAGCTTTATATTTTGGAATAAGAGAATGATATAACAGTGACAACAACAAAAAAATCCTAATCTTCGATGTTAGCTGGAAATTCAACAGACAGGACAGGGCGTTTTGGATTTGTGTTTTTAAACCTCTTAAAAGTAAACACCTGCTTCCGATTACTGAAGAATTTCTCGTTCTTTGTTGTTCTGGTAAAAAAAAAAAAAATTAAGAAAATAATTTTTAATACCCAGAATCAATAGAAAAATATTATAATTAAATCCTGCTGTTTCCTTACTGTTTCCTTAGTGTCAGCTTATTATCGACCAGCAGCAGACATATGCCCCTTTAACCTCTATTGATTTCTATGTCTTTCAATCAGTTTGCTCATTTAATGAGCCTGTGGTGTTTGGTCCATTAACAGATACCCTCATGAGTATGCTTTTAAGTTCCTTAACAGTAATTAGCTTAAATAGCCATGCTTTTAGACATTGTTTACTAGCACAATGCAAATCAAGCTTTGATTTTGAAAGTAGCTCTCCACAGACTCCAAAGATATGTTCTCTATTTAACACACCCTGAGGAGAAGTGGTTGACAATCTGATATGTGAATTCATTAGTGTATTACAAGTAGCATTTTTAAATGAGTTTATTTTCTACTTAATTTCAATATTGACTCTATTTCCTAACAAATTTTGACTGCTTCATGCAGCACACTTGTGTTTGAAGTGCTGATTTTGCATTATATTGTATGTTCATTAGGCATTCTGCTGTTGTTGGTGTTTTTTTTGCAGGTTGCAGGGCTTTTTCGGGACCCGAGCATTGGAAATAACATCAATATTGTTGTTGTGCGTCTCATTCTACTAGAACAAGATGAGGTGAGCCAGCCTGTTGAGAGATCTGGACATTAAATAAAGGAGCTATCTAGTAGTGTGTGTATTTACATTATTGGGTATATTTAGTACTTTGATTGTATTGATGGTTACTTTTCAACTTGCTGGTGGCATCACTACTGTGGTTTTGAGTTATCCAGTAGTAATAATTCTTGATTATAGTAGTAGGTACAAAACTATAAGGTAGTGCATTGTTTTACATGCTTGTGCCAACAATTTTGGTGTGTTGTGCATTTTTCTGCTAGACCAAGATGAGGTGAGCCACCAAGTAAATACACCAGATTTAACCAGTATTAATCATTTTAGGATTTATAGTAGTGGGTACTACAAATAATGGCTATGATACAACGTTAAAATAAGTCCATATTGTGGTTGTGCATCTATGTTTATAATTAGGTCACATGTGTTAAAGGTGCCATTTAGATGCGTTTATAAAATGACTCCAACCCCCCACCCCAAAAATGCTCTATTAGGTTCATGTAAATACTTGAATCCACAGCTTTCAATTTATGATTTGCATTTCATGTGTTTTAATTGTTATAATAGTTTGGTTGCTATTGTTCTTTGGGTTTCTTGTTATGTTGCATTCAGGAAGACTTGAAAATTACTCACCATGCAGACAACAGTCTCAACAGTTTCTGCAAATGGCAAAAGCACTTGAATACAAAGGGAGATGAACATCCAGTCCATCATGATGTGGCTGTCCTACTTACAAGGTGCTTATATAAACATATTGGTATTGCTTTATATTAGCTGTTATTACAATTAATAGACCATTAATAACATTAGGAAAATTATTCAGAAGTATACAATAATCAACACCTCAATAAGCATATGTGCATCTGTTAATTGGCAAAATGTTAATATTTACAGGATAGATTAACTGAAGATTTAAAAAAGTCAATGCAAATATATTTAATTGACAATTAAGTATTGCTACTATTATGGTGTTGAAAGTCATGGAAGTTCATCGATTATTAATGTAACCTAATGCAGCTAATCATCATCAATCATAATAAATAATATTAATCAAGTAGGTGCATTTAAGTAGTGGGAAGAAAGATTTAAAAATATATTTTAATCATTTTAATCAGACCAGCCACACGTCACATACTCATACTTTTGCTCATATTAAAACCAGCAGATGAGTCAATCAAAATATTTTTTCAATCAGAATGATTGGCAGCCTCAATCTTCTCTCTCACTTCCGTTATCTTCTGGCCTGTTTTCTTGCGTCTAAGATAAGAAAAGGATTTGCAAATGGGCTCTTATCCTCCAAAAATAAGACATTTTCAGAAACCATGAGGTAGCTGTCATAAGTGAAAATCTTTCAATATGTTTGATGTAAATCATGACCATTTTTTATGACATAAAATACTTGGAAACAATATAAATCTTGTCAGCCTGTCGTGTTGCCCAGTCCCATGTTCCTGGAAACATAAAAATATATAGTGAATAATTTAGCTAGTGTAGTGTGATAATGAAAATTTTAATGAAAAGTCAGCAAGAAGCTTACTAGTGTTTTCACTGTAGTGTTCTTACATAAAATATGGCTAGCACCTATATTTACTTATAGCAGAAGTCTTATATGACAGCTACACAGCTACAGTTAAGCACAGAATAAAAAACTTTTGTCAGCAAACACAACTGTTTTTAAAAAAGGAATAGTCTCTATTGTATCATTGTGAATTCTATGATACTGGTGCACATTGTATATTTCTTTATGTTTTTTGTCTTTCAGCAAAGCTCTAAGCTATTTCTGTTCGTAAGTTGTTGCTCTTCACAGCAATAAAAGAAATAACGAGAATGCCAAACTCTACAATGTTTGGGAAATGAAACACAGCCCATAGCCTAGATAAATGAGGTCTGAAAGAGGTTTCTGTGCTTAATATAGTCATGAGTAACGATTCTTTTTGGCACAGGAAAGACATTTGCGCTTCCACCAACAAGCCATGTGAGACGCTAGGGCTCTCTCATGTGGCGGGAATGTGTCAACCTCATCGCAGCTGTAGCATCAATGAGGACACAGGACTGCCGCTGGCCTTCACTATAGCACACGAGCTGGGACATAAGTAAGTCCTCTAAACACACTTCCAATTATCAGCTGCTAACTTGCACAAGATTTGATTAAAATCTGGGGAAACTATTCAAAACACTAGGCAAGGTCAAGGTCATTAATAGGCTAGGTCAGATGGGGCTAGGCAAAACTCAAACCAGGATACCTGTGGCACAGAAAACAGGCTTGAAACATGAGAAACAGGTAAACTGAGTGTATACTTTGTGAACTTTTGGTGACTAAGAGCTTTTTTGTGTTTTTGAATAGGTGATTGCAAGCAGCTGTCTCTACTTCAGAGTTTTACAATTGAGAACAGGGCAGAGTGTGTGTCTGTGTGTGTCTCTGTGTTTATGTGCGTGTTCTTGGAGGTGTAATCTGAGGTGGCTATGTTTGGTGGTTGTGGTTCATGTTAGGAGCTAGACTTTGTAATCTGGCTTGACCTGACACTAATTCTCATTTCCGAGTTAAATTGGACAAGATGTAGAGCTATTCTATTAAACAGTGTATCTTGACTTGTTTATGAGAAATCACCAGCTTTCCGTTTGTTGAGAATGAAGTTGCAGCTTTAAAACCTCTGGCTGTTGCAAAACACAGAGACTTGAGACAAACCTAATAAACCTTACATAAATCTCCTCACAGAAATCCATACCAGATACATGTTTTTAATCCCTTTATGTGGAGTGTCCAAATCCGGCACAAACGTGACCTGTTTCTATAGAGCATATTAAGGCTGAAACGATTAGTACCTCAAGTAATTTATATACAAAAAATTATTTGCCTCGATGCTTCGTTCAGACTTTGTTACTACACACAGAGCATTGTGTTTTTCCATAGACTATTATTACTGATGCACCACATGCTAAACTCTGAAGTGCTCTGGCAGAACGATTCCAAAGTTTGCGATAATTTGGAATTCATATTTATGTTTTTATTTATTTTGTTTTTAATTATATATTTCTATTTACATTTTGATGTAATATGGCAATTAAATGCACTAAATGGGTTTACTTTTCATTTACATTTTAAGAGACCTGTCTTATTTACTTTTGTATATTCAGTATTGCTCTTTAATAAAGAAAAAGTGCTTCCTATCCGATGACTCCATTAATCGATGGAATAATCGTTAGCATATCGAATTACTAAAATATTCGATTCGATATTCCCTAGAGCATATTAAATCTTGCTGTTTTCTAGCCAGCAGCAATTAGCTTTTTTAGACAAAGCATGCCTGTTTGCATAAGTTTCCTTTCTATATAATGAATGTCCTTTTTCCAATGTTATCTAACACATATACATGTTTTATTTGTTTTATTTAGCTGTTAACAGGAAATAGCATTAGCATAGCTGGCATAAAGAGATTACAGTGGCGTGGAGATTACTTTTTATAAGCGGAATAACAGCATCCGCATGCATGTGAAACAACTTAGAGAGGTGTGAGTGTGAACTTGAATGTGGTCCTCATCAAAGGAATTCTGTATGTTTGATTATGTGGTACAAGGTGGTTTAGGGGCTCATCTGTTTTTTTTTTATAATGCCTTTGATAAGTGTTTAGGGCAACACCACACAAGACTATAATTATCATGGAGTTCGG
This sequence comes from Silurus aristotelis, assembly GCF_946808225.1. Classification (NCBI taxonomy): domain Eukaryota; kingdom Metazoa; phylum Chordata; class Actinopteri; order Siluriformes; family Siluridae; genus Silurus; species Silurus aristotelis. Next base: position 15,598,722 of record NC_139586.1, read on the forward strand.
TGTCTCATTTGAAAACACAAGGTATATGAATTGTAATTAGTATTGGCATTAATTATAACAAAAAAATCCATAGTGTATTAGTGTTTATTATCTTTTATGAGAAAACTTATGGAAAGTCTGAAATCTGATATAAGGTGTCGATTTATTTCCTTTGACAGCAGGAAGCACAGAGAGAGAATAAATGACAGATACATATAAATGCACTCATTCTAAATCATCAGCAGTCCCTAACATTTTTTGCATCACAGACCAGTTTCTATGGATCGAAGGGGGTGGAGGTTGTCCGAGTTCCCTGGTCGGCGGGTGGTGGGGGGGGTGGGGTATATTGTCAAGAGCAATAACGTGCAAATTATATTACTATTATGCATATACATATATGCATATATGAATAATTTATTAATTTAATTACATATATCTGAAAATGTAACTCACCATAATGCAGAATCAGTAGCAGTTCAATTTATCGACACATACAAAAAAACTGCACCAGAAACAACTGCGGGAAATTAGCATTGGATACACAAAAAAGATTTGCTGTGTATTTGTTAAAATGGTAAGGTTTTCTGTAGGGATTTATGGAATAAACAAAATAAATTATTAACAATTTATTATTATGAAAGAGCAACCAAACATTTCAAGACATGCACTTTTAAGTAACATAATCAACTTTAGGGTGGTAACACAAACTTTGCTTTGTGTTGGTCTGTTAGCAAATAGTTTCCTATGAAAGCATGTCCTTAGTGTTAGTCCCAATTCTCTACAGAGCTCCAGTGGCGCAATCGGTTAGCGCGCGGTACTTATACAGCAGTACAGGCGAAGCAATGCCGAGGTTGTGAGTTCGAGCCTCACCTGGAGCATGGATTTTAAACACAGCTTACAAACAGGTTAAAAGTTCTAGTTGTAATGCTGGGGAGCTGCATTTCACTCTGTTATAGCTGGCCCTGTGGTCTTAATAAGCTTGGATATGTAGAAAAAGGACTTCTGCTAATTTATATGAAGCCTTTTACATGATTGTGAATAAAACTATAGTGTATTATACCATATGTATCCTTACTAATAGGTGAATTTTACATTCAGATCTGTCCAATATATAGTTAGTTTTCCTTGTTTTGCCCAAGAGCTGCCAGTCGAGGAACATAAGGCTGCTTTGTAGCACAACATAAATCTGCCACATGCAGCTCTTTGAAATAAGAAAGAAATAGTGATCTCCTGAACTCCATGTCAAACACTTTACGAGTTCACCACTCAGACATGGTGGGTTGTAATCTTTTTCCCCTTTTCATGTTCTGTCTTTTATTTTCATATTAGTTTTAGAAGTAAACGTTTGTTAATTTCCCTACATTGGTCAAAGCATGCATTTCCTGCTTTTTTTTTTATTTTTTTTTATCTTTTCTCTTCCTATTTGTGACACAGTTGTGGACATTGTATGAGCTTTATTTTTTTTAGCTGATTAGCAGTGGAGTCAAGACTTAGCCATATACTAATCCATGTTCACTCTGCCCTGTATATACACTTCAGCGGTGTGTATAAAAGATTTAGACAGAGATTGTCTTCTGAATGTGAGGAACCTTTGATCATCATTTACATTGTACATCAATAACAAGATCATCCAAATACTATACCACATTAACCTGAGAATATAAACCAGGTTAAAAATACACATTTGTTATTTATTTATTCATTAAATAAATGCAGTGATCACTAGCACTTAGAGCCTCAGCCTAGTATTAAAGGTCATTGCGTTAGTATTCGCTCCTTTGGAAAATTCTCATTTCCAATTGTGTCTTATTGTAAGGATTATTTTGCTGAAGTAGAGATATAAAGCTAAATTTATAATCCTGGTTTGTCACTATTGACTATTTCCTTTCAAAAACCTGCTGTATAAATTTAGAGATTAAAAAAAACATGTATCATGCTGCACGTTGCACAGCTCATGATTGTTTTGTAAATGGAATAAACATTTTTATGCATCAATGCATTTAAAAATGTTCATGTTTTTTATGATTTTTATTTTTTTTTTACATTTCTGGGAAATTGAAATTATTTAGTTGAAGATTAAAATCTTTTGTATTTTGTAGCATGCATGAATGGAAAAACATAGAGATGTGTAAGGCTGATGAATTAACCTTATACCTTATCTGAATTTCTTTAAAATTCTTCTTTTTCTTTCGGCTGCTCCCATTAGGGGTCGCCACAGCGGATCATCCATCCCCCTGTCTTCTACATCTGCCTCTTTCACACTAACTACCTGCATGTCTTCCCTCACCACATCCATAAACCTCCTTCTTGGTCTTCCTCTTTTCTTTCTTCCTGGTGGCTCCATCCTCAGCATTCTCCAATATAACTCATGTCCATCCTCTGCTCCAAACCATCTCAATCTCGCCTCCCTCACCTTGTCACCAAAACATCCAACATGCACTGCCCCTCTAATAAACTCATTTCTAATCTTGTCCATCCTTGTCACTCCCAACGAAAACTTAACATTGTCAGCTCTGCTACCTCCAGCTCCACCTCCTGTCTTTAACTCAATGCCACCGTCTCTAATCCATACAACATCGCAGGTCTCACCACAGTCCTATAAACTTTTCCTTTCATTCTTGCAGATACTCTTCTATCACAAATCACTCCTGCTATCACTCTTCTCCACCCACTCCACCCTGCCTGCACTCTTTTCTTCACTTCTCTAACACACTCTCCATTACTTTGCACTGTTGCCCCCAGGTACCTGAACTCCTCCACCTTCTCCACCTCTCTCCCTGCAACCACACCCCTCCACTGCCCTCCCTCTCGTTTACGCACATGTACTCTGTCTTACTCCTACTGACTTTCATTCCCCTTCTCTCCAGCGTGTACCTCCACTTCTCCATGCTCTTCTCAACCTGCTCACTACTCTCACCACAAATCACAATATCATCTGCAAACATCATAGTCCATGGAGACTCCTGTCTGACCTCGTCCATCAACCTGTCCATCACCACTGCAAACATTGAAACTCCATTTATGCATTGAAACTCCTGAAATGTCAAACCAGAAGCTATAACTTATGACCATTTTTATAAAAATAATGTGCCTGGAAACATATAATAATCCCTTTATTCATTGCTCTGTCATACTGTCATCAACCACTCTGTGCTGCAGCTTCGGGATCGAACACGATGGCAACAGCAATAACTGCGAGCCAATTGGAAAAAGGCCGTTTGTCATGTCTCCTCAGCTCCTGTATGGAACATCTCCACCCAACTGGTCACGGTGCAGCCGCCAGTACATCACACGCTTTCTAGAGTGAGTAGCACACTGACGGATTTTTCACTTCTCTCTCTGTCTATAAATATAATTTTTCCTTAGCAATCAGTCAGATTTTCCGTTTTCTTCATTGAAGTGCCCTTATTCGGCTCAGCTGCGGGTATAATAATCTTTAACTGAGATTGTCTAATTACAGAGTTTCGAATAGGATACTACACAGGATGTAACTCTTCTGACTGAGTTACAGATAGAGCTTTGGACCATGTGGAGCGAAATGACTTTTGCCAATGTGTTAAACCCATTTGATGTTATGTTTATATTACGAGTTCAAAATGTGGGTGTAAAAGCATCACCTTGAGACACAATGATTAGATTCTGTTTACTGTGAGTCACCCATTGGATTTGTTTTGGGCTTGTTTTGTGTCTGATGGATAAAGTTTGACATGGACTGAGTTAGCCTCATCTATAATTGACTCTGCCAGAGAAGGTGCAAACAGCATCGATTTCCCAGGCGACAGCATGGCTGTGTTGATTCTCCTGTCAGTTTTGCTCCATCAGCTGAAGTGCATTAAGCGTAGGTCAGTACGGATCAGACTGGAGGAAGGTGAGGCACCTTAGGGAGTATTTTACACAGCAGCCAATGGCTTGGAACCAAACCAAGCTGGATAATTATTACCAAAACCATTCTGGCTGATATTTTTTACTCATTGCAGCTGGATAAGATCTATCCTCTTTTCCCATAATCTGTTTATTCACTGTGGTGAGGATTTTTTTTTTTTAATTACTCCTGAATTGACTTGTGAACATTTGTGAGTATTGACAGTAACTGTGTATGTATCCATGAGCATGTTCCATTGAATTACTAAATATAATTGCTCACAATGTTTTTTTTTATGTGTTTTATTAGCGGCTCTATGAGATTTGCAAGGTTACTGTTAACATGCTCATTCCAATACATAATTTTTTCTATTTCTATTAACAGCTTATTCCACTGTAATGTACTGCAGATGTCCAGTATAATCAAGCCTAATAATAAAGAAATGAAAAACATATTGCATTAAATCAGCAATAAATATTAATGTGCCATTCTAACATTAAACATAACTATACAAAAAAATTATCAGGTTTAGTTAGTATCTAGGATTGAATACTTAAATGCTCACTGCTCACCACCTTATCTTTTTTATTACATATACAGATGAGTGGCAAAATAAAAGAAAGCCCTCAAAAAGTGTAGTGATTTCACTTGGGGCCACTAGGACAGCTTCTTCTTCTTCTTCTTCTTCTTCTTCTTCTTCTTCTTCTTTTTTTGGCTGCTCCCATTAGGGGTCGCCATAGCCGTCTCATCCCAAATCAAAAGCCAAAGAATTTGATTTCATTTTGATGCTAATCAAGCTTTTCAGGAAACCCTTGTACCCTGTAGATATGAGCAGGGCCATCCCATGACTTTTACTTCCTTCTAAGATTACAAGTGGACTAAAATTATGTCATTACCTAAAACTCCCGCTCAACACACAAACACACACACACACACACACACACACACACACACACACACACACACACACACATACACATAATACACAAGAAACATTTTTCCACGGATCACTATGCGTTTCTAATTCTTTGAGTCATATACTTTATGCCAAAAATCATATCAATGATTTATCAGGCGGGAAGAAGCAGAGCCAAAGGAACTAAGAAACGAGATGATAAAGAAACCAGCGACTTAATAGGCATTTATACTTCTGTGAATACATGTTTGCCAAATGTGAATTATCTATGGTTGATTAAACAGAGCTTATTCAGAATACAATATCCAAAGGCTGTTACTTTTGATAGGCTTGAAGGCTTTCCCAGGCCTTTGGCTTCATGCCACGTTTTCCCCATGACACGGCACATATGATGAAACATCCCTCCCTTCCTTCTTCTACTAATGAAAGAACAGCACAGAGTGCTGTTGTAGCTTGGTGTTAAATGAATAGAAGAGGCTGAAAAGGAGATCAAAGTTACAGTAGACACTAGATAAGTAATGCTTTGGAAGATTGATTGTGTCTTCAGGCCTTGGGGCTCAAATAAATTATTGATGGTTGCCAGGTATCTGAACTTGGCTCTAGTTGAATTTCCAAGAAACATATAGACTTGATCAGAAACCATTTTGATCTTATTTTAATAAAATTTGGCATGTTAACCAGCCAGGGATTGAATCAAAGCTTGTTAACTGGTCTCAAATGCAGTGACAGTTTTTCGCTCTGCCTCTGAAAATGTGTATTTGGCCCTTGCTTTAGCACTGTATGGCCTTTCCAGATGATCTGATCAGTATTCAACTCAGGGAAGTCCGTTCTCCTTATTAACTTCACAGCTGTTTTTGCTTTTCATTGCATAATTATATGATTTTTATAATAAAATCTTATCTTGTTTATGAGTCCTTTTTAATACATATTGAATAATATAGTTCAACAATTATTGCAACAATGCAACATTGTTATTAAAAAAAAAAGACTTTCAATTTAATTCTCTAACCACTTTGAATAATTGAGGTCTTATATATTAAATTAAAAACATGAATCTTTTCTTACCAACAAGAAGCAATATATTCTTCAGTCATGAGTTCCTTAAGGGTTTTGACAGTTGGCCATGCAAACTATTAAAAACACTCCATGGTATGCAAATGATTAAAAAAATAATTCATATTAATTATATGTCACTGATTATGATGTGATTTGTGTTTTTAACCACCAAATTTGTCATATATTGCAATTAAGTCAGATTAATTGCAAAACAGGAGCATGTTATACTAAATATAAACTCTTTTGGACTATTATACATTGAACTGTCATTACATATGTCCATGTAAATTAAATATGAAAAGAGTTTATATTAACTGTTAGAATAAAAAGACAGGAAGTGAAAAAGCATAAAGCATTTTGCTTTCACTGTATAGGAATGAAGTGTGAGTTTTTCTGTTTTCCTGCTTAACAGTCGAGGCTGGGGCTGGTGTCTGGATGACCCTCCTGGCAAAAATGAACTGGTCTCTCAGCCTGTGCTACCTGGCATTCTCTACAGCGCCGCCCACCAGTGCCGCCTCCAGTATGGCTCCAGCTCGCTGCTTTGTGATGACATGGACGTAAGTCAGCAATTTTCTATTCACTTTTCACACCCACATGGCCTTAGCGAACCCTGCACAGCTGCATGATCCATATCAGGCTTCTGGAAAAAAAGTTTTCCAAGCAGGATCTGTTGGTGCAAAAACAAAATTTGATATTCATAGTCATGGTTTTGCAACAGATACATAGAACCACACTGATCATTAGACCGTGAAACACATGACAGCACTTCTAGCCTATATTCTTACTACATCAATATTTACCGTAATTTTTTAGAAAATAAAACGCACCCATATATAAACCGCACCCACTGAATTTGACAAAGATTTTTATTTTGAACATAAATAAGCCGCACCTGTCTATAAGTCTACACTGAAATGAATTAACTTTACACAGGCTTTAATGAAAGACAGTTTCTGTTACTCGGTGTAACGGGGGAAATATGTTGTGGCTCCTTTAAGAGCAGAGCGGCATTTTGGGAATAGTCTGCTGCCGTATTTTTCCGGTATTACTGCATGTGTGCAAGACCGAGGAATATGTCCTTATTATTTTCTGATGCTCATTTCTACGTTTCTTTGACTTACCCGTAATGCTGTTGCCAAGAAAAATAAAAAAGCACGAGTTTTGGAAACCTGTCTGCGCTTATATGATTTCTGTTGCAAATGGAGTTAGCGAGCTATTCCTTGACCCAGACTCAACGCGTTACAACAGCTTGTATCTAAACAGTAGCCTACCAAGAAAGTCATTGTTCACTGTCTTCCTCCTTCCTTTCACAAATATTTCTCTCTGGAGTTTATCTTTTGGCATCGTTGTGCGTTTAAAAAAAACAATTTTTTCTATTTAAATAGCATGAAACATTAACAAGAAAAAACAAGCAATGAAGGGAGCAATGATTTCAGAAAAGAGAGAGGGGGCAGCGATAATCTCCACTTTCCAAGGATTCAGAGCAACATCCTCCACTGAGCAGGGAGACAGAGCAAAGTCCTCCCCTGAGCAGGGAGGAAACATGTCTTCCTACATTCAACAGTGAGGCAAAAACAGGGAGGCGGAGTGATGTTCTCAGTTGGGACAGGAGGTGCAGCGATGTCTTCAGTTGGGGCAGGAGGGGGAGTGATATCCTCAGTCAAACCAGAAGGCAGAGCGACATTCTTAGTGGGGAAGGGAGAGTGGGAGAAGTCTGAGGGGAATTGCTCAAAAGGCCATCTGTGGCACTTTAGTTGTGCTGTGATTTCAACTTATAACTTATAAACCATCTCAGGTTGAAACAATATGCTAGCTCGCCTCTAACCCACAGGAGACAAACTAACACAGATTGAATAGTTGAGGGTAATTTGCTTCCTCTAAAACATTTGAAACCATCCTGTGCATTTATTTTTAAACCACTGCTAATAATACGCATACAAAAGGCAGCTAAATACACTTGGAAGAAATAGTTAACTTCTTCTTTCTTTCTTTTTCTCTTGCCATCTACCCACCCAGAGAGTATAGAGTGAGACCTATAACCCTCAAATGCTCAGTGTTATCCTCTTTCAATTGTAAATCGTGTTGCATAAAAGCATCAAATTCATGTTAATGACTATTATTTAGCCAGAGGGCTGTTCATACTTTTGGGTTATAAAAGAAACAGACAAAAAACAATGCCAAAAAGGTTTTAATATGATTTTATATCCTGTATTGATGACAGATTTAATATATATTAGTATGTGTTAAAGCTGATGGGACTGTTTATTTGAGCTGCGATCAGGAAACCTTTCTTAGTTCACAAGAGAACGACCAGTAGATCAGTGTTTACCCGTAACTGAGACTGAATAAACTTGCAGCATTCGTCGGAACCATTACCCCTTATTGGCTGCCATGACTGACAGGAGCTTGTAGGAGATTGAGATGATTTAAGACATCCTGCTGATAATTAAATACATTCTGATCTCATTAAGAACTAGAACTACCACAGAGATGTTTTGTGCCTTCAAAATGGAAAGAGTAGAGCAATACACAAGCTTGCAGCTTTGGCAGGAAGAAAACTGAGACTGAACCACACACATCACTTTTGCCTTACAGGAAGTCTCTGTATCCATTTATACATATACTATAAGTTGCTCAGCATGAGATGATTTTAAGATTTCCTTCTTTAACCTGTAAACAAGCATACTATTAGCCAAGTCCGGATTGTCTTCCGGATTGCAACAATAAAACAAAACACTATCATAAATCTTTAATAAATCTTTTCATACATCTCTATTTCTTAAAGTCAACAGTCTGCAAAAGCAGAAAACAGTTTAAAGGAATAAAATTGGTTGTTTATTACAATCTTAATTGTGGAATTGCTAACAAAAGGGCATCAGATACCAGTCACTGTTTAGAACTAAGATATAGTGGAATGTCGCACAGCATTACCGGTGTTTGTCTTATAACCTGTAACAGATTTTTTCTGACAGTTAGATGGCCCTGACTGATTGTGCATTTGGCATATAATAAACGTCTTCCAATCATTTGTCAAAATGTCACGTACGTCATGCTTTTATTTCTTCTGACCTCATTCTGAAAACTCTTATCAGAGATGTTAGGTCCTGGATTTATCATAAACAAGCTCACGGTGTATTGAAAAATGAAAAATTATATATTACATTTATTTGCATGTTATAAATAAGTGCTGTGGAAAAAGAGTATTAGAGTTGGAAAAAGTATTAAATAAAATATACTAAAAACAACAAAAACATTAATAATAACAATAATAGTGTTGAAAGAAATAGCAAAATGTTGGAAGTAGTAAAATAGATATACTAAACAATACCAATAATGCATGTCTTTGCAATCGCTCTACCATGTGAATAGACGTTATTGAATCAATAATTATTATACAATTATATTATTAAATCAATAATAATAATGAAAGTCATTGTCAATGAATGCCATTATCAATTATTTGGGCCGCTAAAGTTACGGCTTAGTGTGACGGCAAGATAACATTGTGAAATGGCAGACAGTACTGGTCAACCAGCAGCCTGAAAAGAAAACACACATGTGATGAAGGCGAAACATCTGCACGGGGAGCAAAAACTGTATAATCCTCATCATGTGAAAATGGTATAGTTTAATAAAGTGCTATTGTGTAAACTGTTTGTTTGCTAACTTTGAGACCGTCTAACTGGATCTGTTCTGTCGTGACTCGTGAGCATCAGGTTGCTCACTCAGCTTGCTCGTGACATAGTGATGTATTCAAAAAAAACGGTGCAAACAAACACTAAATCTAAAAGTGCAAGTAACAGCAGCAGTAAATGATGAAGCCTGTTAGCTTGCTGCATTTCTCCATTTAATTCTTTTTTTTAAAGCATTTGTCTACTACAACAGTTAACTTATCTATTTTCCAAAGTGATTTACTGCAGCTTTACTATACTTGCAAATGCTTGCTTTTAATGTGTATATATTTAATGAATGCATATATCATTTAATTATTATACATAATACATTTTATGTACAATACATGTTAATTGTCAAAATTAATAAAATAATTTATACAAATTGATTCTATATTCTTAATGTTTATATCTTCATAACCTAACAAAATGTCTGTGTATTTCTTTAAACAAAAATTGTCAAAACAATGTTGTATTATATTTTATATAGATTTTTTTTTTTTTAAGCATGGTTTTCAACTTGCCATCTGCAATTACTTAAATGCTGTTTTTTTGTTTGGTTGTTTTTTTTTGTGTTTTTTCAAAAAAAATAACCCAGCATGAGTGAATTTGTTCAAGGAGAAATCAAAGCAGCCACTAAAAACTTTATAAAATGTCAAAATTAAAGACAGTAAATCTCAATATGTGGCTTTTGCATTTTTTTAAGTAGATTTTTTTATCAATTTGCATTTGAGATAAACTTTAAAAGCAAAGATTTGTTTGATATTTCATTAGAAGGTTATATTCCAAATGTTATAAAAGCAATCTATTCATTAATTAATTTAATTTTAACATCCTAACTCACTGTCAATAATATCTGGTAAGCTGAAACCATCAGGGTGATAGTGAACTTCAGAAGAATTCCTTAGGATTTACCATCTCTCAGGACTTGAAATTGGAGACAGATGTTGACTATATCACGAGGAAGATTTTTGGTGCTTTACTGCCAACTATTCATAAAGTGTACATTACCATAATGAGGAAACCAGCATTAAAAAACATCAAGGACATCACACAGCTGGCTTACCACCTTTACAAGCCTCTATGCTGCTCATGATCAGTGCTACCAAGCAACAGAAATACAAGACACAAGAACATTATCTCATGAACACTTAAAATCATGCTGGTAAACAAATCATGTGCACTATATGTAAACACATTGAAGTGCAAAATTTAAACAAGTGTAATATACAGTGTATTCTTTTTCTATTTATTATATATCACAATGCACACACTGCCACAGTCTCTATGTACAACTTACAGTACACATATCTTTATATAAGATCTTGTGTATGAATCTTCCTTTCTTCTTATTATAATTTTTTTTATGTTTGTACTCAGAAGCTTCTGTTACCAAAACACATTCCTTTTATGACTTTGTGCACACTTGGCAATGAAACACTCTGATTCTGATTCTAACAAATGACAAGGGATATTTTCAAGGCCCATTTTCCTGGTCTGTTACTCCGTGTTATCCTGGCATACCTTATAAAAGAGTATGCTGTAAAGGTGAACCGAGGACTGGTGGATGATAAAAGAGTATTTTCTTTAATTGAAACATAGATTTGAGAAGCTAACAGGGGTATTGACTAAATGTGAGTGCTGTCATCAGAACCTTGCATTGCCCCCTGTGGCCTAATTCAACTGAGAATCCTTGCAGCTTGACGTTCAATTTCGGAGTGGAATGAGGAAACATAATACATCAAACGATATTACTCTACCTGGTGTTTATGCCTCCTTGGAAACAAAACAGTAGGATCCTCTGCCTAATTCAGCTGCACAAAAGTACTATCCATGTCAAAGTGTATTTGTCTATGTGAGTAACTAGGCTATCCGCAATGTACCAATTTCACTGATAAGCTCTTGTAAATAGGGGATTGGTGGTTCCAGCGGTTAAGGCGCTGGGGTGCCGATCGGAAGGTCTGGGGTTCAAGCCCCGGTATCGCCAAGCTGCCACTCTTGGGCCCTTGAGCAAGGCCCTTAACCCTCTATGCTCCGGGGGTCCCTTACGAGGGAAATTTCAAGGTCCGTGACGTGGGGCCGCCTTCCCGTGGGCTCACCACCTGCAGGAGGGACCGTAAGGGACGGTGCTGTGAGGATTGGGCAGCAGGCGGGGGCCTGCTTAGACTACTGCCCCCGCGACCCGAATTACGGATAAGCGGGAGAAAATGAATGAGCTCTTGTCAATGCTTTAGCTGCAATGACAGATGGGGGAGTCTCAGATGCAAGAAATAATGACTCTGGTATAGAAACTCATTTATATACACACTTTATTAAAGGTTTTATCTATGCACAACCAGTTTTAAAAAACTGCCTGCATCAAGAATGAATAACAGCTATTAATCTGTATGTAAGGCATTGCTACTGCTTTTAGTAAATAAGTACAGATTTTTCTTACATTAGTAAACTTGCACTAGTTTTTAATATCTGCCAGAATTGTTTTCATTTGTAGCCAGATCATAATCATCTTTAACAGATACTACAATTTACAGTGAGCTGCAGAATCTCAGTTATACTTAACTTAAAATTTTGCATCAACAATGCAAAAAAAATTTTCTTGTCCCACACTACAGCGTACCTATCACAAGGCATTATGTGTATTTTATACTTTTCGGAATGCCTTATTTACACACTAAGCTAGAGTCACACTAAACTCCTTAAATATATATTGATTATGAACGTACTATTTTTCCTTGCTTTGTGTAGAACGTCTGCAGCACTCTGTGGTGCACCGTGGCCTCAGCATGCCACTCAAAACTGGACGGAGCAGTGGATGGCACCAAGTGTGGTGAAGGCAAAGTAAGCCCCTAAATGTGTTTTCTTTTCCCAGCATGAATATGATTTCTGCTTTACTTCTTTTTCTCTCATGATGTAAACAGAATGCTATGCTCAACAGCTGTGGTCAGGTTTTGTTGTACTTCCTCCTGCATGGCCTATGTTGCTGTCTTGGCTGACAGTATGGAGTGGTGGTGTTTTTCTTTTCCTTTTGTCAGTGGTGTTTGAATGGTGAGTGTGTATCAGCTGGATATCAGCCGGAGAATGTGCATGGTGGATGGGAGCCATGGAGCGAGTGGTCATCCTGTACCAGGACATGTGGCGCTGGAGTGCAGAACTCGCAAAGAGACTGTGTTAATCCTACGTACGTGAGTCATGCTTATATACGAGAAACTCATGTACAGAGCGATCTATTACTAAAAGTTAAAGGTTTGGATACAATTAATCTTAAAACCAAAAGCTTAAATCTCTATCACAGGAAAATTAATTTCGCTAGCTTTTTTATTTGTCTTCCTAAACAAGTAGATTTTATTTAAAACTTTAAAAAACTTTTAAACAAGTGATAAAGCAAAGTTTGTCCTGAAGCTGGTTGAGTGTGCATGTTCTTTTTTTTTATCAAGAATACTTTTTGTAATATAAAATGAAAATGACAAAATTATAAATAAATAGCTTTGATATGCTTAACACAACACATTTTTTGGTCAATACATAACTCAGGTGCTAGTGTTGCTAGTGTTATTGACTTTTTACCTCGTCACATGACACTCCTAACCAATAAGTATATAAACAGATGTAAATATTAAAATTAAACCATTTTGCTTTTAAATCTTTTGGCTTAGACCTGTTGTTTTTATATTGTGCTCTCTATGACAGACTGTGTGGCATGGGAAATCGTGAGGTTAAATAGTTTGCATTTTTTTTTTCTAACTTGTCATTTCTCAACTGATAAGATTATGTGTATGCATGTGTGTTGATTTGTTCAGATGTTTCTGTTTATTTTCACCGTAATGCATTGGCATTAGTGGGGGATAATACTATTTGCATATGCTTAATATATGCATAATTTGATGATAATTTTTCTTAAAATCGGATGGGTTTCACCAAACAAGATGTTTTAAAATATTAAAGGATAGAAAAAGATTTGTATTTTGCCTTTTGTTTGTAAAACATGGCCCACCAACTGTATCTGTGACTTTTAATATGAAGAAAGAAATCAGTGATGACAGTTTGTGTAGCATCTGTATGGAAGATGACAAAATCTATTCACATCTCACATGATAAGAACTTGCATGTACTGTCTGAAGACAGCTTTTATTTTCAGTAGCACTCCCTCTACTAATGCCATATATTTTGTTTATCGCAAGTACACCACAATTTTAAAAACATTGAGACTTTTTTTTTTCTGTGTGCCTCAGCCCGAAGAATGGAGGGAGATACTGCCTTGGGGAGCGCCGCAGATATAGGATCTGTAACCACGAGCCATGTGCACAAAGCCAGCCTAGCTTCAGATCCATTCAGTGCAGCAAGTTCAACAGTGTCCCTTATAAGGGCAAATTGTACCAGTGGGTGCACGTCAATAACCGAAGTGAGCATTATGTACATGTATGTTTTGTGCTTAATAAAAAAAAGAAAAGAATAAACAACAAGATTTTATTAGGGACGTTATTGGCAGGATGATGTATATTTATATTATAAAATGACAAACTGTGCTTACAATTTCATATTTCATATTGCTGCCATTTGCAGGGAAAATGTGAAGAGCTGCTGATTCGATGAGTCTCATTCAATTCCTTAATTTAGCAACTTATTATTGTTGACCTATGACTCAAGTGCCTCAGAATACATGCAGAAAAATATCAGATATTGTATAAATCAGGTATCTTAGACATTTCTAAGTACTAGAATGAACTGTGTAGAGTGAGCCTGATCAGTATTAATGAAAACCAAATACATTATGAATCCTGGCAAGGAACCATTACCATATGGTATTAAATTAACACAATACGATGTGTATGGTAGATCAGTGCAGTAGTAATGCAGTGATAATGTTTGCTGGGATTGAGCCTCGGTTTGGATGAGAATGTGGAGTTATGTTTTATTCAAGGCTTTGAAAAAACATGTTGCAATCATTTTAAATATATAAAAAAATCCAGATACACTCAGTTCAGTCATTTGAAACATGCATTTCAATAAAAATAATGCAACAAATGTGGACTCTGGTCTAAGACTGAACTGTAGAGTTATGGACTCTGGACTTTTTAGATGCAGGGATTTAGGACATGGTAAAAGTACTCTGGGCTCAGCTTAAAATACTAGAATATGTACTATGGAGTGAACTAGAACTTTATAGTTTAAGACTCTGAACTTAGTTCTGATTCTACAGTTCTAGACCTTGTGTCTCTGGACTCGACTTGAGCACTGTGGCTTTGGATTCTGAAACCACTTCTCATAGTAGACAACCCATGACATAGCTCCAACCCATAAAAATTTATGAAGGTTGTTGAAAACCATGATGTTCTACAATATGAAATACAGGCAAAACTTCTTATTTTATCCAAAGGAATTTTATGTTACTGTTACTGCACTTCTCAAGCTTTTAGCCTACAAGAGTAGTACAACAGAAATCACAACTTATCTCACCTTTTCAGTAAATCCATGTGAACTGCACTGCCGCCCGATGAACGAGTATTTCTCAGATAAGATGGTGGACGCAGTAATTGATGGAACCCGGTGCTATGAGGGAAGCCAGAGTCGAGATGTGTGCATTAATGGAATCTGTAAGGTCAGTGGAACATTTAAGTTTGGAAACTCATTGAGTAACTAAAGGACTGGGAGCAAAGCAATAAATAACCATTGTGAAAGAGTCTTTCAGTGCCCTTATGTAAGCCCATCTTGCTCATGTTCTATGCATACAATTTTTCAGCCTATTGTGCTGTTAGCTTTGTTTTTTTTAAACATCTTATTCATATGCATATATTGTGCCGTTTTTATCTAGTCTTTTGTTCAGACCTTCCTCCTTTTGTTCAACTTAGCACAGCACTCATGCTTCTCAGACTCAGTTGATAAAGTGTAAGATTTGAAATTCACACCCTTGTTAGAAATCTGTCCAAAGAATTCTATGCTTTGGTTTAAAAACCCAGTGTCAATTGAATTGTGTTTTCCTTGGACAGGGGCTATAGTATGAGCCCAGGACTTACGTCATAGTGTAAATTTTTATTGGTGTTTTATCTTGGCAATGCACATCTGTACAGGGAAACAATACATTTTGCTGGCGCAATGTGTAGTGATGTGCCATTGCCTTATTCAGGCACTAAATTTTTCTACAATTGAGGGTTGCTTATTTAAGAGTGCAAACATGCCTGAACTGCTAAGAAGCATGACTGTGGGCAAGTTCAAAATTGGCTTGCACTTAGCTCTCCTGAACATTTGTCAGCTGTTGGCTTTCCACTTTGGTCTGTCAAGTGTAGTGTGCATATAAAGACAGCTTCAGAAATAATGCAAACATTTTTAAAGATGCATAAAGGTTATATGCTAGAATTCTTTTTTTTTTTGATTGAGTTAATTGACTCAAATGCTGATGAGCCAGGAATTCAACAGGTGCTAATTCTAAGATGTCTGTATTTAAGTTGTAATACCTAAAACAAACATATTTATTTAATATTTTATTAAGGTAATTAATATTTTTTCTTTTCATTTGTCAGATGAACTTATCCAGAGTGATTTAGAATGATCTCATTTATACAACTGAACAGATGAGGGTTAAGGGCCATGCTCAATGGCCCAGCAGTGGCACCTTGGTGGTGTTGGAATTTGAACCCATGACCAATTTAAACTCATAATCAGAACTCCAACATCAACCTAAATTCCCCATTACCATAATTTCCGGACTATAAAGCACACCCATATATAAGCCGCAACAACTGAATTTTACAAATATTTTTATTTTTAACATAAATAAGCCGCACCTGTCTATAAGCCTGTCTACGCTAATAAACTTGACACAGGCTTTAACGAAAGCTGACGGTAATATATGTTGCGCTTTCTTTAGGAGCATAGCGGTATATTGGGAATAGCCTGCCACTGCATTTTTCCGCTATTACTGCGTGTGTTCAAGACGAGAATTATGTCCTTATTATTTTCTGATGCTCATTTCTACGTTTCTTTGACTTACCCGTAATGCTGTTGCCAAGAAAAATAAAAAAGCACGAGTTTTGGAAACCTGTCTGCGCTTATATGATTTCTGTTGCAACTGGAGTTAGCGAGCTCTCCCTTCACCCAGACTCAATGTGCTACAATGGCTTGTATCTAAACAGCAGCCTACCAAGAAAGTCATTGTTCACTGTCTTCCTCCTTCCTTTCACAACTATTTCTCTCTGGAGTTTATCTTTTGGCATTGTTGTGCGTTTAAAAATCACCCAGTGAAAGCTTTTCTCCCAAAGCCATGCAGCTCAGAACACAGGTGAGGTGCGTTTTTTCGTTTCCGTTTGGAAAATTTCATTGGTTTAATGATATGTCGCTCAGTTTTTTGGCTTGAAGTTTGTGAAACCGGGAAAAACCCAGGAAAAATTCATAAATTAGCCGCTTCGTTGTTTAAGCCGCGGGGTTCAAAACGTGGGTAAAAAGTAGCGGCTTATAGTCTGAAAAATACGGTATATAAACTATTGTTATCTCATTTAAGCTGCAACAGGACACCTCAGGTAAACTTCAGGCTTTATTACTTTAAAACTTACAAAGAACAGGCTGTAATTTCAATAAAAAATGTGCCTTATAATAAATGAATACAATAAAATAGTAATATTAATATAAACAGAACCAGCCATTTAAAATTAATTTGCCGTTACTTTATCCAAGTTTATTTCTTTTTGGTATTGTTTATTATCATGATTTAAAGACACCAGAGATCTTTAAATTTTATTTTATTATTTTATTATAACATAGCAATGGACAATGGTTTCTAAATACTCTTTATAAATGTGCTACGATTGACCTGTGCTGTAGAGTATTGGCTGTGATTATGAGATCGAATCCAATGCAGCTGAGGACCATTGTGGAGTTTGCCATGGCAACGGATCCACTTGTGAAACCGTGAAGAAGACCTTTGAGAAGAGTGAAGGCCTGGGTATGACCTTTTGAATTGCTGAATAAAGCCTTAAGTTGTGAGAAAACACTTTCTGTTACTGGCCTTTAACATTCCTTTAGTACTAAGGATTTAAAAATAAATTTGTGTTGTGTTTTTTGTCTCAGGCTATGTAGACATTGGCTTAATTCCAGAAGGAGCACGGGACATTCGCATCGAGGAGGTGGCCGAAGCTGGTAACTTTCTGGCTTTACGCAGCAACAACCCAGAAAAGTATTTTCTAAATGGTGACTGGACAATTCAGTGGACTGGAGAGTACAAAGCAGCAGGGACGGTGTTTATGTATGAGAGAACAGGCCAGCAGGAGAACCTGACCTCTCCAGGACCAACCATGGAGCCTGTTTGGATTCAGGTATTTAAAAGAATGTGCATTTTTGACCTGGTTAAAAAGTAAAAGGATCTAAGTTCAACCATATTGAAATATTAAATCATATATCTTGTAAAGCTTATTTCTTAAAATGCAATGTCTCATAGTTTAGTTAAAGACAGTTTCTCTATATATACGTTTAATATTTTATCTATTTATGTTTCACGTTAAAAGTTTAATATTTTATTTTATATGTATAATATTCTATCTTTCAATAATTTTAATCAGCTTTTCTCGAAGGGACATCCATATAATTTCACAATTTCTTGCACTGAAATTATTACACATGTCAAATGCCAGGCTTTAACTTGAGCTTTTACCCAGAAAAAAAATAAGATGTGCTTACCTTATAAATCATTGCATGATTGCAATGTGTTTGTTCAATAACTCTATGAAAGTATATTTGATGTATTATACCTACGAAGTATTATAAGGTCAAGGTAAGTATCTTTTTAATATTTTTATTTTACAACCTTGAGTAAAATTCTGACTTTTATATATTTATATTTTGCTTATGTATAGTTTGTTTACTCCAAAAAAATGTAAAAAGATACCACATGTATTATTTCATAGGCAGGCTTCTCTGTTTACTGTATACTGTTGCTGACTGCTGTTTTGTAGAAGTCTACAGTACATACATGGGTTATGATTTGTGTTGCCTTTTACCATTCTAGCAGTGTTAGTAGCTATGTTGTTTAGCACAATAAATAACCGAACTGCCACAGCGTATTAGTATTCTATTGGATTTTTTGCCATATAGCTTTTTTGTATGATATTTGCAGAATCTACAAAACAGTATGAATAATCTTAGTAGATTTACATTTTCCAAGTATGAATCCCTTGAATTGTAGTATAATATACATTTCTGAGTTACAGGGAAGAGATAAGTTGCAAAAAATTCTTACATTTTTAAGCTAGAGCCTGACTTCCAGCCACATGAAAGTGCCGACAGTATTCATTAGAGCTGCACGCCAGACAGGAGAGAGATGATCAGGGACCGTGACTTAAAGGGCTTCCTCACACAGAGGAGGTATCTGTAAAAGCTTGGCAAGCAGTCTGTGTGTGTTTGTGTTTGTGTTTGTGTGTGTGTGTGTGTGTGTGTGTGTGTGTGTGTGTGTGTGTGTGTGTGTGTGACAGTCAGTGTGTGTCAGTGTGTGTGTGTTGTAGAGAGGGTCTTTGTATGAAATGAGCCCTGGCACCACAGTAATTATCCATGCTTCTTCCCTGCATGCTTAGGGATACCGAGTGCTTTAGATTAGCTCCCCTTGTGTACTTTCAGACAATTAATGGCTTTTTAAGATCCCAGCATGTTGAAGTGGTTTGTTTTGAACCTCTTATGTGACACTTGATCGTCAATCAAGAATGCTCTTTTCTCAGAACATTATCTAGAGAAAATAGCATGCAACTGTCTGGATGGAGAACCTATTTGTCACTCACATTAATTTGAATTACAGTTTTCACTCAGGGATATTATCTGGCTACATGAGCCTGGAGCAGGATTGTCTCTCAGTCCTCCTCCGCACCATGTGGAGGAGCAGGAATGCCTGGTGTTTACATTGTCCTGGTTTTGTGTAGGGTTGAGGCCTGTGTTTGTGTGTGCTTGCGTGTGGTTTGGCTTGACATGCAGCTTAATTTAGCATCTCTGTTTTCCAGCTGCTCTTTCAGGAGACTAACCCGGGTGTGAGGTACCAGTACACCATCAGTAGAAATGTACTGACTGAGTCCCATAATGGAAGTTCTGCTTCTGATTTCCAGTGGAAACGTGGCGCATGGACGGAATGCAGCACCACATGTGGAACAGGTATCATATTTAACCCAGTGTTCTCATGCAACCAAAATGTAGGCAGAAATATCATATTCCAGAAATCCCACCAGGCAAAAACTAATTTCAGGGTAATACCTTCACATTCTTTTACGAAATTAAGTGAATGTAAAGGGAGCTCGGTTTCATCATAAAGAACGTCTATAGAGTAGTTCCTATGCATCATGCCAACTAGCTATGCTAACAAATTAACGACACCTGTTAAACTCACCTCAACATGCTTTTTGGACACTACCATATTGTTACAGTTCACAAAATTACAATAGTGGTACACTGACCTGATGGATGAACTGACACGTGAGAGTGGGAGACTATAAATCATACCCACAGAGAAAACTGATAGGTCTAGTTAGCAGAAAGAGAGACTAATTGGGATACAAACTTGCTTTTTTCTATAGCCTATTTACTATTGTAAATTATTTGTTCACTCTCAAAAACATATATTTCCAGGGAATTGTACTTAATTTTCTGGGACGTGGGAGTCGCTTTCAATATGCGGCAGACTCCTGTGACTTTTGGGATTGTAGTATGTCTGATATTGTGATAGCTGATCTGGGCTTAAGCACTGCTCAGACATATCCATGCTATTTGCACACAGGGTTTGGTTAGTAAAGTTTAAAGGCTTACTGGAGGATATCTAATAAATTCTGTATAATTTGACAGCATGCTTAAATTGATTTACTGTAATCTGCCCATTCGGATAATTAAAATCCCCCCCTGTGTGTGGGTTGCATCTCCTAGTCTGACAGATTTTTATTGATTATTGCAATCTGAGGGATGATTTTTTTTTCATAATGCCATGTTTCACCTGTTACCAGCCTGAAAATAATCATCTAAGAAAATGGTGACTGAACATGAGGATACATATGAATTAACAGATGGCAATCACTGAACTAAAAGATATGTCCAGTATATTGTTAGAATAGTGCTGCATGAATATACAGTGCATCTGGAAGTATTCACAGCGCTTCAGTTTTTCCACAATTAATGTTATAGCCTTATTCCAAAATATTCAAGTCATTATTTTCCTCAAAATTGACAGCGTGAAAATATGTTCGAAATATTTGAAAATTAATTTATAAAAAAAAAAGGAAAAAATCACGTAAATAAGTATTCACAGAATTCATCTTTCCCTCTATCCTGACTAGTCTCCCAGTTCTTGCCACTGAAAAACAGCATGATGCTGCCACCACGATGCTTCACTGTAGGAATGGCATTGGCCAGGGGATGAGCGGTGCCTGGCTTCCTCAAGACATGATGCTTGGCATTCAGGCTAAGGAATTCAATCTTTGTTTTTCATGGTCTGAGATTCCTTCAGGTACCTTTTGGCAAACTCCTTGTGGGCTGTCATTTGCCTTTTACAGAGAATTGGCTTCTGTCTGGTCACTATACCATATAGGCCTGATTGGTGGAGTGCTGCAGAGATAGTTGAAAAGTTTTGAAAGGTTCTCCTCTCTGGAGAACGCTGGAGCTCTTTCAGTGTGACCATCGGGTCTTTGGTCACCTTCCTGACTAAGGACCTTTTCCCCCGATTGCTCAGTTTGGCCAAGCGGCCAGCTAAAGAAAGAATTCTGGTGGTTCCAAACTTCTTCCATTTATTAGTGATGATGGAGGCCACTGTGCACATAGGGACCTTTAATGCTGCAGAAATTTTTCTGTACCCTTCCTCATATCTGTGCCTCGATACAATTCTGTCTCGGAGGTCTACAGACAATTTCTTGGTTTTCATGGCTTGGTTTGTGCTCTAACATGCACTGTTAACTGTGGGACCGTCAGGATCTTCCAGGTATGTGATGCGCACTTCCGGTTTCTGCTCTGCTTCTGGTTTGAACTCTGGTCTGTTTTTGGATTTGGTTTTCTCGCACTGCCCCTTTTGTTCTGTTTGCCTGTCAAACCAAATGGTTTTATATAACCTACTAAAACGGCTGTCTCTCCATTCCCCTGAGCTCTGACTACGTTGCTCCTCCCCTGGGTTTCTCCAAGGTGTTTGCCTGGCCCCTGGGTTTTGCTGAGGGCGTCGCTCTGCCTCAGACCTCCGCAGAGGGTGTCACTCCACCTCATCACATCGGCTAGAAAGTGCTTGGGGCATCCACCTGGAGCCTCACTCCAAACTTCATCCGGCCTCTCCTAATCTCCAAGGCTTTCTAAACAGTGGCAGTTCGCCTCAAGTCCAGCTGTGTCCGCCGCTGGCACTCGACTTTCCTCATGCCACAGGATTTTCGTGCCTGCCAAGAATTTTTTGGACTGTGTTTTTGCCTTGCCTCATTGCACAGTTGCCTTTTAATTAAAGCCTGTTTTTTTTTTTGTACCCCTGTGTGAATCCTGCATTTGGGTCCTTCCTCCCAGTGCTCACTCACCCAGTCCCCCATGAGTTTCTGACAGAATAATCTGGCCTTGCATCATGTCCCGTGATTTTCTGACAGGGACCTTATATAGACAGGTGTGTGCCTTTCTAAATCATGTCCAATCAACTAAATTTACCTCCACTCCAATCAAGTTGTAGAAACATCTCAAGGATGATCAGTGAAAACACCTGAGCTGAATTT
Organism: Silurus aristotelis; assembly: GCF_946808225.1. Taxonomy (NCBI): domain Eukaryota; kingdom Metazoa; phylum Chordata; class Actinopteri; order Siluriformes; family Siluridae; genus Silurus; species Silurus aristotelis. Next base: position 15,620,892 of record NC_139586.1, read on the forward strand.
TGAGTGTCTGTGAATACTTATGTGCGTGATTTTCATTCCATGTTTAAAATATGTAATATATTTGCAAAGATTTTAAACAAACGTCTTTTATTTTGTCATTATGGGGTATTGTTTATAAAATAATGGAAATAATAATTAATTTAATCTTTTTTGGAAGGATAAGGCTGTAACATAACAAAATGTGGAAAAAGTGAAGCTCTGTGAATACTTTCCAGGTGCACTGTATGTGTTTAGGATGTGCAAATGATTAGAAATTCTGGAGAGTGATGCAAGTTGATGGCTTCATGATGTTATGCAGATATATTCTCCTAAATGTATAAATTATTACACATATCAAGTAAACATTATTCAGAATTAAACAGGATGCTGTATATAGCAAGAAAAGTAATTCTTAGACACTGGATCTTCAACAGAGAACTGATATGGGAAGCAATATAATTATAGTATAGTATAACCTTATGTAACAATAGACCAATTTATCATTAACTGAAAATGTATTTATAGATTAGTATTGTTATACTTTTATGGCATCCTATAGTGCCATCAGGTAAAATTGGCACACTGATTAGAGAGGATCTAAGGAGCATTCTGAAAAAAAATTTCACCAAATACTGCCAACAGTCTAATTTCGCTATCAGGTCAATTTTGTGCCTAATTTGGAATTTTGTATTTCTAATGTAATTTTATGGTCAAAACATTTGAACCTTGTGTCCAAAATGTAAAATCTAGGCATATCTGGATTTTGTGGGTCAAGGTAAATGTTTACACCTATCATGTCAAGATCCACAAATGTATATTTTTGCACCATTTTATATTTAATTTCAAAAACAGAAATACATCTTGTATGTCATCTTCAGATCAATCTGGACAAAAGTTAACAAAATAATTTTAAATACTCAAATTTGTTTGCTAATTCATTTTAATAGGCCATTGAATCTGCTGAATCTGAAACTAGAAATTACTCTTAAATTAAATGCTTGAAGTTATGACTCTACTTTCCTGTTATTGGTTGGCAACAGTTGCAGGTTGTCTTTAAATGAACAGCGCAGCGAGTCTGGGTGCTGTAGTTAGTTATGTTAATTATTTCAATAATAAAGTTTGAAAAAAGAAAGATCCTGTATCTACATGTGGCTCTTATTTTTATGATGTAAAAGCACAGTAAATTTCCTAAATAGACAAAAAAAGAAATGACAAGTGCAGTGCTTGAACTCTGACTCTCTTAATCTAATAAGGTTTGACTAAATATGCAAGAAAATGTGGACTGATTTCATGTGGTTTTAGAGAAGTTTTTTAATTGTCTTGTCATGTTCTGAATAAATTGCATTGGGTTGCTGAGTTGCTGATTTGAAGCTGTCTTGCTGTGGTGAGATGTCACAAAAGGTACAGTTGGGTTCATTGTAATTTAAGACACTTGTGGGATTTATTTATTTATTTAATTATTTATTTCCGTTTCATTCTGAGCATCAAAAAAGACAGGTACTTAATGAAAAGAGGCTCTTCTGGCAAGAGAATTGACAAGCTGGATGATATGAGTGTTGAATGATTAACAGGAAATTGAGTTTGAGTGGTTGAATAAATAAGAGCTATGATACGTGAGAAAAAGCTGTGCCAGTGTTTTATAAGCTAATTATCACCCGATCTATTATAGCTGCAACACTGAGGATGTTTTGATTAAATAATTAAACATAAATGATTAGCATGTCATGTTGAGTTAAATATATTCAAACACGGCTTTCCCAACAATATTCATTAACAGAACAGACAGAGATTTGGAGGAAGATTTTATTTTGCATACGTAATACACCACCATGGATGCAACTCTTCCAAAATCATTGCATTGCATCCGTAAAAACATTTAAAACTTCACACAGAGTTAGTGATATTGTGCCAAGCTAACAGCTGAGGTTGCCTGGAAAGGTTTCAGGCATGCAACATACTTAATGTGGAAACAATGTTTGGATGGCTTCCACAATGCGTACATGGACATAGTGTGATGGTTTCGCAAACCTTCCATGTTGTACAACAATTTGTAATCAAGCCTTGGATTGGTCAGACCGAGCAGTTAAATCCAAAATAGACTTTAAGCTCTTTCTGAAATTGTGGAAAATGTCATGAAAGTTTCAATCTACAGTCCTGAACCACTCACACACATTGGTCTGTATGTAATTGTATATGTTCTCAATGGTGAATTCTGCCTTTGCACAACCATCGCAGGTGCTGCTGCTTTATTATGCTTTACCTCAGGGCAATTTACAAGATAGCCACCAGGATGAAGAACATCTTTTTTTCTTATTACAGAATGAACAGTTACACACAAACAGACCGCTACAACACTGACAGCGTAAGAGTGCTAGCCAGCTAGTCTTAGCTGTCTAACTAAAAGAAAAGAAAGAAATTGAACACAGCTTGCATTCATAGTTTACTATCAGAAAGCACATCCAATCTCCCAAAAACCCAACATCCAGCCATTATAAAGTAATTTGTAGCCACACCACCTTGTTATGGATTACATTTCCTATAACAGCATGCTGTAACTTCTTTCTGACTTCAATTCAATTCAGATTTGCCATCAAATGTAAAAAAAAAAAAAAAGAAAATAGCAACTTTATTTTAAGAATATTGCACTTTTATTTGTCTTTACTGTGGCTTGAGCTTTAATTAGTACCCGAGAAAGACATTATGTTATTTCCTCATGTTTTTTACAGTGGAGTTGTAAGATTACTGCTACTATACCCAGCCAATAGCCATGCCCTTCAGCTCCTTATTTATGTCTATCGCAGTAGCCTCACGTGGTGGACACTTGAGCATCTGCAAAAAAGGTTTGAAGTGGTCCATCTAGTACATAGATTATTTGTTGAGTTTGCTTTGTGGCATTTGTGTTAGCAATCATATGAGTGAAAGAACAAGCAATTATGTTTGATATTACATAAGAGCCATTGAGATCGAGTGGTGGCGCATCTTCACATCATAAAAAGATGTGAAACTCAGAAGTTTTGTATTTGTTTTGCCAAGAAAAGTTTAGTGCTAAAATGATGCTTCTTATTTTTCAGTGGGAAATTGCTATGTAATAGAAAGCTATGAGCACCCAATTAGTATCTTGCTAAAATTTTATGCTAAAATCATCAAAGCTTATCTCACCTCTCTCACTTCATATCCTTTTTTCAAATACAGACTTTTGTTCTTTATATTTTCCGTTTCTGTTATCTATAATTCAGTAATTCCCTACTGGATAAATCTCCTCATTAGTTGTGTGCTGAACTTATTAAGTCTGACCTTACTGCACAAGAAACAACGAAGAATATGGCCACTGCTTTAGTTTGATGAAAGGCATTATAGGGACATGCTCTTAGAAATCAGATAAAACCAAAAAAAGACTTATCATTGATTCACTGTTCTCAAAAACATGAGTATTCTGCAAAATTATCTTGGAATTCTCAATGGGTTGTCAGTTGCAATGTGTTTCAAAACTATATAACCTTCTCATAAAACATTTTAAATAGCCTCAGGATTTCTATAAAAGACCAATTAAGTCTATTATAATATGAATATAACAATAGTATATAATATTATTTTAGAATAATATATGAAATTTCATATTCGACTCGTATTACATTTTGCATAAGATAGTAGACCGAAATGTGGTATTTCACATTATTCCATTAAATCCCTAATGACACACAACTCTCTTTTTAAAATCTATTAAGTTCTTGATTCTGATTGGTCATGAAAAAATGTTGCAGTATTTATGACAATAGATTTAAAGGAGCTTTTCAAATTCCTTTTACTATTATTATTATTATTATTATTATTATTATTATTATTATTATACAGTATCTTATATATATATTATTTTTTCTATCTTTTATATTTAACTTCAAGAGAGTTCTGCAGTTTGTGCAACTATTCATACATAAGTATGTAATATCAGAAACATTCACATTGGGGACATTCACCAACATTAAATGTAATTATAAATGCATACAAAAGTATGTGTTAATCTTAGTATGTGTTAATCTTAATCTTAATAAATATAGTGTATATAGTAACGTTATATGGTGTAGAACTGAAAAAAACTTCTGTTATAGCATTTTCAGAAAGGCTATTAACTTTGTCATTGGTTCTTTGACTATTACAGTTGGGTTTTTTTGTTTTTGCAGATGTTTTTTTTACTGGCTGCATTAAGGATTTTTTTCATCACTTGAATAATATGAATCTCTCCAAATTATATTTAGATGCAGAGTTGCATCTTTATTAAGAATAGACACATGCTCACACACACACACACACGCACACACACACACACACACACACACACACACACACACACACACACACACACACACACCACACACTTATATAATAAGTAAGGAATAAAACATGATGGGGCATGCTGTTATAAAAAAAAAAATTATAATAATTCACAATGTTACCACTTTAAAAGTGGATAAGTGAAATTAAAGTGCTTTCATTTCATCTATATAGCAAAAATATTTTGCCAATATTTTGTGTAATATTTGTTTATTTATTATATTTATATATAATTTTTATCTATTTGTATTTACATATACTAGTGTGGAATGCCTGTGTAAAAAGTTAGTTCCTATTATCCTGTCATTGTCATTTACATTATAGTACTATAACTAGCCGTTCCCTCACGGGGTTAATAAGACAAAAAATAGTTTGTCCTTTTACTAAGAAACCAGAAACATTTCTATGTCCTGAAGACAATCCCGTGCTTTTATGCTTATGGAACTTGGCATCATACGGATTACAGAAATCACTGACAGTGGAGACTGTAAATATTAAATAAACCTTTCCCAGACAATTTCTATAATTAGGTCTTTTTTAAATTAAACAACATATATTTATTTGTTTATGATCAGCCTTGAATTTTGTACACCATCCAAGAGGCAAGTCCCTGTGAGTGAACTGTTAATGCAGAAATTGTAATAAAAGTAAGCACACACCTGTCATTTGAATTACAGTGGCTACTATAAAAGCAGTACTGTTACAGACTTAAGATATCATAACTTTCTACTTTCTTTCGGCTTCTCCTATTAGGGGTCGCCACAGCGGATCATCCGTATTCGTGATCCGCATGTTTGATTTGGCACGTTTTTAAGATGGATGCCCTTTTTAACTCTCAGGGATCCACCTGCCACGCCCCCTTTGGTGGCTCTCTATGCCTCCACTCTCCCTAGAGCTCCAGGTTTAACCACGCACACCTGGGGCTCATCATCAATCATGCCCCCACTCTCTTTGGAGCTCCAGGCCTAATCACGCACACCTGAAGCTCCTCATCACTCCACCCCGCTCCTACATAAACCACTCACCCTGCGTTCGTTATTGTATGTGTTAGATGTTACGTATTGCTGCATGGCTTTACGGTTGCATGAAGTACTCGCCTCTGTCCGTCCCATTCGGACTCTACTATCCGGTACCGGCTGTGCGTCTCCTCCCCGCGCATCTCAGATCAGCTACACTTCTCCCCTAGCGCACCTTGGACTCTTTCAACCTAAAGACTGCCATGTGTGTGTGCGTGTGTGAGTGTGTATCTCTCTCCCTCATCTTATCATTAAACCTGAGCGAGCTGTATTCCGGCGTCCGCCTCCTGTTTTACTCGCACCCTGACACTAACGCAACCCTCCCCATTTATCCGGGCATGGGACCGGCACTAAGAGTGCACTGGCTTGTGCAACCCTAATGGCTGGGTTAAGATATCATAACTGATACTTGCAAAACACATGTACATGTACTCTGTATATAATTTATGATATGCTACAGAGGCATGTGTGGTAATTTTATGTCCTATGCTCATTTTGAGGCTTATCTTGTTCTGCTCCATCTCAGTGTTTTAGTGTAGCGCACTGTAGACTGTGGGCTTTTCAGAAACTGGAGAACCCATTACTTTATCATACATCTGTGCTAGCCTTTGGGAAAAGGCCATTTTCCTGTTCATGACATAATTCCTCTTTTTTCTAAAGTCTATGCTGAAAAAGAAAAAAATTACTTGCTTCTTTTGTACTTGATATCCTCAGTAAGTCCATAATAGGTTACAAAGAACATTATGAATCATACGTCTCACTTTGAACATTGACTCAAAGCTTTTTAAAACCCAAACTGAAAGGCATTCAAGAAATTCATACATTTGATAAAGAATTGCTTGCAGACTAGGAGTAAAGGGTTTGTTGTTGAGCATTCAAAGTTTCTTCTGAAAGTCTTGATGCTGTGGATTCTAGATCATCCAGATTAAACTCAGGATTATAGAGATTTGGGGTCCCACACTTCCAGTGAAGGGAAGTTGTAATGCTAGAGCACAAAGACATTCTAGACAATTGGGTGCTTCCATGGTCAGGTATCTACATACATTTGGCCATATAGTGTATATTCCTTTCATAATTTTTTTTGTTTAACTTTGTAGTTTTGTTTTTAAATTGCGTTTACACCTAACAGCAGCAGTGTGCTTTTTGAAAATTCTGGGTCTTGAATTTGCACTTAAATTCTTTCAGACTCTCTGCAAACAGTTTGTGTGTCTTATTTCTGTCTAAGTAATTTTGTCTGTCAGATGAATTATGGGACATGGCAGTATTCTCTGTATTTTAATGTAGGAGGAGGTTGGCTACTGCTGTAGTTTTATTGAAATTTGGTGCTGCATTCTTTAACTCACTGTTTAATTCACTAGATGGATGACTTTCACTGTTCAAGTCGAGAATAACTGTCCTCCATTGGGTTTGCAATGGACTGTCTTCCAGTGGGTGGTGCATTTGAAGAAAACCGTATTGTCTGATGGCTTCTTAAGCAATGTGTTGATGTATATGTGATTTATGTGGTTGAAATTTTAACTTTGAGTGTTGAGTGTTAGAGTGGAGGTATTGTGCATGATGGACTTTCTCCTGGCAACTTTTTCCCAGAGTAAAGTTATATTTCTTTAGTTAGGGTTTTAATGTATTTTTATGTCTTTAGGAACATTGCTGTTCATTGCTGTCTTTAAGACACCAATGGTACATAAAACATTAATAAATGCAGACACTAGAGACTTTCGTGAATAGCAAACAATCTCTCACTCTCTAGTTCGGTTTCAAGTCTTTAGGTTATAGACCTTATACTGCTGATTAATGCAACATTACTCAAACTCTGTTGGGGATTCAGATTAAAATTTACCAGACTAAGCATTTATGCATTTATAGGACCATGGAACAGATTACAGGCAAGGCATGATTTTTAAATCCTATTTACTGCCATTTACACCACAGAAAAAAATTGGGTTTTGTTCAAGGTGTCAAAAGACAAGTTGTGCATTGTGTCGAGCGGACGTTTGGAATTGTGGAGGAACATTACTGTGATGCATCCACTAGGCCTGATGACAATCGTGTAAGCTGCAATCCTGGATTATGCCTGGCTACGTGAGTTCTATCCGCAGATTGCACCTTTCTTCTTTCTCTGATGTTCTAACAGTATATTTGTAGAGTTCTCTAGAGGGTTTATTTGTTTCAAGTTATTGGCACCCCTCATGATGCAAAGTTAAACAATTGCACACAGTTAAGATGATGTATCTTTTGTTATCTTTTTAAAAGACCAGCAAAATTATTTACTGCCATCAGTGAAAAATAGCACATTTCACCTGTTCTCCATCTATTGTGCTTCATGAGGTTTCACACATTTAACATCCCCTTCAATATAAAATATGCAGAATTTTGCTGTCGGCAATTCAGTTCATGGAAAGTTCTGGAAAATTTGGGGTGCCAAAAATGTTTAGAGCAGTGTATTGCACTAATTAGGATTGAAATAAAACTGTGCTGTAAATCTATATGCTCAATATATTAATCACTTTTTGAACATCTCAGGCTGGCAAAATTCCAATCATAAATTTTTTATTTTTATTAAAAGTTAAAGGAGAAGCCCTTAGCTCCTTTAACTGACTTTAAACATTCTGAGAAGAAAAAGTAGATGTTCAAGGCACACCATGGTTTGAATTGCTCTCATTTTCTGCAGATGGTGGGCTGGAGAATGGCAGAAGTGCTCAACAAGCTGTGGTGGATCAGGCCTGACTAAGAGAACAGTGGTGTGTATTCGGAGTTTGGGACTGGAAAAACATGAAGCCCTTCTGCCAGCTGAATGCCATCAATTGCCTAGGCCTGAGTCAATCTCTCACTGCAACACACACATTTCCTGTCCTGCAGACTGGACTACAGGAAACTGGTCAGAGGTAAGATTTCAACTGGTGTAAGTAGCAGTGTGATAGGCTTTCTAAAATTAGAAAGAACATAATGATAATGATCACACTAAATATTAATATCCTATATATACATTCAAATACATTTATTTTTAACAACTGTTGCCTAATAATTATTTTAAGATAAGATATACCTTTATTCGTCCCACAGTGGGGAAATGTCTCTGTTACAGCAGCAAAGAAAAAGAAATGTGCAAATATATATGTTTCGATTCTATCATGAGTCACTTACAAAATAATGGGTTCCCTTTTGTATTTTTTTGCTCCAAAGCAGCCGTTGCCTCTGTCTGAGTTTTTACATCTATATTTATCAGTAAAGCTGCTTTGTTTTGTGACTTTTTGTAAAAATGCTATTCACATACATTTGAATTAATTGGAATAAAAAGAATTGAACATAGATTAATATAATAAATTCAAAAAAACACTTTTTTCTTTTCTTTCTAGAGCAACTTAAAAAAAAAAATTTAATGGCCAAGAACTTCAGCTCAAATGGCAATGCATTTCATTCAGGTTCAGTTTCGAGGGACAATTGGACTGCAATTTTAGGAACCAGCCTAAAGCACAAATCTTACAAAGCCCACACTGTTTAGCTTCATGTTTCATTGAAACTCTTTATAGTAAAATGTGACATTTAGCTCTATGTCTCATGCTCTGCAGACTTATGCAATTAATTCTGGCCAGAATGCTATTTTAAATTGATATATAACATTAAATCCTTCATGAGTAAAATATTAATAGTTGTTTCAAAAAGTGTAAAATACAGACAGTTATGCCTTTGTTCTGAGTGTTTCTGTAATTTGCAGTGCTCTGTGAGCTGCTCGAATGGCGTACAGACACGTAAGGTGACATGCAGCTGGAACACCATGGTTGACTGTGATCCTCAAGCCAAGCCTGCTTCTGTCAAGCCATGCAAGATTCAAGACTGCCCCACAAACATAGACAGTGACTGGTCTGGTAGTGGCTCGTCAAGCAAGGACGTTTTTAACGAGATAAACTCGATACTTGAAAACAACCATATAACGAAATCAGGCAAGGGAACAGTTAGCATTGAGCCAGGAGAAGACAATACTCTCAACAGCATCATTGCGGGTGATTTCTCATATAACAATCAAATTGAATTAGACAAGTCAATTAAAACAAACTTTCTCGTTGATGATTTTTATTATGATTACAACTTTATAAAATTTCATGAGGATCTCTCATATGATTTTGACAGTGAGGGAAATGGTGCATCTGATTACTCAGGAATTCATTTGAATCAGGAACCCAAACCCAGTCTTAACACAGTTTACAGGGAAGGAGCAAATCCTTCCATAACTACCTCATTTACAAGCTATACTATGGTCCCACCAATTGGCTCTACTACTGAGAGTCCTCTTTCTGACCAAACAGATGAAAGCAACTCGGAAGAGGATATAGTTCTTTCAGAGGACTTTGTTCTATCTGTTGGTACAACAGCCAGGCCACGCTCTCCCATCACTATATTCTCTCAGAAACGGAAGGAGTTTTATATCCCAACTCTTAACCCTGACACTATACAGAGCCTAGTGCCTACGGATTCGGTACCATCTGAGGGAATACCAACAGTAGATGACGCCATGTCAAATATTGATATAAGATCTGAGCATTATAATAAATATTCAGAGATTCAGACAGACAATAATGCAACCAAGATGTTCGGAAGGTTGAAAAACAATAAGGATGTGAATAAGAGTGATGGAGAAGGTGGTACAAACCAAACCAAAGAGCGAGCACAGCAAGATCTCCATGCTAATGAGGAGTGGACTATGGCACCGACTGTGTTACCACTAAGTGAAACTATGGAAACATTTAATTCCCAACTGAATGGGGACATTGGTACAAAAGTTGAATCACCCAAAGAACCATTTTCAATCCCAGAACACAGAAGGATTACAACGCCGGCCCCTTTGTTTGCCTCCTGGACAGAGCTTGAGTACAATAAGTTCATTGTTCCTTCACTGCCATGGTTCGACGAATACACTTCCCCTGTTTCCTCAGCATATCCATCTCAGGGTTCTAACACTAAGCCTCAAGCCACCACTGAGCCATTTACAGTCCGCCTGCTCCCATCAGCTTCAACTGCCATCTGGACTACCAGCAACTGGAGCTCTGTGAGTAGTCCATCCCTTCATCCCTTTACGCTATTGTTAATTTTAATTAAAGAACACCTTCTGACTAATTATGCTTTGTTACTTCCTATAAATCATACAAATGCTTGGAGAGTGTTCCTTTTGCGTTTTGCATTGAGTTGCCTGCTTTAAGATCTACCCGCAATGCTTTTGTGTTGCAGTGTTCCACCAGCTGTGGGCTTGGTGCCATTTGGAGGTCGGTGCAGTGCAGCACAGGGAACGACTCTGACTGTGATATGGCTAAGAGGCCATTACCGGCTCGACGCTGCCACCTTCGGCCATGTGCTATTTGGAAGGCAGGAGAATGGAGCAAGGTAATATAATCATAGCTACAGCCTAGAATTGGGCAATACATAGACATAATATCTGTATCATTATAAATTATTTCACAATAAACCTTTCTGAGTTATCATTCATATAGTGATGTAATTTCTTAATGGTTTCTTAATTCTTGATGTATTTTTAATGGATGAATGGATGCCATTGATTTCACTTAAATTTTTTAAATGTAATGTTCTTTGTCTTTGTGGGCATAAAAGAAAATAATAGTCACAATATTGTTTTGCAGACAGTTTGTTAGCTAAATTGGATATTGTGATATGCAGCATGTATTGTAGAAATCTCCTTAAAAACATCTTTGAACAAAATATTGTACAGACCTGACATTGAATAGGGTGCATGTTTGGTTGCATACAGAATGTGTTGTCCTATATTTACAGTGTTCAAAGGACTGTGGAGGAGGCTTAAAGGTGCGAGAGATCCAGTGTTATAACACCCGGGATCAGAGGCCACTGAGGCCTTTCCACTGCCAGGCAACTTCTCTTAGGCCCCCCACCCACCTGTCCTGCAACATCCAGCCATGTCTGTACTGGTACACTTCCTCTTGGGGGCAGGTAAGACATATTTCTCACCTCTTTTTAAGTCATGGCTTTTTGTCTTCTTCCTTTCACTGTCCAACAAAAGTACTTTACTGGCAGGTGCAGTTGAATGTACACCTTATTTTTTTGCCAGAGTTTGTTGCATAATGGTAAATAGTACATAAATTACAGTATATTGTATAATATAAAGAGAAGGATGGTAATAGATGGTAATTCATCTCAAAGGGTCGATGTGTATCTTTTTGAGCAAAGAAAGTGAGGCTAAGGTCAAGAACTAATGTTTCTGTTCAACTCATAATCTATAGTTAATTAAAATAATTTTAATTAGATAATTATTTGTACCTACCCACCTACTATACATGGTCTCATTGTCAGAAATCAAAAGTCAAAAGTCGGGACAATGAAAAAGTTTAATAATGTGAAAGAATAAGATTTTCTTTAAAAAGAAAAAATTTTCTTCAAAAGTTTCTCTATGATTAATAAAGCTGAATCATGCACACTCCATCAAAGGGCATGAGCTAACAAAGAAAAAATGTCAAATTTTCTTTCAGGTTGTCTGAGCTAGCTCGTATGTGAGCTAATTTAACCTTTAAAAAAATCATGCTCAAAACTGGACATGACATTATATGTCATTAGAGGTGCTAAAATTTAAAATCTGCACCCACAGTGTTCAGAGATTTGTGGTGGAGGAGAGCAGCAGAGGATGGTCATGTGTCATGAAGAAGGGAGGTGTGATGAGGCACAGAAACCCAACTCAATTCAGCAGTGCAACACTCAGACCTGTGCTCAGTGGGTCACTGGATCCTGGGGTCAGGTGAGGGACATACCATGACTCTATTATATATTTGGGCTTTAGTAGCTGCTGTTTTAATGCACACTAGAAAATGAAATTCATTTCATGCCTCAATATGTCTAATATGTAAATTATTTCTCCAATTAATTTCTTCTTTTGCTTGTTTTTTCCATTTAAAATCAAGAAAATTTTGAAAAAACGTTGTGTTTGTACCCTTGTCAAAAACAATCAGCAAGTTGCTGTGGCAAGAAAGAAAAAGAAAAAAGACACTTTTGTAGCTGGAAGACAAATCTAATTGTGCTATTTTAGCACACATAGCATAGCCTTGGCCTTTATATTTATTTTATGTATTTAGTTACATTTTTGTAGGTGAATTTTTTGTACCAAGTACTGTTTTTCCCAGTATTTGCAGTACAAACATTTGGCACAAAAATACATTGTGGCATACAAGCTGTATTTTAAGCTTTACAAAAAAAATATAATTAGTTAGAGAGATGCTCTGAAGTTAAATCTAAGCCCTCAGTTTGGTGACTCAACAAGAACAGGCAATGATTCAGAACGCTGCCTTTAATCACTATCCATGGCACTGATAGTCAGGAGCTTTTGTGTGCTCCAGATCCCAATATGTTTTGACTACAAACACCGCTTATACACAGACCAGGTTGCATAGTTACATGAATACACAGTGTATGTATGGTGTGTTTGCACTTTAGCTTTTAACTAGAGCTGCTCTTTGATGCAAAATCCTCCCACAGGGAAACTTGTCACATGACCATTTTACATAACATGATCATGTTTTTGTGTAAATAAATATTTAATAGACCCATGCAGAGTGGTTAGCAGTTTAGTATGTGTTGTGTTATGCCAGTGCTCGGTGTCCTGTGGTGGAGGCATACAGCACCGTCTGGTCAAGTGTGTGAACATGGAGGAAGAACTAGAGGAGCAGGAGGAGAAGGACAAGACAGCCCAGTGTGACCATGAGCCCTGGCCAGAGGACACACGCCAGTGTAACCTTCATGACTGTGAGAGTGCCACATCTGGTGAGTTTATTATCAACTAGTTCCTATTATTCTTTCACACAGATCTCAAAACATTTAGTCAGTATTCCCATTTTTTTCAAACATTTGCTGTCTAAAAAATTCCTATATACTTTCCTTGTTGCTCAATATAATCCCTGTATTTATATATAATCCCAATTTAGTGACATATCATGCATTCTGTATATATTCTGCATACACCAATTTCACTTCTATGTTTTTTTAATTCCTACAAATGTTGCCACTGAAAGTGACATACATTGGAATAGTCAAACACTCTGTGTGAAATTATTGCATTTCATGTGAATGCAAATCAGACAGCAAAGTGGGAAAAAAATTGGAAATTGATATTTCTAATGATATTCAGTATTAATTTGCACTGAATAGAGCCATTTAAATAAAGCATGTATTATGCTGAAGACTGTGATTTTTATTAGAAAGTTAAATGTAACAATAATTACATATAATTAAAACTTCTTACAGAAAGGTTTGTGAAAGGTTGTAGTTCGGGTGGTTGGGATAAATAGCTGGTGCTACATTTGGTTTTGTAAATGGATTTGACACAAAGTGTGTTTTGTTACATGTGGACTATTGAAATCTCAAGCTGTCATGGCAGACAGTGGGCAAATCGTGATGTGCTTTTAAAAGGCATATTGTATTTTGTACTGTAGAAGACTTTTAACATTATACAGGCACACAGAGTGCTGCTAGCTTGTTTTATTTTTTATTTTTTATTCTTTAAGTTCTTATCTTATTGTCTGTCATGCTGCCTAAACTTCTTCAATGTGCATCATGAATTAGTTTAATTTACTATTTTACTTAAATCTTTTTTAATGTTGTCTGAAGAACTGGAATTTTTCTTTATAATCTTCATAATTCATCTTGCACAGCAGTACAATGCTAAAATTCTCTTCTTAATTTAAGGGTTTTCCATTAATATTGGATGAATGGTGTAGAAATAAAGCCTGTTTATCTACAGTATTTTTCTTCCCTACTTCCAGTAATCAAAAATTTTGTTTTAATAATTTTGTTAGTATTACAAAATGCTTATTAAATAATCATTAAATAGATTGTGGTTTTAAATGCTTATATTTTTACTAGTTTAGAAGGTATCCCTCACCAAACAGTTTCTTCCCTTGGTTTCTTTTTTACTCAGTCTGTCATCATTTCCTGCTTGTTTGTAGAGTAAAATTCAGTTGGTGTCAGGTCAGGTTATTGACCATTTGTATTTCATAGCCTTAAAAATGTCTTTGGTCGCTTTCGAAAGTATGCTTTGGGTCATCGTCCTGCTGTGCTGTGAAGTTTTAAGGCAATTTGGCTGGTATTGAGCAGTAAAATAGCCCTATATACTGCAGAAATTGTCCGGGTGCTAATACATCAATAAATACAACAGAACCATTTCCACTGGTAAACACAGCAATACATTCATGCCATAAGATAAGGTGGTATACTTCTGATTGTGACCAGTTTCTACTCTTTTCCATCTTCTCTTCCAATTATTCTTTTACCAACAATTAGGACGTGTTTCTAGAAAGGTTTGTTTATTTTATGTTTTTGGTTAATCCAATTTGGTTTTCCTGTTTCAGAGGATTACCAGTGGTTTCCTTCTTATGGCAAACCCACTGTGTTTACTGTTTTTTTCGTATGGTGAATTTATGTTAAAACAAATACAGATTTTTATTCTTCCTTGCTTCGCCAGTGCATTCTTTCTTTTTAAGAATGCACTGAATAGCTGATTAGGCTACACCTAATGTTTTTATCACTTTGATGGGTTTGTTTAGATTATTCAGCTTAATGATGGCTTGCTTCCCTGGCAGTGAAGCTTCTTGTGCCTTTTAACTGTAAATGTCTCACACACTAAATCAACTCTAGACCTTTTATCTGTTTAATTGCACGCAAAGTAATGAAGGAAGGACACCTATTTATTTTAACCTCTTAAAAGAAGGTGGACTACATAACACAAGTGCACCATTTACCTAATATGGATGTAAACACCCTTATTGAACATATACTCCGGTAGACAGCAAAACTGACAATATCTTTGTAAATGTGTTTATAGGCCTGACAGTAAAGGTTTTTTTCCGCTCTGCCCCACACAGACTGTGTAGCCTTAGTTTATAGTTTATACAGAACCCTTACTTGTTTAATTTCTTTAATTGACTTAAATAATCACATCTGCTCCAAAGCTATTACAGGTTTATCTATTGTTTTCACACTTTGTTGAGTATGTAGCTATAATGAGCCCTGCTCTGTGAGTCAGAAACACTGAACGCCACTTATTAAGAAAAAAAAGTCATACAGAGATCTGAACAGAACTTGCAACCCACTGGTTTAAAAAATAGAAGAAAGACCAGTAAGGTGTCAAAATTTATGTTTCAGCTGTATATATTAATATATTACTCCTTGCTTTAGTGATACAGGAGAAAATGCTTGTTGCTTCTTCTTTTTTTTATCCATAGCAACTGCAAGTCCAACCATACATAAAATATACCCAGTGGAAACACTAGTTCACTGAATGGGAAAATGCACTGGAGGTGAAACATATTGCTGTTACTATTATATTTTATATGAACATTTAACTATGGTACCACTAACCTGTTTTAAGAGCCTATAAGATATAAAAGAGGTGAATATTTTTTTACTTCTGTATCGCAACAGGCAGTTCAATATTAAAAAACACAGTTTAAAGATTTATTGCACTGTACATCAGTATTGAAAGTTTCATATCACAAATGTCTACTTTATCAGTTTCTTTTTCATATACTGAGCTATGTTCTGTTTCTGGTCGGCCAGAAAAGTTGGTTGTTTGGTTCGATATTTATCTTTCATCCAAGTCATATAATGCGTGCGTGCGTGCGTGTGTGCTGAAATGTTTTAGCTGTTTTTGTGGTAAAATTCTGTATTTTTGTCCTATGCTTGCTAGGGTTTGTTTTGTTAACAGTGTGTGTACCTCAATAAATAATACACATTCCTGCCACATTTTCTATCAGGCACCATCAACAAGTCTATTTCACAGCATGCAGTTGTGTTTTGAAATGTATGAACGTGGCTGTTGTTTCTGCAGCCCTTAGAAAAATTGTTTATCATAGTGCGATAAAGAGAATCATTTGAGCTGTGATGCTGTGTAAATAGACTTCCACACAGGCTTTTTGTAAGGGGAAAAATTGCTGCTTATACTTGCGATAATTCTCTGGTGTTGATTTATGGATTAATGATAAAAAGTTTGTTTGTAAGTAAGTAAATAGGTCAGTTGCAATAAATCTAGCAGACATCTGCTATTTAGGCATTTATATTCATTGGATGCCATGTTTTGCAATTGGTTCTGTCAGAGGTCATTTGCAGAGATTATGTAAATTTTGTTAACTAAAAGAAATAGAGCTGATAAAATAAAAATTATCCTGCTTAAATTTAAAAGGATTTTTTTGTAGTAATGATGCTGTAGAAAATGTGTATAGTTTTTATTCATGTTATTCATGTTTTATAAAAAATAAAAAAAATAAAAAATAAAAAACATGAATGAGAATGCTCAGGTGGAAGCACAGTACATAGAAAAACCCCAGTGCTAAGCAGATACTTGGAATCGACTAAGCATATCAAGTGTGTTTATATATGTAATTTGGTATAATATTGATTCCAGAGTGGTGATGGTATGATCAGTATTCTAGTAGGCATAAATGTGACAATAAACCAGATGGGTTGGGTGTTTGTAGTCCTTGGCAGTCATGTTTTTTGCATTCCTCTAGCATTTCTGATATTTGTCTGTCTGTGTCTAGGCTTGTACTGAAATTGTATATCTCTGACAGACACTATGGATTATTTCCAACTGCAAATCATGAAGGACTAATTTTGGCTCCAAATGTTGCTTTTAACAATACCTATAATTAGGCAACTATTTCAGCAGACTCATTTTTTGCAGTGTAATTAGGCAGGCAGTTAAACCCAGTTTTAAAGAAGAGACTGACAAATAGCTGGCAAAAGAAAAATTATTCTGCATTTGAAGTATATATTTATAATGCCAGTATGATTTCTCTCTTTTGTCTTTTAGTGTGATGCATTAATTCTTCTTTTTCTTCTTCTTCTACTTTTGGCTTTTCCCATTAGGGGTCGCCACAGCGGATCATAAGTCTCCATACACCCCTGTACACCATCTTCAGCTCTGCTACCTCCAGCTCCACCTCCTGTCTTTAACTCAATGCCACTGTCTCTAAACCATACAACATTGCAGGTCTCACCACAGTCCTATAAACTTTCCCTTTCACTCTTGCAGATACTCTTCTATCACAAATTACTCCTGCCACTTTTCTCAACCCACTCCACCATGCCTGCACTATTTTCTTCACTTCTCTAACACACTCTCCATTACTTTGCACTGTTGATCCCAGGTACCTAAACTCATCCACCTTCTCCATCTCTTCTCCCTGCAACTGCACCACTCCACTGCCCTCCCTCTCATTCACACACATATATTCTGTCTTACTCCTACTGACTTTCATTCCCCTTCTCTACAGCACGTACCTCCACCTCTCCAGGCTCCTCTCAACCTGAGAGTGATGCATCATTGGAATCCAAAAATTCACAATCAATATAACTTTTTTTTCTGATCACATTTATTGTATATAAAAACATTTCAAGTGGGCGTGGCTTTTTCCTGAATAACCCGGCCCCCACTCCCAAGGCACTGGATTCATTTAAGGAAGCAAATGGTGTAAATCATCCAGTCTCTATGTACAATCGTCATAGCATTCACACTTCATTCACACTTGTGGGAGGTTTTAAAGTGACAGACAAACAGCACAGACAGCGCTCTTCACAGCCATCACCAAAACACCAGGTGAAGGAATATTTTTTTAACGGAATGCTGTTCCAGTGCAGCTTTAGAGAATTGGATATATCCTGTATCACAGGGTTGCTGAGGAATCACTGTTCATTTCCAACACAATTTGTGAAACTGTACAGCCTCACATCCTTTAGCAAAAGCACAGATAAATTCTCAGGAGCTTTGTAGGATTGTCTAATTTCCGGAGGTGATGCACACCCATTGTTACATGCATCTGCTCAGTGGCCTGTTTCCTTTTCTATGAATACTTGATGAATGTATACAGCTCTTTTCTTTTTTTTTTCGTTTTAACCTTTTCCTGATAAAGACTATGTTTTATGTCACTACTGTTATTAAATGCACTGGTTTTTATTTGATAACTATTGTCGAGCTGGACATATTTTTAAGAGGAAACATCTTGACACTGTGATTTATCTAATTTCCATTTAATATCTACCACACAATTACTATCTAAGATTTTGCAGAAAAATATTCCTCACCAGCTTTGCTCTTTTAAAAAATAAAGAATAAAGCATTTGTGTTATTAAGGAAATAATCTACAATATAGATTTTGGACAGCATTGTGGCGTGCTGGTAAAGGAAATGGAGTAGCAATTCATATTAGTTCATATTTAATGTTTGACTTTATGTTTTAATAGTTAAATACAGTTCACAAATATTTTGCCATCTGCAGCATTTTTTTATTTATTTTTTTTTATCTCTTTTTAGGTATGTCTTTCTTCTGTTTGTTTTGTGGTTAAAAAAAGAGTAGAGTGATCCAGTAGCAATACCCTTAAGAGATGCCTGTCTGCGCCTGTCACTCACACTTTATTAACTCCCACCCTACAGTTGAGCACTATCTCTGGAATGACAAATAGTCACTTTCTAATTCCTTACTATGTTTTTTTTCCTCTACTGATGGAGTAATAGCCTCCTTACAGTGCTCAGACTCCGTTCTGATGATAAGAATATTATTGTATTTATAAGAACTAATCTGCAGTTTCCAGCCTATTTAAATCTTTACATCCATTTCTGTTGAAAAGGCCAACAGACAACGAAAAAAGTAAACACAAGGGGAACTTCATATATCCTGCCATTTCGGGCCTTTCCTACAGGATGTGTGTGATTGTGTATGTTTGGGGGTGGGCGGGTGGATGTCGTGCACAAGAGATGGAGATAAATGACCTGTACTGATAGCTGAGGGTCAGAAAGACATTGGGGTTTATTTTCAGACTGGAATAAATGATGCAAATACAGGAAGTGTGTGTGTGTGTGTGTGTGTGTGTGTGCGTGTGCGCGTGCATGCTTGCATGCTTGCGTGCATACTTTGTAAAAACCTCTTTCACACACTCCACTAATCTCCTTCATCCACAGTAACTGTTCTCATTGGAAAGGAGGATGCTAGGAGATGCAATGTTTGTAATAAAAAAATCATCTACATTGTACAATGACCTTTTTTTTCCTTATATCATTTAAAAAGTTACAATTAGCTTAAAGTTATTTAAAATCTAACGTGGAGCCTTCATTCTTTCTTGTTGCATTTCCATAAAAAGTTCAGTTTGGAGGTTTGAGGTTAAAGGCCTCAAAACACACTGCAAGCAAATAAAGTTTTAATGCACTAACTACATAAACCGTAAACAAGTTCTCACACCAAATCAAAGTGTTTTATAGTCTGAATGGACTAACTCACTATTGAGTTCATAATGCAAAAGCACGCTATATTAATGCTTTATACTTGTGGATTCAATGGATTACTTTTTAACTTTTAGAAATGTAAAGCATCAGATGAAAGACAATGGTAAGGTAATAGGAATAAAAAGAATGACATTTTGATAAAAAAAATCAAATGGTATACCCGCAACCGTGCAACATTGTATATCTGTAATAAATGGACATTCGGTGCAACCCAGATGAGGATGGGTTCTCTCTTGAGTCTGGTTGCCCCTCAAGGTTTCTTCCTTATACCATCTCGGAGTTTTTTCTTGCCATGGTCACCACGGGCTCGCTCATCAGGGACAAACTTACACTTCTAAAGAACATCTTATTAATTTTTATCACCACATCATCTGTGCAAAGTTGCTTTGAGACAATGTTCATTGTTAAAAGCAATATACAAATAATACAATTCTGTCTATCAGTGTTTCTGAGTCTGTTAAGATGTTACCATGAATCCACTTCTCTTTCATATCGCAACATCTCCAGATATTTATCAGCATCCTGTACAGAAATAGATCTGACATCTTACAATAGTACGCTTCCTAGTGTGTGTGTGTGTCATTGGGCAGGAAGGGGTGCATCGTGGGAGCTCGATGTAGCTGTGACCCTGACCCTGACCTTGGCCATGACTCCTCTACCCTGTCAGTATACTGTGTGACCTGGTAACATGGGAAAATCACTCTGAGATTCAAGCCTTATCCTAAATGAATCCTTTAGTCTGAGGCTTAAGAAGAGCAGCGCTCAGTCATGCCTGGCTTATTATCTTTACATTAGCCTTAATACATTTATATATGTTTACTGAGTAAAAAGTATATATTATTTGTTTAAATACATTTTTCCTTTTTTATGTTTGATGCTCCCTTAAGAACTCAGTTCATTTATGAATTTTACTTTCACATCTCACAGGATTCTCCTACATTCATTCTACCTTCTCTACATCATTCATTAAAATACAATCAATTTACACAAACCTTCAAACTTGCAGCCAGCACCTTTTTTACATATTTGTGCTTTTTTCTTTTTTTTTTGTTTTAACTTTCAGAAACTTTTTGTTTTTAAGTTTCAGAAAACTTTGTGTCTCAGGTTTTGCATTATGCCTTAGTTTTTGTTTTTTTTACCCACAATGCCACTCACGATTATTTCTTTAAGACATCATTCTGACAGCTGAAGTCTCCAAAGAAAGACTTATTTTCCTCAAAAAGCACACAAAAAGTGTTTTTATTTCTTACTTTTTATTCCATAAATCCACATCTAATGTTTAGAATTAGAGTAGTTTCCTTTCGCTCAAGCACTTTTTGTAGATTCTATCTTTACAAATCCCCCTCCCTTCTTTACATCTTGTCTTTATCTCTGGTTGCAAATTACTAGTTTGGCATTATCAGCAAATCCTCCCTCATTAAAATATTGAAATACTTTAATCTACAGAACAATTACCAGTCTAATCTTGTTTTATCGCTTCTCTCAATCTCAGCTAGTTATAAGATCAGTAATGTGCAGCCTGAACTCTTTCTTTGTTTTGTTTTTTTTGTTTTTTCTGACGACAGGTTACACTATGTTTCTGTTTTAAACCGTTTAATTTGTGCTTGAATGTACTGTTATTCTTACTATTTATGCTCTACAGCTACATTTCAGGGTAGGTCTTTTAAACAAAAGATCTCTGGACTTAGTGTTTAATGTACAGTTTAAACAAACACAACCTTCTTTTCCTCCAAGTGCTTTGCCAGAAATCTGCAGTGCAGTAAGCCAAGGTGGAATGCAGTTCATTTCAGGTCTTGCAGCTGGAGTTTGGCCCTCCTTGTGCAGCGAGGTCACTGCTGAGGATCCAGCAAACTTGCAAGACCATTTCAGTCTGCTTTATACATCAGTTTGCAAACCTTATCCAGGATGCATTAGAATGTGTTTCAGAAGAAAGGGTTGAACTCATCACTCTCTGCTGTTTATGAGGAACATGGAGATTTACCTCCAACAAATTCAATGTGCTTAAATTAGAACTTGGGGTATTATGATCAAATTATAGCTTGTGCTGTGTTTTGGGTGAATGATTTCATGTCAAAAAAATTTTTTTTTAATTAGTTAGATTGTGTTGAATGAAAAGGAGGGGAGTTACTGTTGCAGTGGATTCTTTTTCATCACAGTACTTTTTAAGGTCGAAGTATATTCCTCTTACTGTCAGGTCTATGGAGAGCTCAAACTCCCAGGAACTCCAGCAACAACTCCCTGGATGCACACACTCTCACACACTCTCTGTCGTCCAGCTTGTAATGAAACACACCCCTGTTCTCAATTACACACAGACATGGCAAAAATACACACATCCTTCACTTAAGTAGAAGTACAGATACTCATGTTTTAAAAGACTCTGGTAAAAGTTAAAGTTCTGACTACACTGTTTCATTCAAGTTAAAGTAAAGAAGTTTGGGCTCTGACATGTACTTAAGTAACAAGTAGCCATTACTACTACCTGTTTTAGTGACACGCTGGTAACTGGACCTCACATCATATTAATATATAAATACAAAAGAATTTCAAATTGTGTTACCTAATGAATGTAAGATGATGATGATGATCAGGAATGTGTCTGTTCTCAGTCATGTTTACATCGCTGGCTCCCTCAGTCTCATCCACATTCGCCAAACTTCTTGTTGCCTTCTGCCTTGCTTGTTAGCTTCGTAGGCTAGACTACAGTACATCTGTGGTGTGTGAGAGCCAGGAAATGATACACCAGTGGTAGATTGAAAAGGCCACGCGAAGAAAGAAATTGGTTGATGGGCTGAAAAAAGGCACGCAATGCAAAGAAAGAATATTGATCATGTCACCAAATAGATTGAAACTGAAGTAACGAGCCTGGTTTAAAAATGTAAGGAGTAGAAAGTACAGATACTTGTAATGTAACGAGTGTAAGTAAAAAGTTGTCCAAAAAATAAATAGTGAAATAAAGATACCAGAAATATTTACTTTAGTAACAAAGTATTTGTACTTTATTACTTCCCACCTCTGATTACACAAAAACTCTCTCGTGTTTCATTCATGTACTCACTGCAGATGTGTCAGCATTGTTTTCACACAGGCTATATCAAGCCTAAATTACATTGATTGTTTTAATGTTATTCAATCTCTTCCTCTGCTTTCTTTTTTCTTGTTTTTTATTATTTATTTATTACTTTCTGGTTCTTGTATGCTGATTGCCTAGCCCTTTGATTGGTCTTGTGTTTACTATTGGATTAGGTTTGAATCTCTTAGCCCATTCTTCATTCAAAACCTTTTTTCATTTCTGGGTACAAATAATGATGTAGATGATCCTGTTATTAACTAAAATGATTACTATAAACAGACATTCTCTCAAATAACTTATTTTACCGAAAGAGCAAAGACCCATGTCCTTAATGAATTTGGTAACTGTACTTAAGTACACTATTTGGGCACAAGTATTGGGACACCAGACCTTTAGAGCTATATGTGGTTCTTCCTCAAACTGTTACCACAAAGTTACCACAATTTTTTCTCTAATTCAACAAGGAGACCCAAACCTGTATATCCAGTATGTATTCAGTATTCTCCTGTGCACAAAGTCAACTCCATTAAGATGTGCTTTATATGAGTTTGAATGAAAGATCCTGAACAGCCTTCTTATAGGGCTCTGACCTTGACCCTATTGTGGGCTTTTGGGATGAAATGGAATGCTGACTGCACTCCAGGCCTCCTCACCCTACATCACTTAAATGGGCTGATCTGAATTGTTTTATCATGATTTAATTATAAATGGTTTTTGTCATTTTATTGAAGGTTTTTCTTTTTTTTTTTTTATAATTAAAAAATACAAAATAATTTATAATTATTTGTTAAAGGTATTCATCATCATCATCATAAAATTTATAGTTTTGCCATTTTACATTTAGCGCACCTGCTAGAAAGGTTTAAATAAGAAATGTATAAATAAACATTTATTTTTGCAATCACTTTTTTAGAGTGTATTTAATTAGTGTTAATTGTTAAAATTTTCATCTTTATTGCATAAATAGTTGACAGATTATATAATAATAAATTACATTAAGTTTGTATGTAAATTATAATGAAATGGTTTGGTTGATGAGCGTCTCCTAATGAAAATGTTTTTAATGTTAATTTAAACCAACCTGAAAATGTTTTGCAGATTTATTTGGTTTTTTTTAGTGTACCTTTAAGGACTTTTTTGTTTTTTTGTTTTTTTAATCAGCCCATTGTTACTTTACCTCTGTTGGCTTCCTATTAGCTGCCTACATCAATTTTAAAACACTTGTGCTTGCCTATAATTTTGTGTTGTTTCTACGAAAGATTTGAGACTCCTTGGAGAAGCGAGATGTGTATAGTGGTTTGAAGAGTGAACTTTGTAGTGAATAAAGATTTGAAACAATTGTATTTAGAGCTGAGGGTATAAGAGTGCATGCAATCCTGAGTATACTAAAAAAACACAATCAATATCTCCTTCTGCTTTGGCAAGCTGTCTTATTGTTGTCATCATTGTTATTGTTTTCTTCAGTATTATCGTCCTTTTTTTAACAATGGATATTGCTATAAAGCAGCTATACAAAAATCTGGAACTAAAATATTATTTTAAATGTATTCCTAATACAAGAAGAGAAGGAAAATTTGAGGGAAACCAGACTAAAAACCAGACTAAAACTGGAACCTGGGTGACACCAGATAATGCAATTACAGTGGAACCCGGTTATCTCGCCCTCGGTTACCTCGACAACCCTATTAAGTCGACGTTTTTGAAGTGGAACCGCCAAATTCTCGCTTTGTCTTAGCATTTTTTATCGGTTATGTCGACTTTTTTTTTTATGTCGCCGAACCCTGATATCTCGAGCACAAGGGGGGGAAATTTGCCATTTAACGTCGGTTATCTCGGTGCAGCCGCAGAAGAACTCGCGGAAGTGGCGGAAAAATCAAACCTTACAGATGCTACAGGTGTTGTGTTGTATACTGGTGAATCTCAACTGTTAGTTAGTGCTAGTGTTCGTAGTGTTAGTAGGGGCGCGGCGCTGGGAAGAAAAGAGCAGCCGTTGAGAGAGTGCCGGTGGGAAGACACGTACCGGGATACACATGAGCGATAACAACGACCGCCATGAACCAACAAATACCAACAATAACGGACAGTTAGAGTGTGGAAGTTTAAATAGGAGCTGGTGATGATGCTAAACGAGCACCATATGTGCGCGATTAAAGCAGGGAGCTTCAGAGAAAGCGGCCGAGAAAACACCTGACACGCTGAAGGGGGCCGAAGGGGGCGTGGCAGGTGGATTCCTGACAGATAAACATGTACTGTATGTATTTTTATAACATGCCTTCATCAAACAAATCGCGGCAACGCTGTTGTGTAAAAAAAACCTTCAAAAACACGTGCATTCACATTCTCATTTATTAACGCACATCATGTACATAAAGAAATTTCAAGCACGTTAATATACTGCCGCCATTTTGATTTTCGTTTATCTCGATCATCGGTTACCTCGATGCTTTTTGGCGACCCCCTAGGACATCGACATAACCGGGTTCCACTGTATTAATCATTTCTCTTCTATACCAGTACACTACAAAGTCAAGCTGTTCTAAATATGTTTAAAGATACACATTTTTGGGTTGTCTGTAGGGTACAATGAAAATTAAGATTAAGACTCCACTGTTCAACTCTCAGATTTCTCCACAGGACAAAGCACGCCACCTAGAGGAGATTCTGAGCACACAATTATTCTTCTCTTGTCACGTTGCTAGCCCGACTCAGCCCTGGCAGCTCTGCCTTCTTGTGCTACCCAACCCATGCATTTAAGTATATTCAGTCTACATTTGTTTTGAAGTCTTGCTTTCCATCTATGGCTTCCTGCAGCTGCCTCTACCAGATATAAAACACTGCCAAAAATATATAAAATAGACCTTATGGCACTTATGCATCATGGAGTATTCAACCCTCTAGCACAGCTCAGCTGGACCCAGTAAAAGAAAGACCTGAATTAAGACTCTTTTCTGTCCTGGCACCCAGGTGATAGAATGATGTTTCCCTGGCTGTCCAAACAGCTGAGTCACTGCTGGGTTTCAGACAAAGGTGGAAATTGTGCAAGTTGGCATTTATTTGGCGAGCACTTTTCAGAGGAGTGTTTTGTCAGCTTGGCACTGTTCAGTGCTGGAATTTCTATGTCGTTGTCAGATCTCTGCTCCACCACGACTTTCAATTCCTAGCAGCCACTTCAGCCACCAAACATGACCAACTCAGATTCCAACTCCCAGTACACTCACACACTTTTCCGCTTACAATAACCCACTTCAGGGTGCTCAATCACAAACCCTCACACACACATATTAAAAAAGACTTGTTTTGCCAAGCCTTGACTAGTCTGTTTGGCACTGATGTAGGGTGAGGAGTGTGTGTGATCGCTGAGCTATTACTTGACTACGCTCTGCTTTATTTATTTGAACTTTTCTGCCTATTTCTCATTTAAGCTGCAAACCAGCAATATTCTTTGTTCATGCACTCATTATGTGACAATCTCAGTCTAATTGCAAATGCATTTCTATCTTTATACACTGTTGGGACAAATCCAAGTAAAGCATCTGTAATATTTGATTAATCAAGGAGAGTTTGTTATATTAAAAATTCATTATAAGCCTTTCATTTAAGCTTTTCAGTGTGAGCATTTATGGTATAACTCATGCATAAAAAAAACCACATGGCTTCATATTGTACAGAATATTAGGCTGGTTTAAATGGGCAGGAATGTATTGGTGAATGAACTTCCACTGCTGAGAAAAGGCTCTTGTTAAACTCTTTGCAGCTCTTCATATTTAATTAGCGCTAAACTACTGTCAGATTTAGGTGATAGGGTTTTGTCCTAGAGCACAACTAGCTGTTTGGAAAACACATCAACACATCATCAGTTTACATTTCTGTTTTAAACGAAAATATTTTAATATTAAATCTTCGCTGGCAAAAGCCATTTCAGAGGGTTTAATTATTGAAATTAGAGAAGAGTAGTGAACTTAACGGGCTTATTCTAGTGTTGTGTTCCAAGTATATTATACATTTATACTATGCATTATTTTTGCTACCATCTAATATATGGATTTTAAGAGAGTTGTATCACCTCAAATAGAACAATAATGGTCTAGGGTCCAAAAATAATCTCATTATTTTACTGTTTATTGCAATGTTACTATTTTTGCCCAACATAACCTCAGACACCGATATTTTTTTTTTGTTACCATCATCCTCATACTTCAGGCTGAAATTTTCACTGTGTTACTCATGTGATTTATTCTTATTATAACACAAGTGTGTTATTTGGCACCTTGGGTATTAGGTATGGCAATTTTAAATTTTTCAGCAGCAGTGCTCTCATTTGGATTTGAACTTTTGGTTGTGTCTTTTCCAGGTCAGAAGTGTTTACGTGACCGCCTAACATTCCATTTCTGCCAGAAGCTCCAGTGGCTAGGTCAATGTCATCAACCTACCGTTCAATCTCAGTGTTGCAAATCCTGTGAACAAGGAGCCCGTGGTAATGAGCGAGCCACCCGTCGCTGAGAACATTTATTTAAACCAGGGGAATTCTGACACACACCAAATCTAGGACAAGCCTTATCAAAAGCTTTGTCTCCACTGACCTGCAGGATTTTGCCAAGATATAAAGGCTTTATCTTTTATTCTATAGCAGTAAATCAAGATTTTGTAGATGTTCTAGCACTTGTCCAAGTTCTTAGAATCGATGAAGCTCATCAGTGAGTTTGCAAGATGTTTAGTAATTGCGAGTTTAGTAGTATTGATTCACTAATTCTAGACATTAACATTCACATTAGTGGATTGAAAACATTCACAGAGCGCAGACATAGAGGATCTTACATGGAGTGCCTAATTTGCAATTTATCATCATCTCTCCTATAGCCATCATTAATTCATTCTTTTTTTTTTTCAATATTCCAATCTTCAATCTCCTATCTAACTTTATTTTTAGTTGAATAGATTTTACCCAACCAGTAGCAATTAATTATGGCAATCTTTTCACAATCTTTATTTTTTTTCTCTAAAGAACTGAATTCCCGTTTAACATAATAGATAAGCATGTATTTCTGTTTAATTAACATATTATAATATAAACAACAAGCTCAAACAATGCTTTCTACTGATCGCAGCTATTACCTACAGTAATCAATGTCTAAACCTAAAGGAACTGTAAAGTAAAAGTGCTGCCAAAAAAAAAAACCTGGTGCTACCTTGGGCCACGTTATGGCCCAAACTCAAGTCAGGGGTCTGCAGGCCGGTGTCTTTGTCCTCTTGAAAAAATGTGGCTCTGATACAAAAGTGTTAGAGTTTTATATTGGTACTGAAAATCAATTTGGAAAATGACACCTACACAATCCTGATGCCGTTGTATTGTTTTTGGAATTTAGTTCTAAATGTTAAAAAAGCAGTAGCATATTTTTTTCTATAATTTGAGAAATTTGCAATCCTCAGGTGAATTTGTCATCCCACTTTTTGACTTTGCAGTATTATTTATGTATTGTATAGTGTGCATCAGTTAGATAGGAATGTGACATCGCATACATGTCTATTTCAAAATGATCTGACCTATAAATCAAGACACTACAGGGAGAAATTATGATTTTGGTCATACATAATTTTTGCTGATTTCTGAATTAATTGTATTAAATGTGCATTTTTAATATGTATAAATAAAAATGTAAAAACAAAAGAAACATTTTTATTTCTTTTTTTTTGGTCTACTTGCAATCTGAAATACAACATTCTCCACAATGTCATATATACGTGGAAAATCTCCTATTTAAAGTATGATATATTCATGTGCATTTCCTTTATTAGTCTCATCAAACCAACTAGTGTGGATGTACAAGACATCACATTTATTTTAAAGTTTTCCAGAACCAAAAACCTAAAAAAGAAAAGATTTCTAAATGATCTGCAGTAATGAGGGAGAATTTCCCTAACTGTTGATAATTGTTGGATTTATATATGATTTGTCATTTTATAATGAAAATAGTTGAAAATGCCATTAAAGACACCATTTTAAATTAATATATGTTTTTTTTTATTTAGCAAGACATAAATGCTTTTAAAATGATCAACAAACAACAAACTTTTATGGAGAATCCTCTCTGAAGTGTACTTTCACAGTAAAATGAACACTGTAAAAATCTAACATCATCCAGAGACAAGATTTGGAGTTTTATATGCAAAGGTTTATTTAATTAGATTTGTATAAAGAAATGCACAAGTGTATATGATGTTCAAAAACAAAAAAACTAAATTTATTATTTCTTAAAATTACAAATTTACAAACAAACAAATAAATAATACACATTCGCCATTAATCTGTAGCCATAAATTTATGGTAATTATGCTCTCTCTCTCTTTCTCTCTCTCTCTCTCTCTCTCTCTCTCTTCATATACTCTCACACACACACACACACACACACACACACACACACACACACACACATATATATATATATATATATATATATATATATATATGTGTGTGTGTGTGTTTGTGTGTGTGTAAAAAATGTGAACAAAATATACAATATACAACATATATATATATATACTGTGTGTATATGTATATATATATATATATATATATATATATATATATATATATATATATATATATATATATATATATATATATATATATATATATATATATATGTTGTATATGCAGCATATTCAAACACTCTCCCCACATTTGTTACGTTTAATCTTTACTCTTCTGGGAGTTCTTTAGTCCTGACTCATCATACTCATCATAACCATAATCAACACACAAACACACTATCCATTTACATGGCATACAGAGAACTATTTTGAATGCTATCTACAATTGATAAGCATAGTTCTGCTTCATGAAGTATTTTTATGTCTTTAAATTTGTTGTGTTTTTGTTCACATTTTTAGCCTGACATTTTTATACAATCTCATGGCCTTATCAGCTTCAAAGTACTTTTGCTCCTGCTGTTTCAGCACCCAGATCCCCTAAAGAGAGAAGTCTGTCTGGCCTTAAGGAAAAAAAACATTAATGAGGTTTTCTTTACAGATAGGAAGAAACGTGTGCATTACCCCTCTGCTCAGTGCTGTAGTTTACACATCAGTTTATGTTATGCTCATGAATTTATAAATGAACATGTACTGAACTACGATGCATTTAACTTGGACTTGAGAATATCCTATTTTATCTGGATATAACCCAGTTTTCAATCTGCTTATTCAAGAAATCGTCCTGCCTAATAAATGTGACCTTTAAAATCGTGCAGATCTTTACATTGTTTCTTGCTTCATATTCAATGTTTTATTTTGAACATAAACTTGTGATTGCAATGTTCCTATTTGCACATTTTGATTCCACCTAACATTCTTTTGTGTGATTCTGATTGAACAGATATTAAATTTTTTTGGAAGCTGTCTTAATGTAGGCTTTTTTCTTTCCTTTTCTTCAAAATGCACAGGACACTAATCAATTATAACAACTGATAGGTGAGGGGAAAAACATTGATTATCTCACAGTTGTATCTGTCAAGGTTTGTAATATATTAATCAAGCCATGTCACTACCACATCAAGCCAGGCCTACCAATTCCCAAAACAAAAACAGTAAAGCAGCTGCTCAGAATGCATTCATAAAATTCCTTCTGTAGAACATAGTGAAGATTGGGTATAGGTGGTGGGAATTAGGCCTTTCTCAATTTTCTCAGAATGCTTTTGAGGTTTCTTTGTAATGGAGAAAGGTGAATTTTAGAAAACCTGCTGTCTCCAGAGAGTTTAGTGGAGAGCAGCAAGTGAACAGTTTGTTCTCAAAATTTAAGTTTTGGAGGTTTTGGAATTCCCTCCATGCTCACCTCTAAGTTGAAGGTCCTGGATCTCCAACTTCCTGACAGACAGACAGACCACAAGCCGTATGGGTGGGCAAACACTCCTTATCCACCCTCACCCTCAGCACTAAAGCTCCCCAAGTTTGTGTTCTGAGCCCCCTGCTGTCCTCACTGTACACATATGACTGTGTGGCCACTTCCAACTTCACCACCATAATCAAGTTTGCTGACGACACTGTTGTGGTGGGCCTGATCTCCAACAACGATGAGAAGGCCTACCTACAGGAGGTTAAAAACCTGGAGAGATGGTGCCAGGAGAACAACCTTCTCCTGAACATCAGTAAGACTAAGGAGTTGATAGTGGACTTCAGCACGAAGCAGGAGCGGTCATACCAACCGCTAAACATCAACGGGACAGTTTCCGGTACCTTGGTGTTCACATCCCACAGGACCTGTCTTGGTCCTGTCACATCAACACCCTGGTGAAGAAGGCAGCGTCTGTACCATCTGAGACGCTTAAGGGACTTTAAACTTCCCTCTCAGGTGCTAAATAATTTTTACACCTGCACCATTCAGAGCGTCCTGACGGGTAGCATCACTTCCTGGTTTGGGAACAGCACCATGCAGGACAGGTGAGCGGGTGGTGCGGTCAGCTGAACGTACCATCCACACTGAGATCCCTAACCTGCAGGACATCTACAGCACATGGTGCCAGATCAGGGCCTGAAAGATTGTAAAGGACCTCAGCCAACCCAACAATGAACTCTTTTCTTTGTTGCGTTCAGGGAAGCACTTCCACTCCTTGAAAGCAAACACAGAGAGAATAAGGAGGAGCTTCTTCCCGCAGGCCATTCGGAGTTTACACCCAGGATCTAGTACTGGACCTCTCTCTCCATCTTTACACTTTTTCTGCACAACTTTTTTGCACTATGACATTTTAATCACTGGACTGTCACTTTAACTCTGGACTTGCACAGCACAGTGAACTTTAATATATACACTTCTTTTCACATATATCTTCATATATTTTATATAGTTTACCCTTTTTATTTATCTACCTTCTTTTTTTTTCTTTTTTCCCTCATTCTATTCCCTCATGCCGGACCTTCGTAAAAAGCATTTCATTGTATGTTGTACTCTGTATGTATATGTATGTGACAATAAAAATTTTATTTGATATGATTTGATTTGTTATGACTTATGATTTGATATGATTTGACCCAGTGCTGTGAGGACTGGGTAGCAGTCGAAGGCGGGGGCCTGCTTAGACTGCTGCCCCCGCGACCCGAATTACGGATAAGCGGGAGAAAATGAATGAATGATTTGATTTGTAGGAGAAATGGGCAAATGTAAGGATCTGAACATCTTGATGGCTAGAAGACTGATCAAGGCTGGTATTTACCAAAAGTATTCAAAAGCTATACTTAATAAGTTGTGAAAATTTGCCTGCTGTATTTAAAGCCAAACTTTAATGCATTTCATATATTATTTAAATGTATACACCTGTCTAATCCAATCAACCATTATTCATTAATGTTGAATATTACTGCTAAACGTAGCTTGTCACTTTTAATGACCAAATGTAGTTTTGAAAATTATGTGCAGCTGAAAAGCTCTTTGCATAACCATCGAGCAACACACTTCATTAAAGTGAATTATTGCACTTGATATCAAGCTGCTTATTTATTTGAGGACCAGGGACAACTCAGACACTCTCAGACACTATTATCCATGTTTCTTTTTTTTATACAAGCATAAAGTAGTATCTCACAAAAGTGAGCACATGCCTTCCATACAGCTATTATTGTCAAAATATCTGACAACAAAAGTGAGTACACTCTAAGTGATCATGTCAAAACTGGGATCCTCTTCCACTCCTCCATAATAACATCACAGAGCTGCTGGATGTTAGACACAAGGCACATAGTGCACAAAACACTACTAGGCATAGGTCACAACTACAGAGAGGGACTTTAAATGAACTTCTAACTCCGTCAGAAAATCGCTCGAACACTGTGGACCGCTGATCCACCTCAGACTGGCAGTGAGACCCCAGCGCCGGCGCCAAGACGTAAACAAAGGAGGGGGAAGCGACTCATGCGTCTGTTTTTTGAACCAGCTTCTGCACCTGACGCACAGCACGAGGAATCAACTTCTTTAAATGACCCTCGCGAGGCCTGTTCCGAGTGGAACCCGTCTTGGAAAACCTCTGTATGACTGCATTGTAACTTAGTTTCAGGGAGTTAGAGATTTTCTTATAACCCTGGACATCTTTGTGTAGAGCAACAATTCTAATTCTCAAATCCTCAGAGTTCTTCGGCATGAGGTGCCATGTTGAACATACAGCGGTCAGTATGAGAGAATGGTACTCAAAGCACCAAATTGTAACTGCTATAAAACAAGATACACAAATTTGTATGGTCCTGTCAAGCAGACAAAAACATGAACATGATGAATAGGACATGTGACTTTGCATGGTTACATGACGTACAGCTGTTATCACTTAGGGTGTACTCACTTTTTTTGTCAGCCATTTTGACAATAATAGCTGTATGTTGTTATTTTCAGAGGACAGTAAATCTATACTGCTATACAAGCTGCACATTGACTACTTTAAAATATATCCAAGATCATTTCTAAAGTATTGTCCCTTGAGAAGATACACTGAAATGGTTGCTGAAATGTTACTTTATATCTTCATAAAAATAATGTAGTCATGTAAAATAGTTTACACTATTTGGCAATAGGTTTGTTTACACCTAACCTTCACAACACATGTCCTTAGTTAGCATCCAATTTTAGATTCTCTTTAGCTGTTTTGATCAACTAAAGTGAGAAAGATCATATACGGGTGTAATGGGCAGGTGTCCACACACTTTTGACCACACGTAGGGTTTTTTATGTTTTATATCGCAAAGCATTTTTCCCCCTGCTAATTTGGTTTCAAAATGATTAGCACCCTCATCATCAAGCCACCACTGGAGAGAATGATGTTTGAGCTGGACAGACTGAAGTGCTGCTGCATTTCTCTTTTCAGATAGAGATGAAGCAAGGCCGGGTAGTTAAACAGCATTGTGGGTAATGGAGAAAGAAAATATTTTAGTGCTGTATTACAAAAAAACTAACACAGATGAATTTATACAGAATAGAGATTCTTTAAAAAGATTAACACACAAATATTTCAGAGATGATTCCTTGCTTTCTTTAAAAGTTTTCAACAGATATGTTGGCAGTGTTCAAAAACTTGTCTCCATGAATTCTAGAGGCTTTAAGGTCTGGAGAAGGGAAACAGCGCCTCCTTGTGGAAATTGCAACGGTTTCAACCACAATTCTATTAGCAGTCAATAAGAGTTTTGTATTTCTAGCATTGAGTGTGAAGCTCATTACCACATTGTCTATTGTCATTGTCATAATTATTTTTCATCACATGTCTGCTGGAGGCTTGTTTTAATTTTGTTAAAGTTGTTTTTTTTTCTATCTAATTGCTTTCTTTAAAATTTTATAAAAAAGATTATATTGACACTTATGTCAATATAAACTAATGCTTCTGGGAGATGAGAAGTGAACCGAACCTTTTTGGCAAAGCGTATTAGCTGTATGTTCACAGAGGCAAAGAAAAGAACAACATACCTGCTGTGAAACTTGGAGGAGGTCTAATTATGTTTTGTGGCTGCTTTGCTGCATTTGGCACAGGAAGACTTGAATCTGAGCAGGACACAATTGAATCTCAAGACTACCAAGCCATTCTGGAGCAAAAAATACTGCCCAGTTTCAGAAAGCTCTTTTGGGTCCTCTAACATTGTAATGCTTAAAAACATACAGCTGAAAGCACCCAAGAATAGCTAAGAACAAAAATCTGGACTATTCAGAAGTGGTCTTCTATGAGCCCTGATCGGAATGCTATCCATCATCTATGGAAAGAGTTGACAGCTGAGGTTCAGTTTGCTGATGAAGGGTGAGCAAATCTTCATCAGCAAACAAAGATTTATTTTGTCTCTTTTTGAGAAGACAGTAGTTTCTTTTATCAAGCGATACCTACAAATATACCATACCAGTCAAACCTTTGGGCACCACCTTCTTATTGTAGCTTTTCAACATTGTATTTAAATAGTGAAGACATTAAAATTGTGGCATTTTCGATTCTTTAAAGGAGATTTGTTTTGGTATGATGATACTTTGCACACTCTTGGCATTCTCTCAGACAGCCTCATGAAGTAGTCAAAAGGAATAGTTTTCCAACAATCTTGAAGAATTTTCCAGGGGTGTTTAATACTTGTTTGCTGCTTTTCCTTCACTTTCCAGTCTAACTCATACCAAACCATCTCATTTTAAATTGGGTGGAGTTTATTTATTTCTTATATCTGAGTAAAGAAAGGACAGCAATCAGGTTGATGGGCTGAAATTGGCTTGCAGAGAGAAGCAGAAATATTGACATTTCACCAAATAGATTAAAACTAAAGTAACAAGCCTGTTTTGAAAATGTAAGAAGTAGAAAGTACAGATATTTGTGTAAAAATGAATTGAGTAAAAGTAAAAAGTTACAAACAAATAGTAAAGTACTGATACCAGAAAAATCTACCTAAGTGCAGTAATGAAGTATTTGTACTTCATTACTTCCCACCTCTGAATGCTATTGACTCTGTACCCACCCTTTACTCTCCACAAGATAATTGATGGTCTAAAGCATATTAAGAAAGCAAGAAATTAAGAAATGTCATATTTTACCCTTGACAAGGTGCATCTGTATATAAAAAAACATTCCAGGTGACTACCACATGAATCTGATGATATACTGCCATGAGTGTGCCAAGCCATTAAATATATATATATATATATATATATATATATATATATATATATATATATATATATATATATATATATATATATATATATATATATATAAGACCCACTGTAGCCTATGGACTTTTATGCAAAATTGGTTGGCACCTCTTCTCCCCTTTGGATCACCAGTGAGCATGTATTTATTACTACCATGGTAGTGTGTGTGTGTGTGTGTGTGTGTGTGTGTGTGTGTGTGTGTGTGTGTGTGTGTGGGTGTGGGTGGGTGGGTGGTGGTGGGGGGGTGTCTGTGTTTGCATATATTTATGTGTGTCTATGTGTGTGATAAAAGTACCTATGTAAGTTGATGCTTAAAGAAATGTTAACATTATAATATATTGTCTTTTTATCCATTAACTCTATCAGGAAACTGTACATCAGACATTTTAAATGTTTATACTTTGGATAGTCCATTCATGGCTTTCTTTTTTTCTCTCAGACACCAGATGGCACATTGTATTTTAAATGCAGCAGGACATTAAACCGCTCCATAAACAGTGCCTGTGCAGGGTTATGAGGCAGAACCTGACTAAGTTTATGGATGATAAAGTCAAAAGCATCAGATTTCTTAAATTAATCTTGCTACAAGCTCTAATAAACAACACTAAGTAATAAGTAATGTAATATCTAACACTAATACTAGCTAATGTCTTGCTGCAGAAGGCATTTGTCTTTAGCTTGCCTAAGATGTGCATTAAGACAATAATTGAAATTGCTGTGTGTCGCATTATAATTACAGCAAGATGGAGGGTCATGCTTACAATCTCTTAGCCAGAGAAGACGATCAATAACTGATGTCATGTGCAGTATGGCTCAGTGTGAGACACCACTGACACCTGTGCTTTTATAAACTGTGCTTTTGCATATTTACTCAAAGGATGATTTACTGTGTGCTGCTTTGTTGACTTACTGTTTCTGTTGGTCTTACCATAATGTATAACTGATGACCTCTGAGTAGAATAGTTAAATAAAATAGAATAAAATAGGCATGAGATTACCGTACTTAATACAATGGTAATGAGAAATATCTCATGAAAAATTATTTTTTAAATAAACTTGATGTAACCTGTGTATGCAATTCAACACAGAGAAACAGATTTTTATAAAAACAAAGAGTGATGATGATGATCAGGGTAGGGCAAAGATACATCAAAATATATTTCAAAATAAAAATTCCAAAATTATTTAACTTTAAGTGTATCAAAATAAACTAAAAAATACAGCAGCCACACCAAAATACATTTACAAGGGAGCATGAAATTTCTTAGCAAACATTCCATCAATTGGTCTATTTGATCTCTTTCACCATTACACTGACATGCAATAAATCTGATATATGCAACCAGTTAACAGACCAAATATTCACATTCATTTACCTGTGATCTCCCAGATGAAGGTTATTTTTAGTAACCAACATTTTTATGTTTAACAGTTTGTGAAAGACTCATAATTGTATCCTAATGTAGTTATTTGGTGTTTGGTAATGAAGGGCTACTTTACAACAGCAACACTGACTCAATGACAAACATGTCATTCATAAGAAAACAACTGATGGCACCTGCATTTATAGCAACTAGTTTCATTTGATTGTTAATCATAAATATAATATATTATGTGTCAGTCAGTTCATTCATGCGATGGTATGCAAATCATGATCCTACTAAACAGCTACTTAAAATAGGGTACAATATTTATCAATCAAACATTTATTTATCAATCATTGGATTTAAAAGCTGGCAGTCTGCACACGTCTTACCTTGACCACCTTCTTCCATATGGTTCAATTTTCTTTTCTGATCTCAACATGTCTGGGCAAAGTGCTGAGTAGGCACCAATCAGAGGCAACAATATTAATGATGTCATCATGTAGACTTCTTACAAAGTATTTTACAGTATTTTAAAACTTCAAAAATACAATAAAGTATTTTGATACAAAATTGGAAGCCATTTTTATCAACCCGATCAAATTCAAAATTACATTTTTTAAAAATATGTATTTAAATGTTTTTTATAAATATTATAATGGGCAATATTCTAAATATTGCCCATCCCTGATGATAATAATGATGATGATGATGATGATGAGGATGTTGATGATGATGATAATTCACAATGTGTTTTATGGAACAATATAGCAAACTGAAACCTATCCCTTTTTTCCCTATAAACAATAAACAATGAGTGTTTGTCCCCACATGGTTTTCCTGGAAATGTCCTCAGGTGGCAATATGTGCCAAGTGTTTGGTCCATCTGCTACTGTGAGAGTGATTATTACCCAGCTCAGCTGCAAAGACCTGTAAACACCTCGATGTACTGAAAAGAACACTCTCATTCTCCATGGGCACAAAACTTGATACAGAGCTTTAGCTGAAGAAGGCCAGTCAGTGCAGTTAGGCTGGATGCCAAGTCTCTGCCAACTCACTTTCAATCACACAGCACATGAGCTGCAAGAGACCCAACAGCATTGCTTTAACACACACCGGGAGAGCAGAAAAACATATGACATACGACTTTTTATTATCCATATTGTGAAGGATTTCTGTTACATATTTTATTAAACACAATATGAGGTGTATTCTTATAGAATACTGTTTGTGTGAGAAGAGTGTTTATATTAGATTTCTCCATTCATGCTCCTGAGGCTACTCCTGACCATAGCTTTCTTTTCGGCATCTCCCGTTAGGGGTCGCCACAGCGGATCCTCCGCACGTTTGATTTGGCACATGTTTTACGCTGGATGCCCTTCCTAACGCAACCCTCCCCAATTTATCCGGGCTTGGGACCGGCACTAAGAGTGGCTGGGGATGGTTCCCTGACCGGGAATCGAACCTGGGTCAGATGGGAGCGCTGCATCTTAACCACTAGACCACCAGGGGACCCGGCTACTCCTGACCATAATGGTTCCTAATGAGATTCATTCTTAGATGTCATTCTGTGCTGCTGGATGCACTTTACACAAAAATCTCTTACTGTGTATAGATACAGTGAATTTATAGAACCATAGAACCAACGAAATCACCACAAACACTAAGAATCTGAAGAAAAATATATTTATTTAGACCTGTTAGTGGAAATTGGTCCTTAAAGTATGAGGTTCTTCTGAAAGGACCATTCTGAAATAAAGACAAAACAAACAAACAAACAAACAAACAAACAAACAAAAAGTCAAATTCTAGAGTTAAGATAATTCCATAGAGATAAGATACATAAAATGGGAGTGTGTGTGTATATATATATATATATATATAGTAGATTTCAATACACAAATGTGAGATGACATCAGAATAAGATGGAATATCTGATCTGTAGAAAAATTCCAAATTCTCTCTCCACCCTAGAGAAATATATTTAATACTCCGAATTGATATAAATGTTTGGAATAAATCACAGATAATATTGCTTGCATTAACATATCTGAATTAATCCAAACAATATCTTGCAAATCAATTTTCTTCAATCTGCGAGCTGGGTGGTAAGTATAGGATCGACTTCTCCAAAATATATTCTTCTCTATTTCACACTGATATAAAACCTATTAAACGTGTGGATGGATTCCTTAGAGGAATGGGGGCAGACAGAGATTTAGAAGTTGATTTTTAAACCTGTGCTGTTTATATGCATCAATCTATAAAAATACCTACACAAAAGAAATGACAGGGCATAATATATCACAAACTCTTTCCATAACTGAAGATCACGTGTGTAATGAGAAGTGACCATAATGATGATGATGATGAATATGCAGGTTTTCTTCATTTCCAAATATAATTCTCCCATGAATGACTAACAGACTTCCATCTCTAAAGTGATGGGGAGAAATCCTAACCCAAAGAGAATGGTATTACCGCTGTTGCCAGATTGACCATTTACACCCATCTATTTTACTTGCATTAAATTACACAGGAACAAAGTATAAGAAAATTCCCATAATATTCGTGTTATGTCTTAAAAGTACCCGCTGTCCCAGTTCATAGTGAATTTAAGATCACTTCAATAATGATTTATGTGAAGATGCGCGCTCCAATCTGGCAACCTTGCACTTCCATCTCTCTTCACACCCCGCACACACACACCGCATTTACAAGCATTTTCAGTTCCAGCCCTGACCGAGGAGGAGCAGGTCTGCCTCGGGATCGTCCACAGTCCTAATTTCCTTCTTGTTTTTCTAGGGTTAAAATGGGAATTTGTGGTTTTGCGCTTTGTTTAATGATCACTACATGTTTGTGGAAGGGTGAGTAATAAAACGCATGTTTAGATTATATATTAACAATAGATCTTTAAGTGCAACATGTTTATTAACAGTACATAATTGTATTATAATACAACTTGTCTATTAATGGATGAAGGAGTCTTTAGCTCAGAACTGCGTATTTTTGATTTCTGCAATCAT
The DNA here is from genome assembly GCF_946808225.1 of Silurus aristotelis. NCBI lineage: Eukaryota > Metazoa > Chordata > Actinopteri > Siluriformes > Siluridae > Silurus > Silurus aristotelis. The sequence continues at coordinate 15,660,597 of NC_139586.1, forward strand.
TCATGCAGAGGTTTTCTTATCTTTCTTTCATTTTACAAAGCACTAAACCAAAAAATACATAAATCACTGTTCCTGCTTTAGCTTTGAGTCTAATTTGTTCATTATTGAAGATGTGATATGGCTGTAGTACAGACTCGCTGTTTCATTAAGCTTCAGGCCACTTACTGTAGAGAGAAGCACTTAAGGCTGATTGCATTGTTTCTGCATTAACTTCAGATGGTAAATTCAGTGATTTTATTATTATTATTATTATTATTATTATTATTATTATTATTATTATTATTATTCAGCAGGAGATGCATGTCATAAGTGTTGTCACTAGTGTATGAACTGTATATATGCCTTATATAGAAATTTGCAGATGTATTTTATCTAGTCAACAGCAAAAGTCTTCATCTTTAAAAAGGAAAGTAAATAATTATTTTTAGGACTTCAAAATAATATCAAGTTTATCATTAAAAAATGTGTGCAAAACTAACAAGCAAAAGTAACAGACAAGTCTCAAAGATTTTTGTTGGGAACCTAAAAAACCAAAAAGCTTGTATTCTCTATTATATTTCATTTATAAATATGCACTAACTATTGCACTTGACTGTACATGCGTATGAAAATCATAAATCAGTTTAATAAGGTAAAGATAGAATATAAATTAGTATATTCTGTCCTGATTTAATTATGGCTGACAAAATTATCTTTAGCATGTCTTTGGCATTTCAAACTGCTTTGTTGTAATATCAGTGCATCTGAGCTTGACATGTTAAAGTTAGGGATGTATGTTGATTTTTAAGTTTTAAAAGTTGAAAAAGAGCAAAATTTCATCTTTGTTAAATATATAATCGCCTGAAAATAAAAGAGAACGAGACTTTTAGTTCCATGCTCAAATATAGCCATTATGTTCCTCCTTTTTGCCCTCTGCAGTTTCAGTGCTTTGGAAACAAATCTTTCCTCTCATTACCTTATTGGTAATTGTGTTTCTCCTCAGTGGAAGATTTTGTTTTAGGTCTTTAATCAGAGCATCTATTTATTTTTTTCCACAGAGGAGATCAGGGATGGAACTCCATTCCATTTTTGTTCATCTGACTAACCTTAAATTTAATTTGCAATTACAGCTGATGTTTGTGTCCGTATACGGAGCATGTGCTTCTCTCAGTGCATCACATCTATCTTACCATCTCACTCTCTCTCTCTCTCTCTCTCTCTCTCTCTCTCTCTCTCTCTCTCTCTCTCTCTCTCTCTCTCTCTCTCTCTCTCTCTCTCTCGCACGATTTCTTACTCTGGATGACTCACAAAGGCATAATACATAAAAAAAAAAAGGCTGATCTAATCTAACCAAAGGTTGGGTCTGACAGTTGATTATGAATGGTTAAACTCTTCTGGGATTATTTCCTTCCACAATGCAGGCCTTCATCTCTCCTGCCTTTTGATTGCAAACGTTCCCTTGCGTAAAAGAACTCATGAGAACCACATGGCCTCTTGAACTTTTGGTAAAAAAAAGTGTATTTGATTACAGGTACATTTAGAGGAGAATAACAGGTTTTTGCAGTGTAATGTTAATGACTGTCAGTGCATCACACGATATTTGAGAACCCCTAAAGGGTTTTTGTTATGATTTAACATTTCAATAAGTAAGAAATCAAACATTCGAGGTGTGCTGTTATAGAAAAACCTTCAACGATGGTAGAATGTGGTTTAACACGAGGCAGTACCTAAAAAATGCATCAATAAAAAAGTGGTTTATTCTGCCTAGACCACAGCAGTTTGCCAAAAATATATTATTGGACAATATGAATTTTTATAAATTTAACAATTTTATTTATCTTTTTTCTTCCCCATTGATAATAAAATATATATTTTATATTTAAATTTATATTACTGCCACGTTTTAAGTAGATGCCCAGGGGGCTACTTACAGATGCATTTTGAAGCTTTTATCAAGAATCCCATCAGTGTTAAAATTCTTTTAAAAGGGAATACATATAAAAGAAATTGAAGAAGATTTGTATTTTGTTATGAATTGTACTATTTTGGAGACTCCTTTTGCAAATGGTAACTAAACATCTTTAAACAGAAAATTCACAATATTGAAGGTTATTTGTCGGAATTGACCCTACAAAAATGATAACACAAACGAATGAACAGATTAATTAATGAAAAAATATATATTTATACATTAAAAGTTAAACAGAAATCCTTGCTTAAACTACAGGATTGTTTCCCAGTCAACTACAGAGAAGAAAAATGTTTATCAAATTGTGCCGTTTGAATATTGACTGAGTCAGAAATGTGGGACGGTGTGGATCTGAAATACATATATATATATATATATATGTACAGCTGTGTGTATGTATGTGTGTGAATTAAGAATGTAAGTATTTAGATTTTTATATGTTTATTATGTATGTGTTGTTTTTTCAGGTTATGTGATATTTTTTTGTATTGTTTGGTGAAGCTAAGTTGACAATAAAAGTAACAAACTAACTAAAAGATTAAACAATCCAAATACATTGTTCATCAATAGAATGTGCTATGAAAGATTTAAAAAGTGGAGTGGGATGTTTTACTGCATGTGTTTTAGTAAGTTTCATTTGTTTCCTCCAAGAGCGATACAGCTAGAAACTCTGAAAACTGAGCAGAAAGTCACTGATGAGAGTCTCAAATCGATAGACGTATACAACCAAACGAGCTGCTCAAGCTGTTCGAGTTGATTTGCAAGCACTTCTTATTTGCTGAAGACTTCCTGCCCAGATTGCTTCTAAAGGTTGAAAGGTTGAAAAAGTGCTGGAAGAAAAGTGCGCCTTCGCCCAGTTCGCTGATTAACTCTGTCATCCTCAACAGCGTCCATTCAGGGAGAGCATCAGAGGAGGCTGTATCGAGATCTCATGAAAGATTACAACCCTCTCGAGAGACCTGTGTTTAATGACACCCAGTCGCTCACTGTCAACTTCAGCTTCAGCTTGATGCAGGTTATGGATGTGGTAAGAGCAGCTGAAAGAGATTTTGTGAAATTGTGCAAGAGAAAGTAAAAGCCTATAAGTTGTACATAACGTAAAGCTCTATTGTTCTTGTGTTCATACATCAACATATGTGAATTGGGTTTGACATTCTGTTCAAGAATTTCTAAGGCATTAAAGTTACTCAGCTACTACTCAGTAACTATACTAACAAAGGAATGGTTTGGAACTTCATTATGAACCGACTAATAGTTGCTGAGTCATATATCAATTGGAAAGCTATTTCCTTTAAATTTATTTAGATTCAATGCTAATCAGATCAGTTGCCCTGAGATGAACATATCTCCAACTACACGTTCGTTCAGACAAACCCCAAGCTAGATAGCTAAGAATAGACCAAATATTACGCTAGGTAAATTAGTAGCTAGGATTGCTAGCAAATGGTAGCCCTTAGAATTGAGTGTTATTGTGTGACTAAGCGATATCTACAGAAGGAGAATTTTTATGCCTTCAGAAATAATAGCTTGATTATATACAAACAGCGTAAACTGAACAATAACCTGACATTAAATAAACTAGAGGATTTTGAACCTGATTTCTTTTTCTTTGTGCAATTTTAATGTATTATTATTTTGTAGCTTATAGTATACAACTAATTGTCTTGACAACTAACACTTGAATGAGTGTTGTTTGACAAGTTAACAGGTTCAGCGGCTGTAAATGAGAAAAACATTTGAGCAAATTCAGACTGATGAAGATTGGGTGATCGGGTGACAGTCTGCTAGGGTTTTATATGGGTTATATAAGGGGTGTTTGGGACGAGGTTTATGAGGGTGTTGCTTTTTAACAGTTGTACCATTTTACTGTAACATTGTACTGATCGTGGACTGAATTTTAAGATCATGGCTATTACACCGCAGGCTTATCATGTGCCCAGATGCAGTGAAACCATCAGTACATTTACAGTTTAAAAATAACCTTGTCTGATTGTTTAACTGATAGGAAGCCTGATGGACTGCACAGCTCTTGTCCTAACCATTAAAGAGCCATCTACTGTAGAGATTCTTATCTGAACAAGTTCGTTTAAAAATGCTTATTATAAACGTGTGCTCTTTAATATATTGAATTGTTTTTGTGCTAATGTTTTGCTTGTTTTAGTCATTTATTATTTGAATCATGATTTTATGCCTCTGTCCATGTATGCAGGATGAGAAGAATCAAGTTCTCACAACGAACATTTGGCTACAGCTGGTGAGGCGAACTTTTTCCACCACCCTGTGTATGGAGGACAATGATGACTTTGTTAACAATATTTAAAGTTAAAACTTTTTTGGGCTATTTATTAGGCAGTCCTGAATGGGGGCTTTAGACTAAAGGAAAAATATTTTATAGAAAAAAAGGAAAGAAATAAATATAAATATGAGGGGAGAGAAAAATAAAAAAATCACAAAATATTAACAGATAAAAGCAGAATATGTGCAGGAGAAAAAAAAGGAAAAGGAAACAATGCATGTAGGATGAACATTCTGGAGAATAAAAGAAAAAAAATTAAAAAAAATAAAATAATGTTTTTTTTATGTGTACTAGCATGTCTGAAAATCTGAAAGTTTGTGTATTTAATCTTTAGTTTACTGGAATTTTTTTAACAATAAATCGTAAAATTTGCCCCAAAGATGGAACTAAACACTAAAGAAATACAAATATAGACACAGATTGGTGTTGCACTATAATTTGTTTAGTTTAGAAAGCTTGCCAGGACAGTTATCCAATGGGATGCAAAGATGTTTGTACACATTTATATTTAAAACGAATTATAAATTTAAGTAATATGTGGATTAGATAGCTGAGGCATTCTTATGTCTGGGTTTTTTACAGTTTTTTCCATTTTCTACTGGAAGTAAAAGATTCAAGCAAAGATCAGGTTTATGCCACTGCAGCTGAATTGAAATCTAAAATTCATTTTTGAATGTAACACAGAGTAATTTCATTAATATTTGTAAAGCACAATCCAGAGCTAGGTGTGCAGGACATGGAGGTTAATAACCACCCAAAGCAAGCTCATGGATTATCCTGCTTATCTTTTTTATTATGGTCAATTGCCAGCACTGAAAAGTTAAATCTGTTGTAGATGTTCGCAGTGCAAAGCTGACTGAATGCATTTAAAAAAAATAGTAATTTTTTTTCTTAGTTATTTTATACAGTATATACGGGTAATTAGTTAAAGAATTCTGCTTGGTGTAAATCTGATATACTGTTCTTTCTTATTACTGCAGATGGCTGTGCCTGTGCATTACCTTTTTTTTTCAATTAACTAAGCACTCTATATATTTATAGTCAACATGTCCAATACATTTCATTACAAATAAAAAAAGAGGCCTATAAAATAAAAAAAAAAAGCTGCTATTACATATTCCCTCTAGCTGTTTTCTTCCCCACCATGAGACAGTATAATGTACACTATGTTCCCCATCCATCAACTTGAAGTGTTTTAAGTCCCCTGTGTGAAAAACAATCCGGACTTGTAGATGGCTTTGACCTTTTTCCAGAGCACAGGGTGTAATTTTCTGCCTGTGCTTCTATAATTGCACTTGGACATGCATGTTCCAAAAATTTATCTGCATGCTTTTAAAACCATCACATGCATCTTCCTTAAGGGACGTTATAATTCAGTTTAGATGCTAATCAGTGTGCTTAATGGATTTGCTCGATATGTTTATAGTAAATTTACACAAACTCCTTGCTTTAGTTGATGTTCCTGCTCTTTTGCTCTGATTGAAACTGGATACATGATGCATGTGAAGAGTAAAACACATGATAAAATGTTGTGCAGTTATAAGAAATTATAAGCTACTGTTTCCAACACAAAATGGCTCAGAAATGTTTTATTTCTCTTACAGAATATATAGAATTTTTTTAATTACATACCTGTCATACTAATTCCTACATAATTCATTAATAGTTACATTGAATGGTCACTAAATATGTTCACAAAAGGAAAGTGGGTTCCTGATTTTTACTTGTAATTTACTTTATTTGAAATATGTTTTTCATTCTTATAATTTTTAATTATTTGATTTTTTTTTATTATTTACCTATTTTGCTGTTTTATTTTTGTTTACTTTTTGCTTTTTTTCCCCATCACACATTATTATAATAATAATAATTATTATTATTTGTTGTTGGTTTTTTATCTTTGCTGACAACGTTTTATTATTATTATTATTATTATTATTATTATTATTATTATTATTATTATTATTTGCCCTTGTAGTCTTTTTTATCTTCTTTTTGTGTCCTTTCTTTATGTCTCTTGTATTTAACATCACACTGCATTTTAAATAAAATATAAAAGATGCTACAAAAATGAAAAAAAAAAAATGTACGTTTATTATCGTGCCATTATCCTACATTAATATGATTTCCACTTCTTTAACCTATTCCGTATGTTTCAGCATTTGTCGTATGGTTGTTCCATCATTCTCTTACAGTACTGGTTTGATCATTACCTTAAATGGAATGTCTCGGAATATCCCGGTGTGACGAGCGTCCGATTTCCTGATAGCCAGATTTGGAAGCCTGACATCTTGCTATATAACAGGTCTGTAAAACATGGCAATCTTTGCAATCCCGGATGTCTCGACCTTTATCCTTGCCTGTCTATCTGAAAGAGATTAATAGTGTTTGACTGGAGGCCGACCACACAGAATGGTGTCAGGGTTTACAAAAAAAGCTGGGAAACGAGCTGGAAAGAAGTGCAAGGACACCAAGTCTCTGCTCTGTGGTGAAGAAAACAAGATTTAGCCTCATTTATCAAAGTCTTTTGAAAAGAATCTTCCCCAGCTCAGCTGATTATGTTTTATTGTATTTCTGTGAACCGTGTGGAAATGAGTTTTTTAAGGATGAACTTGCCTTCACCTTGTCTTCTACGCTGAAGTCAGCAATTAATAAACCTGAGAGTAACTGCAATGCCCAAGGTAAAAGCATAAATAATAGGATCACAGCTTTCACTGAATACAGTAGATGTTAGTAAGTTTTTTTTAATTCACAATAGTCATGTTTTTGCTCTTAACTCCACATCATTTGGGGTGACAGACCATATTATGGTCTAAATGTCACCAAATGTCAAGGTGTTCTAGTTGCAACAACTGCAAAATATCAAAAGGGTAAAGTGTAATATATTATAGAGTCCAGTGCAAAAGTTTGCATCTCGTATGATGAATAAAACAGGAAAAAAAAACTATTATTAAATTATAACTTCCCTGCAAGCGTATATAAGAATCTCGGATATGTGAAACATTCTTGAATTTCCCTGACCTTCTTCGTTTATACTTACAAAAATCTCTGATACTAGTTTGTTGAAGTGAAGTTTATTCTTCTACCATTTACAACTTTAAAATAAATTAAACTTTACAATGAGACATGGTGAGAATGCAAAAATGAGCTAATCGAGGGATAAACACAGAACAGGTGCACACATTAGACAACAGACCAATGTCAACAAGAGCAATGTGAACAAAAGCACATGCCTAAACCCTAGATTAGCCTCCTATTTAATATCACATATACAGCAGTTACTGCTAATACACGAGTTGCTTATTGTAAATGTTCTCAATTTGTCTTCTTGTACTAATAATACACGCTTTGTGCATTTCACAGTGCCGATGAGAGATTTGATGCCACCTTTCACACCAACGTGCTAGTTAGCTCCAATGGTGCCTGCCAATACTTACCACCAGGTACTACATTGAATTTTACTTATTCAGCAGTTTTACAATACAGAGACTTGCGAAGTGTGCGAAATTCAATTGCAAGGTTAGTGTGAACTCATGAACGAAAGGTTTGGGGATTTTGATGAGTTGTGGTCTTAGCAGGATGGATCAGCATTGATCTGTCACACAACTCTGCAGGTCCCTGATGATGGAGCATGCTCTTAATAAATCACTCGATCTGAGTGCTTTGTTCACTTACACTGAGTTTTACTCAGCTATTTTAAAGATAAATCAATGCACATGAGAGTAAATGTTACAGAAATGTGTTATTTCTTTAATGATGTGATAGTAAATTACCTTTATATGTGTGCATGTGCTTTTCAGAGTTCCCTGCTACAAGACAGAAATATGTTGGAGTCTAAGCAAAGTGGGATTTATGTGTGTTTTTCAACATCATTAAACTGATTTTATGGCTATTTCTGGCCTGGTTTAATAAGTACAGTGGAACCCGGTTATGTCGATGTCCTAGGGGGTCGCCAAAAAGCATCGAGGTAACCGATGATCGAGATAAACGAAAATCTAAATGGCGGCAGTATATTAACGTGCTTGAAATTTCTTTATGTACATGATGTGCGTTAATAAATGAGAATGTGCATGCATGTGTTTTTGAAGGGTTTTTTTTACACAACAGCGTTGCCGCGATTTGTTTGATGAAGGCATGTTATAAAAATACATACAGTACATGTTTATCTGTCATGAATCCCCCTGCTACGCCCCCTTCGGCCCCCTTCAGCGTGTCAGGTGTTTTCTCGGCCGCTTTCTCTGAAGCTCCCTGCTTTAATCGCGCACATATGGTGCTCGTTTAGCATCATCACCAGCTCCTATTTAAACTTCCACACTCTCACTGTCCGTTATTGTTGGTATTTGTTGGTTCACGGTGGTCGTTGTTATCGCTCATGTGTATCCCGGTACGTGTCTTCAAACCGGCACTCTCTCAACGGCTGCGCTTTTCTTCCCAAGGCGCACCGCGGACCGCCCCCACCCCCCGATCCTGCCGGTGTTCATTCTATGCTTTTGCTCATCCACGTTCCGCTCTCGCCTCCCGTTCATCGCATAACATTGAACAACAAAAGGCATATGTGCAGTAACTAACAGCAGAGATTCACCAGTATACAACACAACACCTGTAGCAGCTGTAAGGTTTGATTTTTCCGCCACTTTCGCGAGTTCTTCTGCGGCTGCACCGCGATAACCGACGTTAAATGGCAAATTTTTCCCCCCTTGTGCTCGAGATATCAGGGTTCGGCGACATAAAAAAAGTTGACATAACCGATAAAAAAAAATGCTTAGAAAAAGCGAGAATTTGGCGGTTCCACTTCAAAAACGTCGACTTAATAGGGTTGTCGAGGTAACCGAGGGCGAGATAACCGGGTTCCACTGTAATTGTGATAGTTCTCCTCTGTGTAAATATTCTGCGTTTGTGTGAATTGAATCATCATTGATTTTTGCCCTCCTGATTAAGCTCATCCTATGTTATACAGGATATGAAATCAAAAGATAACTGCAATTGCAGCTGCATTATTAAAAGTCCAATGTCCTTTCAAGCCAACTCATCTTAATGTTGTAAAGAGTGGAGCTCATTTCAGGGCCGGAAATAAATGTCATTATTTTATGATTTGTAATAACAATTTTTTTTAAAAATGTATACACAGCAGTGGTGGGCCATGCATTTGGTACCTGGGCCTTCAGTGGGGATTTACCCAACTTAATCCACCTCTTAATACCACCACTATCACGTCGCAATTATAGAAACCATCAATCTTATACAAAAATGCAATATAACAATGCCTGGCATTACAAAGAGAGGCATTTCACATATGGAGGGTGAAAACCATTTTACTAAAGCAAGCTCCAAACCTTTACACTACAAATGCATCTGTGCCACCTACATCATCTGGAGCAGTTCAAAATCAATATTCATCTAACAACAAGGCAAAAACATAAAAATGTAAATAAAATACAACCTACTCACCAGAGATGCATACTCATAATTTGCAGCGCTCCTTAGAGGCTGTAAGCCAGTGGTACCGCTCGTATTCACTGTTCTGGAAGTGGCGAACAAACACTTTCTCGGCCTGAGACACACTAGCTACCTTTGGGTTGGCTGACCTCTCCTCACGATGTCTAGCTTTTTGTGAAAATTTATTTTTAAGTATGTCCGAGACCAAATTGATTTCTCTTTCTCCGTAGGCATAAAACAAAGTCTAACTCAGGTGTGCAGAGCTACACACGTGTTTGCCAGTCGAACTTGGCTGTAACAGTTTCCCTCTGACTAACCAATCAGAGGATGAAAAAATGCTGACGCTATTCTGGGCCAGCTAGCTGCCCTGTGAGGCGAATCTGAAATCTGATTGGTTAAAGAAACAGAGCTATTTCTTGAGGAGACTACGATAAAAAGGTCACCAGTACATACTTTGAAGGCCCTGGGAAGATTAGATTGACATGGAAGCACATAGAGGCTGAAATCTGATTGGACAAAAAATCGAACATCCACATACACGTCTGGAAGCAGTGCAGCCAAATGAAACGCTACGAAATGAAGAGAATAAAATGCTGGGAATAAATAATAAAATTTCCTGGAACAAATATTTAGTTTGTAAATGTAGGTCAGTGCTTCTGATACTGTTTAGGCAAGCAGAGAAGCCTTTGCTGGCCCTGACTGCCTGCCACTGATACACAGAAAATACAAAGTTTTTTTACATACAGTATACAGAGCAATACTTAACTGGTTGCATTATTCTGGGGCCAGCTTGCTTTTCTCACAGAAATTGTTAAATTATGTTGCCTTTTCTTAATTGAAATTATTTTTTTCTAAAGCTACCTTGCTCCATGTTTGCAGGTATCTTTAAGAGCACATGCCACATTGATGTACGGTGGTTTCCCTTCGATGTTCAACGTTGTGACCTGAAGTTTGGATCATGGACATATGGCGGCTGGTCTCTGGACCTGCAGATGATTGAGGCTGACATCACAGGATATATAGCTAATGGAGAATGGGACCTTGTTGGTAGGTTTCAAATCTGTATTAGTAAAAATAAAGGATCACAAAAAATAGTACACCCCTTACATTTTAGCAATTTTTTACCATTTTATTTTATGTTCTTGAGAGACAATACTATAGAAATAAAACTTGGATTTATTTAAAGGTAGCCAGTGTGCAGCTTGTATAGCAGTATAGATTTATTGTCCTCTGAAAATAACTCAACATACAGCCATTATTGTCTAAATAACTGGCAACAAAAGTGAGTACACCCTAAAAATGTCAATGGTGTGAGCACCATTGTTATCTATTACTGCCTCAATTCCTCTTGGGCATGGAATTCAGCAGAGCTGCATATGTTGATGGGATCCTCTTCCACTCCTCCATAATGACATCACAGAGCTGCTGGATGTTAGACACGATGTTTCTCCACCTTCTGCTTGAGAATTTCCCACAGGTGCTCAAAAGGGTTCAGGTCTGGAGACATACTTGGCCACTTTATCAACTTTACCTTCAGCTTCCTCAGCAAGGCAGTTGTCGTCCTGGTGGTGTGTTTGGGTTCCTTATTATGTTGGAAAATTGCCATTCGGCCCAGTTTCTGAAGGGAGAGCATCATGGTTTGCTTCAGAATGTCACAATTAATTTTGGAATTCATGTTTCCCTCAATGAACCCCAACTCCCCAGTACCAGCAGCACTTATGCAGCTACACACCATGATGCTACCACCACCATGCTTGACTGTAGGCAAGACACAATTTTCTTGGTACTCCTTACCAGGGCGTTAAAACACATCCCATCTAAGCCAAACGAGCTTATCTTAGTCTTATAAGACCACAGTACACAGTTCCAGTAATTCATGCTCTTGGACAGGTTGTCTTCAGCAAACTGTTTGCGGGCTTGCTTGTGAGCCAGCTCTAGAAAAATCTTCCTTCTGGGATGACGGCCATGCGAACCGACTTGTTGCAATGCTGGCAGCACTCTAATGCTCTGTTTTTTGGAAGCAAGCTTCTGCACCTGACACACAGCACAAGGATTTAACTTCTTTGATCGACTCTTACAGGCCTGTTCTTGGAAAACCTCCATATGACCCTGGTCACTGCACTCTAATGAGGATGGGTTCCCCTTTTGAGTCTGGTTCCTCTCAAGGTTTCTTCCTCATAACATCTAAGGGAGTTTTTCCTTGCCACAGTCGCCACGGCTTGCTCATCAGGGACAAATTCACACCATTCACCTTAACTGTTGATTTGTGTAAAGCTGCTTTGAGACAATGTCTGTTGTGAAAAGCGCTATACAAATAAACTTGACTTGACTTGACTTGACTTGACTAACTTAGTTTGAAAATTACCGATCTTTTTATAGCCTAGGCCATCTATCTGGAGAACAACAATTCTAATTTTTAAGTCCCCAGAGAGGCGCCATGTTGAACACCCAGTGGTCAGTATGAGAGAATTGAAAAGCACCAAACTGTAATTTTTCAAATCAAATTTGTCATGAACATGATGAATAGCACATGATGCTTTGCATGGTTACACGACATACAGCTGTTATCACTTAGGGTGTACTCACTTTTGTTGCCAGCTATTTGGGCAATAATGGCTGTATGTTGAGTTGTTATTAGAGGACAGTAAATCTATACTGCTATACAAGCTGCACATTGACTATTGTAAAATATATTTAAGTTTCATTTCTATAGTATTGTCCCTTGAGAAGATACACTAAAATGGTTGCTAAAATGACAAAATGAGAGGTGTGTACTGTATATATATATATATATATATATATATATATATATATATATATATATATATATATATATAAAATTTGTTTTATTTACTTATTTATTTGGAGTCAGTACTTCCTCATTACGACCCCGATAATTCGCGGTTCGGAACTCACGTCTCGGAAAATTTGCGGGTTCTCATTTGTAACCTAACTAACAGCAAGTTAGTCCCCAGTGGGGATGGAAGGAGTCACCCGGTGAAGGGAGACTGCGCTAACAGATAGCTAACAGTCTGGCCTCCTGGTGGTGTCGAGGAGGTACACGCACAGTATAATGAGGTGTAAACCGCCCTCCCTGAAATAGGGCGCTCTGATTGTCAGGGCCGCTGCACTGCCTGTTTTTTCAAGGAGAGGACCACCCTCAAGTTGGACTTAATTTTGGGCTTCACGCTGCCCTTACTCATCCGTCTCCATGCCTTCTGCTATGTCAGCCTGCGAGCCCCACGTTAAAGATTATTCTCCTCGAAGAGTGATCTCGGGGAGTGGAGAGTGCGGATAGCCATGCTCTACTCCCAAGCAAACAACACAAAGCTCATGCGAAAGTTTGTTTGCTTCTTAGCCATTGCTTGCACGGATTCCCACACAAAGCGCTTACCTGAACAAACAGAAGCTAATGTCGCTACCTTCGCGCTCCCATTTTGTAGCTTCCTGGTTTACGCGATGTCGCCCGCCGATGACGTCACGACTGCCTATTGGCCGGATTTTACACATGATTCAGAGTGTGAACAATGTGAGGCATTCCCAAAGCATTTTCGACGCAGCTCACACCCAAATTTTTCACAAACAAATTACATAAAATCTTTTAAAACACATTATTGTATTAAAGTAACGTATTGTCTAGATGAATTCACTATGGTACCATAGGGGCTGCACGGGTGCTTAGAACGTAACCCCAGCGAGTTCCGGGGGACCACTGTATAGGTACAATTTGAGTTTTTTAATTATTAACACAAAATTTACCGTAGTGGAAAATTTTTTAGGGTCTCACTCTATGTGGGTATTTACAAAGACATGGCCAAGGCAAAGAAACGCTTCATCAGAGTATAAAGTTGATCGATCAGTTGAACTCTAAATTAAATAGTGGTAAATCCTTTCTTTAAGAAGACAAGTGGAGCCAATAAATGGCAACAAAAATCTCATCTGCCCATCATCTCCCAAAAAGCCATCTTGTTTCCCCTTAATTTGTTTCAAATCTGCAAAATAGAATATTCCTATAAAAACGTATTGTCATAATGTTGTCCAGAGGTTCCAGGACGCAGGAATGAAAGATTTTATGACTGCTGTAAAGAACCGTACCCTGATGTGACATTCACGGTGGTGATGCGAAGACGAACGCTGTACTATGGTCTAAACCTGCTCATCCCATGTGTCCTCATCTCCACACTGGCTCTACTTGTCTTTCTCCTGCCAGCGGATTCGGGCGAGAAGATCTCCCTTGGTGAGTAAAATCTCCACCATCAGCACAACCGCTCATAGCAGCAGCTTAGTGCTCCTGAAAAAACGAAAGATGTGTACATTCTTAATAGCATTGTGGCAGAAATATAATATTTTTTCACAACCAAAAGGCCATGTTAACACTAATCATTACAAAATGTCACAATGTTTTTTTATTCTACGAGTGTGAAATGTCAAGAGGGCCTAGGTTAACTTATATAAGAAACATTCATCAAAATAGAGTTGTCATGGTACAGCTCATGTACAAGTTTTTTTAGGTTTACTACAAGGGATATTAATGTATGTTTTTAGACAAGTATTGTAACGTTTATACCCTGAGTTTTGTTTATTAGCACTAATAAAAGAAGAGCAGCGCACAGCACAATAGTGCTCAAAGAAACACTCAGAAGTGGAAATTATTTTAGATTTATCAGGAATAGTATGGTTGTAAAATATTTCTAAGTTTAACCATTGAACCGCCATTTTGAATCAGCTGCTATGCCATCTTGTCTATCTGTTCTAGTATATTGTTCTCTTCTTGTGATAGGAGACTGCCCCAGTAGTGTAACGAAGATGGCTGCTGAGTGCAGAGGTTTAAGCAACATTAACATAGAGCTTACTGAAGCACATAAAATTATCTAGCTAGTTTGTCTAGCACACTTCGCTTGCTAAAAAATTTTTTTTTCATGTTTTCATAGGTTGTTAAATGCTACCGGCTCACAGAGTTTGTAGCTTGTTATCAAGTTTCTTCTGAAGCATCTAAAACTGAAGCTTGCTGATGAGTTTGGTCAGGGATGCTCATCTGTCTACACTGTATCAGACATTGCTCAGATGCAGCATTCTGGAGTCTTTTCTTTTTCAAAAATAAACTATTCGTCAATAAGTGGTTTACAGCAATCTGTGGTGGTTAAATTAAAAATCTCCTTCTACCAATTTTTTTTGTATTTTCTATGCAATTGGGAGGCAGTAGCTCAGTGGTTAAGCGCTTTCTGTATATAAAGGAACTAATCTGATAAGTGTAATTTGCTCTGAATAAGGTCATAAATGTAAATTATACTCCAAAAAGTACCATTATAGTGAACCATGTAGTCAAGTACTGTAACAAACGTACATTTTGTAAAAAGTGTAAAAAAGTGTAATTTGTTACTTTTCACCCCTCATTACTTGTAACAGTAAGAACAATACAATTGACCACTTTTAAAGCTAATGAGCCGATGAGCTTTTTGCATCTCTATAGATCCTTAAATAGTTCACTTGTTTCCATGTATTACCACTGCTCCTTTTTGCTGACGTTAGTAAAAGCTATAAACATTACAGGCGACATTTGAAACTGCCACCCAAGCAAGCACAGCACATGACAATTTATGCAGTCATCCCCACCAGCTGAGATAAATGACCAACCTTGAGATTGAGAGTCGAGTCAGACATCAGCTCTGTGATCGATGTAGGTAGAGAGCTTTGCCTGCCAAACACCTTTATTTTCGGAGTAGCTTTAGTTGGAGCCCCGATACAGCGTCCTGCAGGGCAAACTCCAGGAGACCAAGTCTGAAATCATAGTCAAGCCTAATTTATTTTTTCACTCCATCAACCCATAGATTGTATTACAGTGGTGGTCTGTCTGCCAGAAGGATGTCGTACTCAGAGCAATTCATTGGTGGAGGCTTCCAGAATCAATACAGAGGATTTCAGAGCTTTATCGTTTGAATTGAATTGCGTGTCTAGTGCAATTGGGCGCATGTCTGTCTTAAATGCATCTATGTGTAACAGTGACTTTGACTGTGAGGCCTTTTTTAATCAGTTGTGATTTCTTGTCTTTAGATATAGGCATTTGTATCTGCCATTCAGCAAATGTTAATCATTAACAGCTTTGTACATTTTTATTTTCATTTTTTTGCTTCAAAAAGTACTTCTATTGCTTTAATTTTGAGTCATTATCCTTCTTTGTTGTGAAGCACCTATCAGCCTTTTTATTGGTCTTGTAATTTGACTGATGCAAGATTATATAGTGCTATGCACTTTAGAATTCATCACTGCCGTCATGTTCTCATTCAGCTCGGTAGCATTATGAGTGAAACTAGTGATCAAAAAGGAGAACTTTGGCAAGTACTAACAGAGGACAGAGACCCATTGGGACAGGAATTATTCTTCCCTACACAATTTCTCTCTCTCTCTCTCTCTCTCTCTCTCTCTCTCTCTCTCTCTCTCTCTCTCTCTCTCTCTCATTTTCTCTCTCTCTTAGCACTTATTAGGCATTCTCTTGAATCTGCCCTGTTATATAGCTAGCTGCTTTACTTGCTTTGCTTTAGAGTGCAAAAGAAAACCATTTTAATGTATTGATTATAACAATTTATTGTCTAAGGTCATATTTTATGAAAGTAGTCATAATAAGAGTTTCCATTCCCAGGAATCACAGTTTTGCTGTCACTGACGGTCTTCATGCTCCTAGTGGCCGAGATCATGCCAGCTACATCAGACTCTGTGCCTTTAATTGGTAAGTCTAATTGAACCATGCTAATTTCAATCATGCCTTATATTAGTCTTATATAAAACAATGAAAAATAACCTGCAACTTTAGTAGGTAAATTATGTTCATTCTGGCTGTGGCGTTAAAGTAAGTAGACCTATTTTGTCATTATGGAGGATTATCATAAAAATGAAAAAATTTTCAGGAAAGATGAGTTTGTGTCTGTTTTCTTTTTTTCAAGCTCAGTATTTTGCCACTACCATGGTTATTGTCGGATTGTCTGTGATAGCCACAGTGTGGGTCCTACAGTACCACTACCATGATCCTGATGGAGGAAAAATGCCAAGATGGGTGAGCTGTTTTCTATAATAATAAAAAAATATATAATAATAATATTAATAATAATAATAATAATAATAATAATAATAATAGCCTATATAATAAAGTTTAAATAAATGATTAGCGTAAAATGAAAAAATCACAAGAAAATACTATTGAATGCTGGGGTGGTGGTAATTAATCAATCATGGAGGGCATTCCAAAAAAACCATTAAATAAAGAAATCATTTTGAACAAATATGGGAAAAATGTATTATGCAAAATTCATTATATAATGAATAAAAGAAAACACATGACCCTGAATAAATCATGTAAAAAAAAAAGTATGTTGATATCAAATAATGTCAAATAAATCAATCATTTGGGGAAATCACATATAAATAAAAAAAAAAATTATAAAAAAGATTTTGGGAAATTGAATGAATCATTTTGGAGAAAATATAAAGTAAATACAAGAATCATTTGGGAGGAGATGTGGAAAATAGTTTAAAAAAGAATGAGTAATTTTGGGAATTAAATTAAATGAAAAAAAAAAAAATCATGCAGAAATAAAATAAGTGAATCATAAGATTATTTCTGTGAAGTCTGTTTGAATGAAAAGAGAATGCTTTCCTGGTACAATTTTTCTAGACACGTGTGGTCCTGGTGAACTGGTGTGCATGGTTCTTGCGGATGAAAAGGCCAGGTGAGGAGCGAGTGCGCTCAGCGTGCCACGACAAGCGCCCACGCAGCAGCGTCTCCAGCGTGGAACCGACTAATGGAAACGTTCTCTACATGGGCTTGCGTGGTATGGAGACCCTGCCCTGTGCCACATCACCAGACTCCGGGGTATTGTGTGCCCGTCTCATGGGCACATCTGAAGAGGCTCCTTCAGTGAGCAGTGGCCAGGGAGACACAGAGCTGTCCAAGATCCTAGATGAAGTGCGCTATATTGCCAGGAGATTCCATGACCAGGACGAAGAGGATTCTTTGTGCAGCGAGTGGAAATTCGCCGCCTCGGTTATCGACCGCTTGTGTCTCATGGCCTTTTCCATGTTCACTGTCCTTTGCACCATTGGTATCCTCATGTCAGCTCCGAATTTCATCGAAGCCATTTCCAAAGACTTTTTCACTTAAACTCTTTGTGTGTGCATTTTTTTTTCTGCAGCTTTTTGGAGTTTTTGTAGGTGCTGTGGTGTAGTTCAGCCAAAATAAAATGTACACATTTGTTTATTCAATAAGTAGAGAAAATAAGTTGAGACATAACTTGTATTGTTTTTCTAAATAAGAAAATCTTTAAACCTCAAACTTGTCTTGGCTGGATAGCAGGTTTTGTGTACATTTCATTTTTTAGCTGAACTCTTGAAACTTTAAAGCAAGCACGTAATAAAAGATGGAAATAGCTTGCAGTGCTGACAGCTGTCTGGTGTTTTGTACTTAAAATACAATCAATTTCTGTTATCATTCTTGGTTTTATAGGTGAATGTGAACTAAGTGTGCATCGTATTCGTAACTATTCGTATAATCAATTTTAATCACAATTATCTTCACACAGTGGTGGTACTGCAATCTAATACACACTATTTTTTTATTTTATTTTTTATGTTTCACTTTATTTCCAAGTTTCATAGAGTGATCACTATTTCCTTGTATCTAATGAATATAATTTTGCACATTTTCATTAAACACTCCTAGAAAAACAGATAAAGGGCTTTGTTAAGCTCTAATCAGTTGAGGTCATAAGTTTGCCTGAGCCTTGCAGAATCTGTGGTATGATCAATGAAGGGAATGAAGGAGTAAATATGATTTTTAAACAAAATTATAACAATATACATTGATGTCAAAAGTATGCACACACATAAACTGGATCTCAAAATCCCATAGCCCCTTTTGAAAAGGGATCAAATATGCAGATGTTGATAATCCAAATAATGTCCATTTGTTTAAAAAGTCTAACTGCTCATGGACAAATAAGGGGCTCATAAACAACTATAACAAAACATAAGTGCAGCCACTGATCATCCAGGTAAAAAAACACTGTATTAAGAATCAAGCGTGTACATTGTTAAATGTTATTATTGTGTGTTGTGGACTATATGTAAACATGATATAAGAAATAAATTGTTCAGGGCAGAAGCAAACTGAAAACAAAATGCAATTTTTTTGAAGTGTCATAATTTTTTCTATTATTATGTTAACATTTCAACTGCAAGATTTAAGTAAACTTAAGACCTCTTGTGTAAGTCTGAGATTCCTGTTTCTTTTTTGAATTTTCTTTAAAAGTTGCATTAAGTTGCCTTTATGATATAGAGTGACAAATAAAACATATTTTTCTATACCTTAAAAAAAAATAGTGTTCATGGTCATACTTTTCTTTACCATCATGCAACTATAGTAAATATAAAAGAAAATGGCACATTGGATGTACAGAGAAATATACTACAAGTGATAGACACAATACACACAACAATCATTAACCTTTACATTAACCAACCAATGAGGGACTGAAAAAGTTTATTCAAAGAAGGTTTCTATGCAACTATGCAAATAATTATTTTATTTATTAACTATTATAAAGTTTAAAGGTGTTATTAAGTAGTGATAATAGTAACTAAATTGTTTCCACAATGTTTGTTACAAAAACAATGGAACCTAAAACTTTGTATCTGTTTATAGTGAGTTCTTCTCATCAGTTAAGTTATAGCACATATAACAGGGCTTCTTTCCCTAGCATCTGTTTTGAAGAGTTTTCTGTGTTGAAAAAGTAGTAAAGTTAAAGATTTATGTCTGGTTGGACAAATAATAAACTGGAGAATCTTTCTGTAAATACTAAATATTTATATATATTTGAATGTATCAATATTTCTTTGAATTATGGGTTATTTATTATTTACTGTGACATGATGTCAGGGATTCACCCTGCCACGCCCCCCTCTGTAGCTGTCAGGGATTCACCCTGCCACGCCCCCGTCTGTAGCTGTCAGAGATCCACCCTGCCACGCCCCCCCTCGATAGCAGTCACGCTGCTTCCCAAAATTACCGACAGCTGTGGCTCATAAAAGATCAGACTACATAAACTCACGTTCTTGAGTCACAGGCTGTCGGTCGTTATATTGTCAAGCTGGACAATCGCGTGGCTGCTCGACCGCCGGCTGTATATGCGAATTCCACTTCCGACTTGGATTACTCATTGCCGAAGGCTTTATGGATTATGCTTGGGACATTCAAACTCATAGCGGACAACGCGTATCGAGCGGATGTCTTTGTTTGTTATTTTCAACGGCTTATGAGTGTTTTTGTGTTGTACGGTTGTTAAAATAAAAGGACAATGATCGGACTATATCTGCTTCCGCGTCTGCAGCCTGACAGAACGACCGACCTATACCGAACGCGGATTCGCCATTCCGCGATTCCGACCGCAACAGATCGGCAGCTGAACCCGGCTTCGGATTTCCTCCGGAAGCTCAGTGCCGCTTCTCGCGGTTCAGATCCACAGAAGCCGGATCATGAGAGCGCGGCTGCGCCACGCCCCTCAGAGAGCGCGAGGGGATTACCGGCTCGTTACTCGGGGAAAAAAGACGAATTGGGCGGATTTCTGCAAGGCATCGGCGAGTATGTGGCTGTTAACATTTCCCGGTTTCCTTCCGAACGAGCCAAGATTGCCCTCTGTATTTCCCTCCTGTCTGGAGAAGTTCTTGCCAAAGCCAGCTCACTATGGAGCGCCAAAGGGGGCAAATTCGGCTCACTTGCCGAATTCAGCGGGCTGCTTCTGGGGAAGTTGGGGATAGAGGTGGTGGATCTCCACTACAGTCCCCTTGAGGAGGAAGGTGCTCCATTCCAAGGTTCTCAAGAGCACGCGGCTCCGTGCCGGATCTCCCATGAGCCTGCAGCTCAGCCCCAATGTATTGATGAGAGGGCTGCTTCATCTCAGGGTCTCTACCAGCGTGCTGCTGTGTTCCGGGGTTCTCGTGGACGCACCACACCATCTCCGAGCGTCGGCGAGCACACCATGCCGTCACAGAGCTTCTACAGGCGTGCCGCTCTGTTCCGAGGTTCCCGCGGGCGTGCCACGCCGCCACAGAGTCTTCACGAGAGCGGCGCGCCGCCACAGAGTCTTCACGAGAGCGGCGCGCCGCCACAGAGTCTTCACGAGAGCGGCGCGCCGCCACAGAGTCTTCACGAGAGCGGCGCGCCGCCACAGAGTCTTCACGAGAGCGGCGCGCCGCCACAGAGTCTTCACGAGAGCGGCGCGCCGCCACAGAGTCTTCACGAGAGCGGCGCGCCGCCACAGAGTCTTCACGAGAGCGGCGCGCCGCCACAGAGTCTTCACGAGAGCGGCGCGCCGCCACAGAGTCTTCACGAGAGCGGCGCGCCGCCACAGAGTCTTCACGAGAGCGGCGCGCCGCCACAGAGTCTTCACGAGAGCGGCGCGCCGCCACAGAGTCTTCACGAGAGCGGCGCGCCGCCACAGAGTCTTCACGAGAGCGGCGCGCCGCCACAGAGTCTTCACGAGAGCGGCGCGCCGCCACAGAGTCTTCACGAGAGCGGCGCGCCGCCACAGAGTCTTCACGAGAGCGGCGCGCCGCCACAGAGTCTTCACGAGAGCGGCGCGCCGCCACAGAGTCTTCACGAGAGCGGCGCGCCGCCACAGAGTCTTCACGAGAGCGGCGCGCCGCCACAGAGTCTTCACGAGAGCGGCGCGCCGCCACAGAGTCTTCACGAGAGCGGCGCGCCGCCACAGAGTCTTCACGAGAGCGGCGCGCCGCCACAGAGTCTTCACGAGAGCGGCGCGCCGCCACCTCCGGTCACAGAAGGCGAAGTGACTCCTCCGAGTCCCTCTCCAGACGACGCCCCATCCCAGAGCCCCTTCCAAGGCGACATCTCACCCACGGAAAGCTCGGCTCCGCCCCAAGACCTCCAAGAGAGCTCCGCCCAGCTCCAGGTCCCTCCAAGAGAGCTCCGCCCAGCTCCAGGTCCCTCCAGAGCGCTCCGCCCAGCTCCAGGTCCCTCCAGAGCGCTCCGCCCAGCTCCAGGTCCCTCCAGAGCGCTCCGCCCAGCTCCAGGTCCCTCCAGAGCGCTCCGCCCAGCTCCTGCCTCCTCCCGAGAGCTCGTCTCCGCTCCAGGCTCCTCCCGAGAGCTCGTCTCCGCCTCTGAGCGACCCCACGAGCTCGTCTCCGCTTCAGTGTCCCAAAGAGAGCTCCACTGATGTCGTGGACCTCCAGGCGAGCCCTTCTCCGCTCGTGGATCTCCAGGCAGGCTTCACCTCATTTCCAGGCTGCTCAGTAGGCTCCGATCTGCTCCTAAGGGTCCCAAGGAGCGCCCCTACGCCCAGGGGTTTCCCTGTGCACTCACCCCGGCTCCAGGACTGCGAAAGGGAAGTTGAACCGCTGCCCCCGGGTTCCACCGACGGCGACGGCTCGTCCCCAGCGCCCGCAGAAGGCGACGGCTCGCCCCCGGGCTCCGCAGAAGGCGACGGCTCGCCCCCGGGCTCCGCAGAAGGCGACGGCTCGCCCCCGGGCTCCGCAGAAGGCGACGTCCCGCCCCCGGGCTCCGCAGAAGGCGACGTCCCGCCCCCGGGCTCCGCAGAAGGCGACGTCCCGCCCCCGGGCTCCGCAGAAGGCGACGTCGGTCCTCCAGGTCCCTCTGACGGCGACGTCGGTCCTCCAGGTCCCTCAGAGGGTGGTACGACGTTCCTGGTCTCCGCCCGGGATGTCCTCCACTCCCCGGTCATTGTCATGGTTGGCGTCCAGTTCCGGTTCCCCGCCATGGAGGTCGCTCCGGCTCCAATCCCCGCCAGGGGCTTTACTCAGCCTCCCGTCAGCACCGAGGGCGTGGCTCCGTTCCGGATCCTCCTGCAAGGTGTTTTCCCATGCCGGCTCTCCGCAGAGGATGCTCACCAGGCCTCCGTTGCTCCCAGGCGTCTAAGGAGGCCTTCCTCGGAGTGCCCTGGCCCGCCTGGCATAGGTGTGTTTTGGGGCGTCAGGTGTCGCCCCTGGAGGGGGGGGTACTGTCAGGGATTCACCCTGCCACGCCCCCCTCTGTAGCTGTCAGGGATTCACCCTGCCACGCCCCCGTCTGTAGCTGTCAGAGATCCACCCTGCCACGCCCCCCCTCGATAGCAGTCACGCTGCTTCCCAAGATTACCGACAGCTGTGGCTCATGAAAGATCAGACTACATAAACTCACGTTCTTGAGTCACAGGCTGTCGGTCGTTATATTGTCAAGCTGGACAATCGCGTGGCTGCTCGACCGCCGGCTGTATATGCGAATTCCACTTCCGACTTGGATTACTCATTGCCGAAGGCTTTATGGATTATGCTTGGGACATTCAAACTCATAGCGGACAACGCGTATCGAGCGGATGTCTTTGTTTGTTATTTTCAACGGCTTATGAGTGTTTTTGTGTTGTACGGTTGTTGAAATAAAAGGACAATGATCGGACTATATCGGCTTCCGCGTCTGCAGCCTGACACATGAGGCACAATTAATGACTTCCAGTAATATCACCATGCCATCTGGTTACTGACCAGGATAATAAATCGTGGCTTTTTTACAACTGACTATTTAAGATATGTGTGTCCATTTGTTTTTTGAAACTGCTTATTCAATTAAGTGTCACAGTAAAGCAAAAGTGGTTTAAATCATGGATGGCAGAAACCAATCCATCCAATACAGTTTATTACTGTGTTTTGCATCAAGTCTTTGTGGGTTTTCTCTGGTTTCTCCAGTTTCTTCCAACTTTTCATTAATATGCCATTGTTCATAAGTAAATGTGCATACATAAAAACTTTGCTTACTACAGCACTTTGACATAAAATTACTAAAATCATGAAAAAAGTAAAACATTTAAAAGAATAAGCAAAATAAAAGAGAAACACCATTTTTAAATGTGTCATAAAAAACAACAACATATTAAACACTCAGTGAGCAGTTTATTAAGAAACTATACTGATACTGTGCATGCAGCCTAAATTTTTCATGGTATATATTACACAAGATGATGGAAAAAATCCCTTTTCAATTCTGGTTCATGTTGGCATGATAGCATCAGGCATGCACTTTGTTTTGAATGCTGTAAATCTCAAATACTGCAAATCTCTGGAAAAAAAAAAAAGCCTGGAAAGGCCAGTGAAGAACACTGAACCCATTGTCATGTTCATGAAACCGGTTTAAGACAATTTGCTTTCTGCCATTGTACTTTATCATGCAGGAAGTACCCATTTGAAGATGGGTAACTTTTGTCTAGGAAGAGATGCACATAGTCAGCAACAATATTCAGACAAGCCATGGCATTCAAACAATGATTAATTTGTATTAACAGGGCCAGAGCATTCCAAGGAAATGATCATCACACCGATACGCTACATCCACCAGTCTAGACTGTTAATTGTTGGTGTCATATGTGTGCCTCAAGATACATCAGGCCAAGCTATGTTTTTTCCAGGTTTTATGGTCTTCTGCTGTTGTAGTCAAGTCAAGTCAAGTTTATTTTTATAGCGATTTTCACAACAAACATTGTCTCAAAGCTGCTTTACAGAATTTAACAGTTAAGGTGAACAATGTGTATTTATCTTTGATGAACAGCCATGGCAACTGTGGCAAGGAAAAACTCCCTTAGATGTTATGAGGAAGAAACCTTGAGTGGAACAGACTCAAAAGGGAAACCCATCCTCATTTGGGTGATATAAAGTGTGATTATAGTCTTTAAACACTTAAAGAGGTCCAATGTCCAAACTCCACATGAGGTGGAATCCAAGGGGGTGCTGGTACGTCTCTAGATGGTTCAGGATGTTTGCGGCATCTACTTCTTTAAAGGTAGAAGCAGTGGAGAGGAATTAGCATTGCTGTTTTTCTTAATATTAACAAGCACAAGTTGAAAATGTGCATGTAATCAGATGTACTGGAGCACAAGGTTATTATATATGATGTATGTTATGTGTAGGCTTTGCTAAAAAGATATGTCTTTAATCTGCACTTAAACTGGGGGAGTGTGTCTGAGCCCCGAGCACTGTCAGGAAGACTGTTCCAAAGTTTAGGAGCTAAATGTGTGAATGCTCTACCACCTTTAGTGGACTTTGCTATTCTAGGAACTACTAGAAGTACAGAGTTTTGAGATCTTAAGGAGCGGGACGGATTGTTGCATGTTAGAAGACTGGAAAGATACATGGGAGCTAAAACATTCAGGGCTTTATAAGTAAGTAGCAGTTGTAGTCAATTTGAAACTTAACAGGTAGCCAGTGTAGGGACGATAAGATTGGCATTACCATATTTTCTGGACTATAAGCCGCTACTTTTTCCCACGCTTTGAACCCCGTGGCTTAAACAATGAAGCGGCTAATTTATGGCTTTTTCCTGTTTTTTTCCTGGTTCTCTGCATCAGATATAGACAAAATGTTTCTTAGCTTAGCAATATTTCTCAGGTGGAAGAAGGCTGTTTTTGTAATATGGTTGATATGATATTTAATAGACAAGTTGCTGTCTAAAATAATTCCCAGGTCTTTTACTGTTTAACTAGTAGTTACAGAACATCCTTCTAAATGCAGGTTGAAATGCTGGAGCTTCTGTGTACTGTTTTATTGGCCGATGAGCAAAATCTCTGTCTTATCAGAATTTAATAATAGAAAGTTATGAGTCATCCAATCTTTTAATTCTTTGACACACTCAGTTATCCGAGCCAATTGAGCTGTATCACCTGATTTCGATGAGATATATAGTTAGGTATCATCAGCATAACAGTGGAAGCTTATCCCATTCCCAAGTGAAGCATGAATATTGTGAAAAGCAGGGGTGCTAGAACTGAACCTTGTGGCACTCCATAATTTACTTGCATTAACCTGAATAGCTCTCTATTTAAGTCTACAAAATAGTAACGATCAGACAGGATTTAAACCAGCTTAATGCCTGTCCCTAAATACCGATGTAATTTTGTAAACGATCTAGGAGAAGATCATGATCTATAGCAGGGGTCACCAACATGGTGCCCGCAGGTTCCAGGTTGCCCGCTATGACCTTTTCTAAAAATAGCTTACCATAGCGCCACTTACCAGTGAGCTGCATCTATCTGTTTCCTACCTTGTTAAATCATTGTTGATAATTATTGTGAGAAGTCATTGACATGATCAGTGTCTTCACATAGATAAATATCATTAATTATTAATAATAACAACATATAATTAAAGGAAATTGAGCAAATTTGTTATTTCAGAAGTGTGTATCAAACTGGTAGCCCTTAACATTAATCGGTACCCAAGAAGATGCTCTCAGTTTTAAAAAGGTTGGTGACCCCTGATCTATAGTGACGAATGCAGCACTAAAATCCAGCTAACAGAGATATGTAGCATTGGTCTAAAGCTAAAAACAGGTCATTAGTGATTTTAACTAGAGCAGTTTCTGTGCTATGATGGGGCCTAAAACCTGACTGGAACTATTTAAAGATATTGTTCTCTTGTAAGTAGGAACATAACTGGGCAGACACAATCTTTTCTGAAATCTTAGACATAAATGAGGGATTTGAAATGGGTCTGTAATTTGATAGTGTGTTTGGATCCAAATTAGGTTTCTTAATGAGGGGCTTAATAACTGATAACTTAATGGGTTTAGGGACATGACCTAAAGATGAGAAGTGAGGTGTTAATAATATTCAGAAGAGGCTCACCAGCTGTATGTAACACTTATTATAGTAGTTTAGTTGGAATGGGATCTAACAGACATGTTGTTGATTTAGCTTTGGTAATAACAACATACAGCTCTTCCTGTGTAGTTGTGGAGTTTTAGGTGAGATTGTGTCAGGACATGCTGTCAGAGGTTGGACCTCCACAATTGTTTTTGAATACTTTTAATTTTTTCAGTGAGGAAATTAATAAAGTCCTCACTACTAAACTGTGATGGAACACATTTTTCAGATAACTGAGTTGTTGTTAATTTAGCTACTGTACTGAAAAGGAACCTGGGATTGTTTTTGTTATTTTCTATGAGTTTGCTCAGGTGTTCAGCTCTAGCAGCTTTTAGCGCCTGTCTGTAGCTGAGGAGACTGTCTTTATACGCAATTCTAAAAACCTCCAATTTAGTTTTCCTACATTTTCTTTCCAGATTACTTCCTGTTCTCTTGAGGGCATGCATATGACTATTATACCAAGGTGCAGGTGTTTGTTCTCTAACCTTTTTTTAACCGGATGGTGCAACGGTGGCTAATGTGCTATTGAGGATAGTGTCTATGTTGTTAGCCAATTTATCAATATTGTTAGTATTTAGGGGTTTAGTGAGAAATTTAGATAAATCAGGCAGGTTATTTATGAATCTGTCCTTAGTGGTCGGAACAATAGTCCTACCAAGTCGATAACATGGTGAAACACGGCTAATCTGCTCTACTGGTAGTGTGTACAATATGAGGTAATGGTCTGTGACGTCATCATTCCGAGGTAAAATATCAGTGACGTCTGCGCCGTGGGATATTATTATGTCTAGTGACTTAATAGTAGCCGATCAACCTCAAGGTATGACATGCTGTGGTTTTGAGTTGTCAAAAATAAGATCATCAGTAAGATTTTTGTTCACAGACTTATTGCAACATTCTGGATTATTTTTTTTCATTTTTTTTTTTTTTCTAAATGTGGTGTGTATGAAAAGCTGGTAAGATAATGGTATGAATGAACAGGTGTAGGTGTTCATCCGTGAGTGTGTGACTAGTTTATTGTATTTGTAGTCATTTCTTTGTAATTGTTTAAGTTCCTTTTTTATTTGACTATAGTGCTTAGCAAAATGGACTTTGAATTTACACCTTATACTATTTACCTATATATTATATGTTCACTGGGCTTTTCTTCTATCAGTCAGTACTGGTAGATTTGGGATTATTGTACAGTTACTATGTGAACGAATGAAGCTTTTAATTTGAAGCACGTCAGACCGGCAGCACTGAGCTCGCTAGCTGCTGAGGAAAACCTCGTCATTCCTCATTTTTCATCATGTCGGACTGTTTGCATCGCTGGTGTGTGGAGCAGTTAAACAGCCAGTTTGGTCTGGAAGCGAGTGATGACATTGTTCAGTGAGTAGCTACGCTGTGAATCTTAACTGCGTTTCATAGACAACCGGCTTAGCATTGTAGCATGATAGCCGTTAGCTCGCTGTGCTTCAGTATGTGTGCTGTGACGTGAGAGAGCTGAAGCTGTGCGTTCTAACGAGCTAGTCATATAGCAAAACATTCATTTAACTTACTAGCACAATTACAAACAAATCAACAAAATGTCTTTAAAACTGTCTCTACATGTCTATCTGTTTCTTTACATATCTATCTGTCTGCCTTTTCATGTCTGTCTGTCTCTAAATATATGTTTCCTTATGTCTTTCAGCATGTCATCTGTATCTTTACATGTCTAACTGTCTGTCCTTTTAGCTGTCTATCTGTCTGCCTCTGTACATGTCTATATGTCTCTCTACAGGTCTGTCAGTATTTTTCTCTGCATGTCTCTGTCTCTTTACATGTTTTTCTGTATGTCTTGCTACATGTCTATCTATATGTATCTTTACATGTCAATCTGTCTCTCTATGTCTGTATGTATGTTTTGGTCCATGTATGTCTCTGCATGTCTGTCTGCCTCTATGTCTTGCTAAATGTCTCTCCCTCTACAAGTCTCTCTCCATGTCTATCTGTCTGTGTCTCTATACATTTCTCTTTGTCTCTCGCTCACTCTCGCTCACTCTCGCTCACTCTCACTGCTGCCCAATCATTGTGTTTCAGGTACATCCTGTCCATCAGTGACGTAGATGAGATTATAGAGTATGTCGGAGATCTTCTGCAGGGAACTGACGGGAAGAAGAAAGAGTTTCTCGATGAGCTGCTGGTGAGATGGCAACATTGGCAGAAAGTTCAGGACAGAGAGCCAGAACTGATTGCTATGAGAACAGGTGTGTGAGATCACCACTCTTCTTTCTTTCTGAAATGATCATAAAAAAAAAAAAAACATACTGATTTTTACAGAGGGTCCAGACGCAGCAAAAGACACTCAGAAGAAAAAACGAAAAGGACGGAACAAGCAAGAGGTGGCCCTGATCAGTCAGGCTGAACCTGAAGCAGAGCTTGTAAAAACTCCTATCGACCTGATGAAGGTTTGTCATGAGTTTAAAAGTAGTTTTTTTTTTTTCCCCCCCAGATATGAAATCTCTAAGTTGTGAATTATATTTATTTTGTGTAGGCACAGGAGAACAGTAGCTCTTCCTCCACTAAGAAAAAGAACAAATTTGTGAATTTATATGCCAAAGAGGGTCAGGATAGACTTGCTGTCCTGCTGCCTGGGCGCCATACCTGCGACTGCTTAGCCCAGAAACACAAATTGATTAATAACTGCCTGACGTGTGGCTGGATCGTGTGTGAGCAGGAGGGCTCTGGCCCCTGTTTCTTCTGTGGCAGTCTGGTACGTATTGACCCGCACTGGGTTTTTGTCAGGATTGACTTTATTATAGCCACATATCCATTTATTTAAAAAAAAAAAAAACCAATTCAATTTTAAAAGGCTTTTATTGACATTTAGATAGATAGATAGATAGATAGATAGATAGATA
The DNA here is from genome assembly GCF_946808225.1 of Silurus aristotelis. NCBI lineage: Eukaryota > Metazoa > Chordata > Actinopteri > Siluriformes > Siluridae > Silurus > Silurus aristotelis. Next base: position 15,689,850 of record NC_139586.1, read on the forward strand.
GATAGATAGATAGAAAATGGAGGCATTCATCGATAAATGGATAGGTGAAATCCACAGTAGACTTATGAGAGTTGGATGGATAGATGAATAAATACTGAGGATGTCACACTTCACAATGCAAAAATGGGACAATGTATATCATGTGCATCAAATACAATTAGACCCATAGATTTAAAATATATAAATCACAATGACCAGCATGCTTATTGTATGGTTATATAACCATGTTATGACAATTATAAAAAGCTCTTTAGTAGCTTTTAAACAACACCAGTTCCTCACTGTTGTGATCTTTATTTCCTGAGAGAGAGGTGTGGAAGTTAGACGTTTTAGCCGACTTTGGAGCTTTATTTCTGCTCACAACGGTGCACGTGGTGCTGCTACAGAGCTCATAGTGTTACAGATGATCAGTTTCTCACGGCTAAGACTTTTGTTTATTTAGTCAAATCTTTATATAATTGTATTTATTTGAAGATATGGTGAACTTGCATTACATTTTGTTTCAATATTAAAACTCATTTTCGATTTGGTTTTACGCTGGATGCCCTTCCTAACGCAACCCTCCCCATTTGTTCAGGCTTGGGACCGGCACTAAGAGTGTACTGGCTTGTGCAACCCTAATGGCTGGGTTTCTGTTAATATACAGTAATCCCTCTTTTATCGCCAGCGATAAACGAAAAAACGCGATAAACAGATGCCACACACCATTGTTTAAGCCATAAATCATCCTCCCACACACTTTAAACACACACACAAAACATTTGCAAGAATATAGCGAGATGAATTTTGTGTAAATTGGTAGAAATACAGTACACAATCACATTTATAGTGAGTACATGTACTGTACAGTATACAGCCTATGTGTAGTTTCTCTGCTTGTTTATTGGTTGAAGTGTCCTATGACGTCAAAAAAAGGCTGAGACAAATTAGTTGTGGCAAATGCAATTCCTTAATAAACCGGGGGCGTGAGATTCGAACCGCAGGGATTAATAAATCAATGTATTTTTATGCTGCACATTGAGTCAGACAAAAAAAGAGTCTATTCAGTTCATTACATTTTTGTTCAAAATACTCTGAGAATATTGAAAAATCTAATTGAATCATGACTGTGGTGTATCGTTACACCTCTGATTGATGGAGAGAGAAATGACTGATACAATGACTGATGGATAAGTAGAACCATCAACTGCAACCAATTAAAGTTGAAGTGTTAATGGTAAATTTGTGATTTAATGCATGTGAGTTGAGCCTGAATGCAGCCTGGTGTTGGTGTTACAAAATCTATGATTATAGAAATATTTTTTCCAGGTTTGGTGTTTTGTTTTCTCGGCTCAGGGTCAGACAGCCATTAATCTCAAATCAGCTTTGCGCCTACCAACCTACAGAAGTCAGTTAGCTACATTTAGCAAAGCTTACCAATACCACAGTCGATTGTTATTAATTGTGGAAGTCAAAATCCATTCCAATACAACTGGTTAATAAAATCAAATCAATTGCACAGCTTTGTTAAAACCCCTCACTTCCATCACAGCCTTTAAACTAAAACCAATCACCGATTCATTCGTTGTACTTGATATGGACACTAGGCAAAAAGACACATTTTATATCATTATCTTTGTAAGAAAAAAGTACTTTCTGGCAAAATTTCTGTTTTAAATGACAGTTTGATGAGAGTTTACAGTTTAGTAATAACTCAAATTGTACAACATACATTAAACTGAAATTGTGGTGATCTGAGTTCAGTTCAAGAATCCACATATGTGTCTGAGTCAAAATGAAAGTAGGTAGGCAATGAGAATAATACAAGTATAAGCTTATACAAAGCATTATGGTATTGTTAACATTATTTAATGAATATACCGTATTTTTCGGACTATAAGGCGCTAATTTTTTCCCACGTTTTGAACCCCGCGGCTTAAACAACGAAGCGGCTTATTTATGAATTTTTCCTGGGTTTTTCCCGGTTTCACAAACGTCATGCCAAAAAACTGAGCGACATAACATTAGACCAATGAAATTTCCGAACTTCCTCTTCTTCTTCTTCTTCTTTCAGCTGCTCCCATTAGGGGTCGCCACAGCGGATCATCCGTCTCCATACCACCCTGTCCTCTATATCTGCCTCTTTTACACCAACTACCTGCATGTCTTTCCTCACCACATCCATGAACCTCCTCCTTGGCCTTCCTCTTTTCCTCCTACCTGGTGGCTCCATCTTCAGCATTTTTCTACCAATATAAGTCATGTCCCTTCTCTGCACATGTCCAAACCATCTCAATCTCGCCTCCCTCACCTTGTCACCAAAACATCCTACATGGGCTGTCCCTCTAATAAACTCATTTCTAATCTTGTCCATCCTCGTCACTCCCAACGAAAACCTCAACATCTTCAGCTCTGCTACCTCCAGCTCCACCTCCTGTCTTTTACTCAATGCCACTGTCTCTAATCCATACAACATCGCAGGTCTCACCACAGTCCTATAAACTTTCCCTTTCATTCTTGCAGATACTCTTCTATCACAAATCACTCCTGTCACTCTTCTCCACCCACTCCACCCTGCCTGCACTCTTTTCTTTACTTCCCTAACACACTCTCCATTACTTTGCACTGTTGACCCCAGGTACCTGAACTCCTCCACCTTCTCCACCTCTTCTCCCTGCAACCGCATCACTCCACTGCCCTCCCTCTCATTCACACACATGTACTCTGTCTTACTCCTACTGACTTTCATTCCCCTTCTCTCCAGCGCATATCTCCACCTCTCCAGGCTCTTCTCAACCTGCTCTCTACTCTCACCACAAATCACAATATCATCTGCAAACATCATAGTCCAGGGAGACTCCTGTCTGACTTCGTCCGTCAACCTGTCCATCACCACTGCAAACCTCGATCCTTGATGCAGTCCAACCTTCACCCTGAACCAGTCTGTCGTACCTACTGCACACTTTACTGCCGTCACACTGTCCTCATACATGTCCTGCACCACCCTCACATACTTCTCTGACACACCTGACTTCCTCATACAATACCACAACTCCTCTCTCGGCACCCTGTCGTACGCTTTCTCTAAATCCACAAATACACGATGCAGCTCCTTCTGTCCTTCTCTATACTTCTCCATCAACATCCTCAAAGCAAATAAGGCATCTGTGGTGCTCTTCCTCGGCATGAAACCATACTGTTGCTCACAGATGGTCACCTCTTCTCTCAGCCTGGCTTCCACTACTCTTTCCCATAACTTCATGGTGTGACTGATCAACTTAATTCCCCTGTAGTTACTGCAGGTCTGCACATCTCCCTTATGCTTAAAGATCGGTACCAGCACACTCCTTCTCCATTCCTCAGGCATCCTCTCCCCTTCCAGAATCCTGTTAAACAATCTGGTTAAAAACTCCACTGCCATCTCTCCTAAACATCTCCACGCTTCTACCGGTATGTCATCTGGTCCAACCGACTTTCCATTGTTCATCCTCTTAATCGCTGCTCTCACTTCCTCCTTACTAATCCTATCTACATCCTGCTTCACCAACTCCACATCCTCCAACCTTCTCTCTCTCTGATTTTCCTCATTCATCAGCTGCTCAAAATACTCCCTCCATCTTCTCAACACACTCTCCTCACTAGTCAACACATTTCCCTCTCCATCCTTTATTGCTCTAACTTGCAGTACATCCTTCCCAGCTCTGTCCCTCTGCTTGGCCAATCGGTATAAATCCTTTTCTCCTTCCTTAGTGTCCAACCTCTTATACAGTTCCTCATATGCCTTTTCCTTGGCTTTCGCCACATCCCTTTTAACCTGCTGCCGCATCTCCTTGTACTCCTGCCTACTTTTTTCATCACTCTGTCGATCCCACTTCTGTTTTGCCAACCTCTTTCCCCTAATGCTCTCCTGCACTTCCTCATTCCACCACCACGTCTCCTTGTCTTGCTTTCTATTTCCAGATGTCACACCAAGTACTTTTCTAGCTGCCTCCCTCATCACTCCTGCAGTAGTTGCCCAATCATCCGGCACCTCTTCACCACCACCAAGCCCCTGTCTGACCTCTTCCCTGAACCTCACACTACACTCTTCCTCCTTCAGTTTCCACCATCTTTTTCTTCTTTCAAACCTTACTTTCCTCCTCTTCTTCTTCGCCTCCAAAACCATCCTACAGACCACCATCCGATGCTGTCTAGCTACACTGTCCCCCGCCAACACCTTACAGTCTCCAATCTCCTTCAGGTTGCATCTCCTACACAGAAGATAATCCATCTGTGTGCACCTTCCTCCACTCTTATACGTCACCCTATGATCCTCCTTCTTCTTAAAATACGTGTTCACCACTGCCATTTCCATCCTTTTAGCAAAATCTACCACCATCTGCCCTTCCACATTCCTCTCCTTAAAACCATACCTACCCATCACCTCCTCATCACCTCTGTTCCCTTCACCTACATGCCCATTAAAGTCTGCCCCAATCACCAATCGTTCTTTCCTAGGTACATCATCTACCACTTCATCTAATTCACTCCAGAATCTTTTTTTCTCCTCCATCTCACAGCCAACTTGTGGAGCATAGGCACTGATGACATTTATCATCATCCCTTCAACTTCCCCCTTCACGATCATCACCCTATCAGAAACTCTCTTTACCTCCACTACACTCTTACTGTACTCTTCCTTCAGAATCACCCCTACACCATTTCTCTTCCCATCCACACCATGATAAAACAGTTTAAACCCACCTCCAATGTTCCTGGCCTTACTCCCTTTCCACTTGGTCTCCTGAACACACAACACATCTACCTTTCTCCTCTCCATCATATCAGCTATCTCTCTCCCTTTACCCGTCATAGTACCAACATTTAAAGTACCAACCCTAACCTCTACTCTCCTACACTGCTCCTTTTCCTGCCGTCTCTGTAGACGCCTTCCTCCTCTCCTTCTCCTCCTTCGGCCAACAGTAGCCCAATTTCCACCGATACCCTGTCGGCTAACGATACCTGTGGCGGTCGTTGTTAACCCGGGCCTCGACCGATCCGGTATGAAATTCTCATTTGTGATCCGCATATTTGATTTGGCACGTTTTACGCTGGATGCCCTTCCTAACGCAACCCTCCCCATTTACCCGGGCTTGGGACCGGCACTAAGAGTACACTGGCTTGTGCCCCCCTAATGGCTGGGTTAGACCAATGAAATTTCCGAACGGAAACGAAAAAAAAACGCACCTCACCTGTGTTCTGAGCTGCACGGCATCGGGAGAAAAAACTTTTTTTTTTTTTTTCAACGCACAACGATGCCAAAAGATAAACTCCCGAGAGAAATAGTTGTGAAAGAAAGGAGGAAGACAGTGACCAATGACTTTCTTGGTAGGCTACTGTTTACATACAAGCCGTTGTAACGCGTTGAGTCTGGGTGAAGGGAGAGCTCGCTAACTCCAGTTGCAACAGAAATCATATAAGCACAGACAGGTTTCCAAAACTCGTGCTTTTTTAATTTTTTCTTGGCAACATCGTTACGGGTTAGTCAAAGAAATTTCGAAATGAGCATCAGAAAATAATAAGGACATATTCCTCGACCTTGTACACATGCAGTAATACCGGAAAAAATGTGGCGTCAGGCTATTCCCAAAATGCCGCTCTGCTCTTAAAGGAGCCACAACATTTTTCACCCGTTACACCGTGTAACAGACACTGTCTTTCATTAAAGCCTGAAAAAAGTTAATTAGTTTCTGCGGCTTATAGACAGGTGCGGCTTATTTATGTTCAAAATAAAAATATTTGTCAAATTCAGTGGGTGCGGCTTATATATGGGTGCGCTTAATAGTCCGGAAATTACGGTAATGGTTTTCTATCTTCTATCTATATAAATATAAAGCTCAAATACCACTGACTGACTCACTCACTCATCACGACATCTCAAAAACCACTGAACGGATTGCAATGAAATTTGGAACATACCTTCCTCTTGGGTCTTAGGTGCTCACTAAGAAAGGGTTTTGAAAAATTCGCCCTGGATCGCGGCTAACTTGCGAAAAACGCGATTTCCCACGCATTGTAAATTCTTCTAAATAACATTACGGATCCTAATGAAACTTACTACATTGTTTCTTATTAGATGTTAGATGCACGATAAAAAAATTTTTTAAAGTAGTTTGCCCTGTATCGGTACTACAAAGGGGTAGTACGTTATTTGTTGACGTTACGTTCTGATCTCTGATCATCCAGTCCTGCTCAGTGCTTACTGCTTATTGCCATATTGCTTAGCGTTCTGCCTTCCGTAGCGAAGCACGGGTACTTTCAGCTAGTACTATTTAAATGTATCTATTGGATTTTTCCGGTAGCTGATCTGCACTTCTAAGATTCTTGCCAGTGTGATATCTCAAGAGCATGTGCCTGAAGGTTTATAGGATTTACATTGAATTGAACTATTTGTTTTTATAGGAGTGATTAAAATTTTTCCAAGTTTATTTAAGGGAATTTCTGCCATACATATTAGTATAAAATATGATTCAACTGTTGAATTCAACTTGGTTTATGGTAAATGTTATAATTATACAAATTTAAACAGAGAAAGAGTGTGGTTACGCTGGATAATTAGCACGACTGTGATTAAAAAAAGCAGAAGTTTGGCATTGCTTTTATATGGCAGTTCTGTAAACTTGTATGGAGTATGTAACGTTTTGGATGTGGCTAAACATTTATTTCTGCACCGCTAGTGTAAATTGATTCCGAAAAGGCCACACTCACTCATAGCTTTTTATTTTATTTTATTAAAATGTATTTGAAAAGGGACCATGTAAAATTTTGTTTCCAGTTGATGCATTGTACCGAATTTAGCCGATGGCTAGACATTGATATGTGCATTCTTGCTGAAGGTGCTTCTGGTGAAAGTGTTGCCCTTTTTATTTATTTTCATTTTTATCTGATGAGCTTTCAGGTTTTAGCCGAACAAAAATATTTCTGAAAATGAACTTTTGAAAATTGCTTCTGATTTTTACAATTATAACGTCAGACAAACAAGAGTGTCATATTTCAGTGGTGCAGCCAAACACCACCGGGTACTCTTTATCTCTGTCTTCTTCTAATGTCCTGAATTTTGAAATCAGGTGTGCACTGCAGAAGAGCAAGAGATTTTGCAGCGAGACTCGAACAAAAGTCAGAAACTGCGTAAGAAGCTCATGGGAGGTGAGTAACAAACAAATCTTGGCGAGGGGGGATATCTGACCTCGAATTTATCCGTTTATTTCTCCTTCTTGCACATTACCCAGCGAAGCTGCCAAGGCATTGTGTGTGTGTATCTCTTTATACATGACAGATCAAGTGGCATCTGAGGGGGATAAAGATTACCTGCCCCACCAGGAGACCAGTATGAAGGCAGGCTTGGAAAAAGCTATTCAGCACAAAGATAAGCTGCTGGAGTTTGACAAGAACAGGTAGTGCTCTGCTTCTTCTTTAAACCTGTAGTGCTCTGCTTCTCTGTGTAGCACCAACGGAATATTATATTTTATTTATAGACAAAAGTAGGTCCCCTGGTGGTCTAGTAGTTAAGATGCAGCGCTCTCACCGCTGCGACCCGGGTTCGATCCCCGGTCAGGGAACCTTCCCCAGCCACTCTCAGTGCCGGTCCCAAGCCCGGATAAATTGGGGAGGGTTGCGTTAGGAAGGGCATCCAGCGTAAAACATGTGCCAAATCAAACGTGCGGAGGATCCGCTGTGGCGACCCCTAACGGGAGAAGCCGAAAGAAAGTTTATTTATAGACAAAAGTATTGGGACCTGACATTTTCAGCCATATGTGGTTCTTCCCCAAACTGCTACCACAAAGCTGGACGCCCACCGTTGTATAGGAGGTCTTCGGATGCAGTAGCATTCCTCTTTACTTTGATTTGGAGATCTAAACCCTGTGCACAAATTCAGCTCCATGAAGATGATTTTACTAATGCCCTTGTAACTGACTATTTTAAGAAAGTTGAGCAGTGATTTATAGGAAGAATTTCTGTGGGTATATTGTTCTATCACTAGATCAGTCAGGGTCTGGGTATTGGAAACAAATGTTCACTTATTATTTTGCTGACATTTGGAAAGTCTCTTCTAATTTACTTTAACCTTCTTTCTATCATGCGCTTTTCAGCGTTCGCCGAACTCAGGTGTTGGACGATGAGTCCGATTATTTTGCCTCCGACTCCAATCAGTGGCTCTCCACAAAGGAGCGCGAAACCCTGCGCAAACGGGATGAGGAGCTCCGGGAGCTTCGTCATGCCTCCCGCAAAGACCGTAAGATCACGTTAGACTTCGCCGGGCGACGAGTTGTGGAGGAAGAAGAAAACCTGACTCAGTATTACAACAAGTAAGACCTTCGTGCTTCGGGCAAGAAAATTCAGATCTTTGGAAGATACGTGTGCTATTTAAAAATGAATTCTCATTGTTTGTTATATACAATATAATGTTTGGCATCTTGCACTTACAATGTGCTTGGACATATTGATTATAATGTAAATGTTTGCAGCATTTACATATTAGCTGTTATAAGTCTAGTAAAAAAGCATGTTTTTTTTATTTATTTATTTTTTAATAATTTTTCCATTTAAAAAGTACATCTGGTATATATTTTACGAATCAGAAATGATTATTATATTGCAATTAACCAAGAAAAACTGCTGTAAAAAACCCGGTAAAGGAGGAATGTGTTGCCAGTGTGACTGATGAACCGAGGTTTATGCGTGTCTTCATTAGATATGACGAGACCCTCAAGGCCATCAACACCGGGACACTCATCCAAACCCCGAAGAGCTCTGCTCCAGGTAACCGCCAACACCTCAGGGAGCTCGTCAACCCGAATATTCAGCAGGCTGCTCCTCAGGTGAGTGGCCTCTCAAATCCAGTGGAATATTTACTGATATTTATTTTATTTTATTTTATTTTTTAAATATCTTTCCATATTCATAATAAATATTCAAACAGTAACACTTTTTTTCTGGAACAAACCAACTATTTTGGAATTTATAAATAAAGTGCATTATTGTATGTGTGGTGCAGTGGGTGGATGTAGGTGGGGGCGATACCACTCGCAGGTCTAAGTCAGAAGGCATTGAGCAGAAAGCAGAGCGCTCTAGACTGAGGATTCAGGATCGGGAGTTGCAGGAAATGGTGGATGGAGGCTGGTGTCTCAGCATGCACCAGCCCTGGGCCTCACTTCTGACCTGTGGCATAAAGAGGTAATAAACTACTAAAACATCTTTTAGTCACTCATATTATATCACAGCACAATTGAAAGCTTGAATCCGATAGAGTAGAAGGTGTGCATTACTGTTGTATAGGAGTTAAGTAAAATAGATCTCCAGAAATAGATTCCACCCATTTTCTTATCAGTCAGATAAAGCAAATATTGCTGCTCTCACGAGCTTCATGTTTAGACTGGATTCCTTGTAATCCAGTTTGGATAAAAGCTTCTAATAAAAGAATAATAAAACTAACGCCAATCTCTATTCTTATTCCATGACACACAGTATAAACACACACATGCACACGTAAGCTAGCTGTGTTCTCGTTTTGAGAGTCATCCAAATCATTCACTACCCGTTCATTCTGATCTACACACTTTGTAGGTTTACTTCTCTTACGCTCAAACACACAAACAAACAGACAGTTTGGTGTAGAAAACTGCTTGATGCTGAACATCTGGTCACCTAATGGCCAGAATGATCTCGATCTGTAATTGATTTGAAAGGTTTGTTAAAATGAATGTTAACCTCCACTGGTTATTTCACTAGGTGGCAAAATAGAGCAATAAACTCCCTGTTTAAACGGACCGATGACGCAATATTTCTTTAGCAAGCAAAATATTTATTCTATAACCACATCTCTTTCTAGAAGAAGGTCCATTCAACATTTCGAGGTTCCACAGCGACAGAATGAATACTTATGCGGTCATAACTTGTAAATCATGAAGCACAGGGATTGTGCATCTGGGCCCCCGAGTGCAAATGCAGCCTTTGTGTAAATGTTCCCTGAAAAATGCTGGTTTAAGATAAAGTGTTTTTTGTTGCAGAATGGAGGGCAGGACATGGTACACTTCCCACAGAGGGCGTCTGTGGATTGCCGCCGCAGCCAAAAGACCCACACCTCAGGAAATTGCACAAGTCGAGGCTATGTATCGCCTGATTTATAAACAAGGTGTGTTGCGACACTGAGCGGGTCTCTTCTGATTTTTTATAAAAAGGTGTATTATTTGGTAAATGTGTCACCTAACAAGATTTACTGCAGTGCAATGCAATGAACTCAGCCAGTTAGGTCCACTGTAAGTGAGCAGTAAAACATATTCAGACAGGTTATAAATCTGAACGTTTTCAGTGTTTGTATATTTCACTGATGAACTCAACTAAATGTTTTCTTCCACTGAAGCTTTGTTTCAATTCCCCAGATCTGCAGTTTCCTAAAGACTATCCTACAGGCTGCTTGCTTGGCTGTGTCAACATGATAGACTGCCTCTCCCAGGAGCAGTTCAGGGAGCAGGTTAGTGTGTGTGAATGTGTGTGTGTCTTTCTTTCTTTTGCTCTCACTGTGCTGCAGTGTGCTGTGTATTTAAGTGTATGTATATCAGGGATGCAACTATCGATTAATTGGACGATTATTTAGCGATTAATCGTATAAAAACATTACTTGGATGTTTTGCTTAATATAACTATATAAAACCTGAATTAAGGGTTTTTGAGTGTAATTAAAAATGCAGGAGCCACATATTGAGTTGAACTATCTTTAGTCATTATAAGTTTTATAGTGGCTGCTTGTTGTTGAGGAGAGCATGGGGAATTTCCCCTTTGAACAAATTCACTCATGCTGGGTTGTTTCTTTCTGTGAGCAAAACAAACAAAAAAACAGCATTTGAGTATGCAAGGTAAAGCAATTTGTGTAAATCATCATTTGCATTGGGTGTTGCAGAAGGCAAGTTGACAACCATGCTTTAAAAAGATCTATATCAAATATAATACAACACAGTTTTGACCATTTTTGTAAAAATAAATAAATAAATACACATTTTGTTCATTTGTGAAGATATAAGCATCAAGAATATGTAATTAATTTCATTTTGCATAATACTTAATTGATATGCATAAACAGATAAGTTAACTGTTGTAGCAGACCAATGCTGCAAACGGGGAATGGAACGGAGAAACGCAGCAAGCTAGGAGACTTCATTAAAAAGAAAGGAAAAAATATGCATTGGTGTACAAATGCATGATCATTCGCTGAAAACCACAACAGTGACTAAAAATGTAATTGTTTACTGCTGCTGTTATTTGCTGCTTTTAGATTGTGTTTTTAGATTGAGTTTTAATTGAATTCATCACTATAAGTGAGTCACACCAGAACAGATCCAGTGCCCCGTTAACATACAAACAGTTTACACAATAGCACTTCATTAAACTATACCTTTTTCACATGATGAGGATTATACAGTTTTTGCTCACTGTGCTGATGTTTTGCCTTCATCTGTGGCACCTGTGTTTTCTTTTCACGTGCTCATGCATCGCTGTGTTACTTCCACACATGCCACACAAGCTCCGCTTTTCATAACTTACAGATACGGTTTTCTTTGTTGCGTTTAATATATAAAATGCTCCCCTGCCTCTGATGACTTTGGACACTTTTTCTTGCTGCCGGTTGATCCTGTACTGTCCGCCGTTTTAACAGGCAGTTAAGCTGTTATGTTACGCACAGCCGTAAAATGAGCAGCCCAACTAATCGCTAACAGATTCGGTTGACACCTATTTTATTTATTATCGATTATCATCGATTAGTTGTTGCATATTTTTTATATTTACACACGCAGTACACAGAGTCCTGCAAACCTCCACCTTTTTGGTAAAAGCGAGACACCTTCCTGTCTCCTTCCTGTCTCCTAGATATATAAAATCTCCATCTTGCTAGCTGTCTCTGCAAACATTGTCTGTTTATTTCCTTCCACCAACTATTGCTTTCCATTATCTCTATCTGATATGTTACTCTGCACTTTCACTATCTGTCTGTTTATCATTCTCTAATATCTCTTTTACTTTATTGCTTTCCTGTATTGTTTGCTCTTTTGCAACTGCTCACTTGCTGTCACTATCAAGCTGTCTTTCTTTCACATTTTATCTACACTGTCTTTCTATGCATTTATTGCTTTCTTGTTTCTGCTTGCACACGCTGTCTTTTTGTTAGTTTATGTTGCTCTCTTTTATCGAAATATAAGTCTGTATCTCACTACCGCGCTCTCTCTTTCCCTCTCTCTCAAGCGCTCTCTGATTAGCTTTTCTCCATCCCTTACTCTCTCGCTCTCTCTGTCTCACACTCTCACCCTCTTTCTTCTTCAATTTATCCATCATATATGTGTCTCTTAAAAGGTCAATGCCTTAAACCTGAATCGTAAATGTCCCCATATGAAGTGAACACATGCGCTCCTTCAGCTGTGCTTGAGCTCTCTGCGCTGTCTTCTCATGTAGCCTGCAGCGGACTTCCTGCCTCATTTCCTGCTCTCCCTCTGTGAAATGGAGGTGTAATTGCTGCTTCGGTGCCTGTGCTTGGCATCAGAATCAGTCGCCTCTGTCTCTATCTGCGTTGCTCTACCCATCTCTCTTTATCCCCCACTTCTTCAGTCTAAAGATGCTGACTTTGCTCCGGAGCCCTTTTACTGGATGCATGAAAATAAAATTGATTTGTGGCATTCTCAGAACGTCATGCTCCTTTTACGTCCCTACAGGGTTTCACTGTTGTCATTGGGAGCGTTTAGAGATTAATCTGTGTCTAACCAGCAGAGGGCGCCTTATCCGTCTCAAACACACCTCGTCTGCCATTTTGACTGCAGTCACACTGAGGCGACCCATCTACATATCTCACCACAAACACATTATTTCCAGCTTCTTCAGCTTTTCTGACCAATCTGAGGATTTTTTTTTTTTTATGAAGATCTTCCTTTTTTTGTCTCGTGTCCTCATAAATCAAGTAGAGGGAATTTAAAGGAGATTATGTCACAGAGCAGCATGGCAACCCAGCCTTGTCCTTGATTAATTATAAATCAATGAAGTCCAGTGCTGCTCTGAGGCCTCTAATGTTTTCCCTTTCATCCGTGGTAAATGTCTCGGCTTATTTTCTCTATGGAAACCTCTGCAAGTTCATGACCAGTGTGAAAATCTGACTGCATTTGATTTTAAGGCTTGTGTAGACAATTTGATGCTGTGTCTGCTCTTGGTCAAAAAGGTGTGCGTGCTTGTGTTTCAATGCAAGATGGATTTCACTGTTAGTCCACGAGCAGCAAATGGCAAATTCACCTGCGTTGGATTGAAATGAAAGTGGGTTTTTTCTCTCACATTGACAAAATCGATCAATCTGTGGACGCCTTTTGTTTCTTTCTGAATGCTCGCCACTATTTATGTAAGCGCCAATCTCCGTGTCCAAGCACAAGAACAGCCCCATTGTTTGTTTTATCCGGGAGCCGAGATCGACAGCGCAAACATCTGTGAGCACCACCGCCAGTGTTCCCACAACCTCTTAGTCACATTAGCTTTAATGAGATATTGACATAGACACTGTTGTCTAAATTATGTACACTCATTTTCTGCTGATGTAAAAATAGCACTGATGAAACATAATTGCTCCCTTTTTCTATCGCTCCGAGGGTGATTATGCGATGACAGCAATGGAGGAGCTTCTTGAATTTATTTTTATTATTTATTTTTTTTTTTTGCTACACTTGTTCTTTCAGGTTCTTTGGTGGAGAAGGAGGGGGTGGGGGGTAAAAATGCCTCTCTGAACTGCTTTTCATCCCATGGGCCTGCTGTCTGGCTCTGGTAATAACAGTGGAATCTGAGCTGGAATGCTCTTTGCTTGTGTTTGTCTTGTTTGTTCAGTGCATGGTTTTTGTTCCCCCCCCCCAATCCTGGGCTTTTATCCACCGATCCTTTAGAGAGTCATACAAGCCGGTGTGGAGGTACAGGCTGCCGTGCGCCTTTTCATCCATACAGAGCACAAGCAGCTCAGAGGCCAGGTTTAAATCCAGTCTGAAAGGGGACTGATGGAAGGGGGGGTTTGGGAGAGAGAACCAGAGGAGCAGGGCATAAATAAAGGCTCTAATAAAGCCTCTGCGAGGAGCATGGATCCCTCCATCCCATCCTCCCCTTCCCCAAATGAGAATGAGAGGCTCGCTTCTCCACCCACTCGAAGAAGAAAAGCTCGGCTGAGCCGGGAACAGCAGTGCACAGCCCTTCAGGGAGGGAGGAGGGGAGCTGGGTGTTTTTTTTTTTTTTTTTTTTTCTTTTTTTTTTCTTCCTTCCCTTTTCCTTTTGGGATGGCTTAAACACACAAACACACACACGCACAATATCCCATCTGTTTAGAGGTACTTTAACAGTCGTGCTGCTTTTATTACCGAGGGCTGCGATATTGATCCGCTCCAGCATGCCGTGGATTAGCGTGGAAAGCCTCCATCCTCTGCCCTTGTGCCTTTTTTCCCTTTCCTTCAAGGAATACGGAAATCGAACAACATCGGTTGTTGACTTTACGCACCTTAACAAGCAAACAGGTCATGAAATGTAAATGTCGCACCCAAAGACCATGATTTAAGTTGATTACACTATTAATGATATTTTTTGGCACCATGTAGTAGTAGATGTTGTTTTCTGTCCAACATCTCCAGCACAAAGCAAACATGCTGCCTGTCTGCCAAACTGCAGATAATCCAGTCCTCCACTCCAACCATAAAGCCCCCCCTCCCCAAACCTCCACACACACTCTCTTCCCTATTCTTTTCAAACGGGGACACGCCATTCATCCCCACCTCTCTCGCCTGCCAGTTCAGCTGCAGCTGATTGTATTGATCTCGACCTAGAATGGAGCCTTCACATCTTTGTCAGTCCGAAGTCGTTCTGCAGGCTGTCGTGTCAGGGTGATTACAGACACATCTATTCTTCTGTCACCAGGGCTCTTTCTTAGCCAGCCATGGGGGGGAGGGAATGGGGAGTCATTTCCCCATGACTGTAGCCGAGTTCTGCATCAATCTCTATCAACTAATCCTGGTCATGCACCTTGTCCACATCGCAAGAGTTTGTGAGCATGTCTGCTATCGAAACTCCATATGCGGATTTTTTTTTTGATGCGTATGGACTATTATATGCGTAGCTTGTTCGGAGTTGTTTACATGGGTACAAGTTCTAACAGGTTTTAGTCTTGCATCCCTTTTTGGCGTATTTTTTTAACGAATAAAATATTTTTCTCTAAAGCTCATTTGCATAATGAATACAGTGAACGAAAATCTCAACATCCGTGGCTACGACGTGCAACAAATTTCATTACTTCACCTTGGAGGATTACAGACCATACAACTGAGGCGTCTGTATTCAATCATTCCTTTGGTTCCTCCTCTTTTTTGGCAGCACGCGTGTCCATGTACACTTTTTTTTCTGGATCAGTCAGGAGGCTCCGTCTCCAAGAGAGCCAGTGGCGAGATTAGCGGAGGGTCTTTGGCCTTGTTAGTGCGGGTTAAAGGGCCAGCTGATGTCTGTGTTTCCTTGTGTGGTAATGCGATATTTATACGCTGAAAAGATCCACTCTAGAGCGAGATGCACACTCGGTTGCCACGCTGGACATCCGCCAAGCTCAAACAGCCCTGTACACCCCTTCCAGAACCATCTTCTCACACTCTGTGTCTGTATGAAAGACGAGGCATGAAACAGATTGCCCTCCCCCCACTCACACACACACACACTCATACATACAGTTCATATACAGGATTGCTTTCCCTGCCGGGCGTTTTGCCACGGTGGAGAGGTCAGACAGCATGTGATTCTGCAGTACTGTGTAGAATACAACCAGCAGGGTCCTGACTCACTCACAGAATGTCAAGCCCAAACAGCTACACGTCACCAGGGGCCAGAAAAAAGAAATAAGGCCATTTTCCAGGCTGCGTCAACATAAGTAGAGCATGAAAAATGTACTGTGGGATAAACATACTTGTTCACATCACTGCTTATGGTAGAACGGTTTGATTCGAGAAACATCCCGAGCGTTTACTCAAATTGACCGGTTTCCGCCGGTTTTATTGAGAATTTCGTTTAAATAGTCGAAATAGTGTGCCGGTAACAGTAATTCTTTATTCTTTATCAGGAATATCAGCAGGATTTTTACACTATTTCGACTATTTAAACGAAGTTCTCAATAAAACCGGCGGAAACGTCTATTTGAGTAAACGCTCTGGATGTTTCTCGAATCAAACCGTTCTACCATAAGCAGTGATGTGAACAAGTATGTGCGAGTCTTACAATCTGGCGCTAAATCAAATCAGGCAAGTAACACTGACTCGCACATACTCTTTTCAGAGCTTTTCTACAGAAGGATTAAATCGGTAATGCTTTGTATTAGCGCAGCGTTTGAATCATGTGATGTCATGCTAGCATTTGTTGCCATGCTACTGCCTTTGTCTTAATTTTCTAAACGAGTGAATTATGGTTATAAAGAATGTAATTTTGCATTAGCATTAAAGCATGTTCCGAACGCTTCTTGTAAAAGCCCACATCTAATTGAACAACCCGAAGGCAGAAGCGGAGCTGTGCTGTATAGTACGCCGCATGCGAAATGAGCGCTAGGAAGTCAATTACTAGCAAAGCTGCAGAGTGCATCTGCGTATTTTATTGGTCACTTACTGCCACTTTAATATTATTGTCAATGCCTTGCTGTTAATGGTAAATGGAGAACTGTAAATGTTTAATTGAGGTCATCAAAAGCCATGAATATTTACTCAGCGTTTTGCTTCGCACTTACCAAGGATACGTTTGGAACCTTTAATGAAACACTGTTTTTTGACGAACCTAATCTCCATCCTACGGCAGGGTTTTCTGCTTCCGTGGTGTAGGGTAGATAACAATAAAACAGCCCCTTTTTAAAAAATAAGCACCTGAATGAGTTCAAAACTAGAGAGAACTTCTTACCAAAGCTGTTCTTATGAAATGTTCTCCTACTCCACAGTAAAAAGCCTTTGTGCTGTTTATGAATTTATCTCTCTGAAAAGGCAATCCTGTTTTCTAAAGGAGTGGCGCAAACAGATAAGTGTGCAACAGTATTATTGGGAGATCCCGGCGATTTGACGACCGTCCGTGGCCTGGAGTCAATAGAGCAAAAGATTCCTAAGGGAGGGATAGCAATATAATCTCGCCTGTCAATCAGGGCAATACCAGCAAATTGCAGGTGATTGTGAGCGTGCGTGTGTCGGAAAATGCAGGTATCACTTTCCTCCTGTTTGAAATGAAACCAACGGTTGTCTTCAAGGCTCTTGGAGGAAGCATTTTAAATCCCAGCTGGGGAAAGCGAAGGCTGTCATATGATCAGGAAAAGCTGGCTTGTGGGAGGCGACCAAAGGAGAGGAATTTCACTTCTTTATTTGTAGCAGTACAGCAATGTAAAGCTTCATGCACGTGTAAGCTTGAACGTGTGTCACAAAAATACATTTCGTGTAGCATAAGCATTTGTCCTATTTGCAGTCGTAGAACTTAAGGCTAAAAGTGCTGGGATATTCTTCTAAAACAAACACACACGGATTTATCCTTTCTGTTTATTTCCTATAAGTTCCTATGGGTTTGTATTCAGTGGTTTATTGGATTTATCACATGCCTTCATCCCAAGCACCCACTGCTGAGCCCTTAAGCATGGCCATTCTTAGCTGCATAAATTAGTCTCTCTCTCTCTCTCTCTCTCTCTCTCTCTCTCTCTCTCTCTTTTTAATTTTTTATTTATTTTTTTTATTATTATTTGTTTTTTAATTAGGACGTCTACCAAATGCGTACGGTTTCTAAATCTGATAATTGGCAGATCACTCAAAAGCGCAGAACTTGGGAACCGCACGGCAAACAGTAACAAACATTTGACATCTTGTATTTGCACATAGTCTATACTTTTACTTTTACTTGGGTAGCAAACACTACTAATGCTGTAATCTTATTTAGGAAAAGCCTGTTGAGCCTTTTACATATAATGAAAGATAAAAAATTAAATATCAACAAATGAAATAAAACAACAATCCACAATAATAACACACACGTTGTTTACACTTTAAACAGCAGCTTACCCTGGTGGTGCTTTATTGGAAATCTGTTGTTATTCAGAAAGTATTTTTCCAGTACTACAAAATGCACTTAGTGACAGTGTGTGTATTACTTAGGATAACTTTTTTTGGTTTAGTTTTTTGCTCGTCTTTTACCGACAAAAATCTAATAAAGCTCACCAATAGGAAAGAGTTCAACATAACTTGTTAGTTTGCAGATTTGGATTTCTTTTTCAGATGTTATTTTTTTCTTCAGTATTCCTGGAACCTCAAAATGGAGAATTTAATCATCAACACATGGAGCTATGGTATTTTTTCCTTTTTTAGACAGACATTGTACATGCCTGCGTCGCTCTTGCGTTTTTACATTCAAGCGCCTGAGGTAGACTGATAGTTCTAGAAACAGACAAAATGACTCGTTCGTCAACTGACACTGACACACTTTCAGTAATGCCAAAGAGTTTCTTTTATATCAACAGAACCCTAGCGGGCATCCCTGATTATTTCCAGACCTTCTCGTTTTATCACTTAGTAAGACTTATATTGTGCTTATATTAACACACAAGTACAGCACAGTCGTAACTGTTCTTTTGTTTAATATCGTCCTCGTTGGGTATTTACACTTTTTACATACGCAGTTATTGCACATATCAGAACTACAGCTCACTGTGTGTGATCAGTGACTTTTCGTTTTCCTGTTGATGCATTTTTCTGAAATGGTTTCTTACGTTTTATCAAGGTCATCTAGTCCACAACCTAGATTCCTTCTCTGATAAAACTCTCTTCCGAAAGCGTTAGGTTGTTTGCTCAGAAAGAAAGTGATTGTGTTTCGTCAAACTAACAGCTCACACGTTGTTCTAACAGCCGCTTTAATAAAGGAATGATTCATGGCTGGGAATGGAAGCTTTGAAACTAGTTCACTTTCTGCTTAATAAATACTTCCCATACGCGTTCCTGCTTTGAGGTTACACTGTAGACTTTGTGCAATTTGGGCTTAATATTATTTTTTTTTTGTGGTGCACTTTTAGAATAATTGTAATATTAAGCGCTGTCATTATTAGTTAGATGATGCTCAGTGGTAAAAAATATGTACATTATCGCAAAGAATGGCTTTCTAAATGTAGGGGAAACTGCTGCTGTCACTGTAGGAGGTTACTACACTGATTAGAACAGAGCCATTTTTTTTTTTTTAAGACAAGGCTGAAATTGAGGTATATTGAGGTCTTTCCAGTACTTTTCCTCTTATTTGTACTTATGTAAAAAAAAAAAAAAAAAAAAAAAAAAAAATTGCCATATTACATTTTTTTTTTTCTATGGCAGGAACATTTCAGGCTTGTATTGTCAGGGCTCATGATAGATCTTTCTGTCTGTCTGTCTGTCTGAAACATTGCCTATTCGACTCACCAGCTAGTTCTCGCCGTGACATGGCAGCTCCCGATCAAGGAAGGTGAAGGTCAGCACTAGAGTGCCACCACTTTTTATTTTTTTTAACCACAATGTCTTTGACTCTTAGCCACAAATTACCTCCACAATCTCAAGATGATCGGCCTGACAGGTTCTGCATCCTTCGAAAACCTAAAATCCAGTATTTGATCAACTGATTATTGATTCATCTTCAGTAAGAACAACATCCTGAACCTCAGAAAACCCATATGAACAACAATGCAAAACTCCTCACGGATAGTAATTTGATCTCTGGGATCAAGTGTGGGCTGTGCAGTTACAATGTTCTGAGCGAAGACACCATATATGTCAAATTCTTGACCAAATGAAGTAAAATCTACAGTTGAATTGAATATAACGTTTTTGAATAAGTGTTATTTCAACAATCCCTAAAAAGGTCATGTCTTTCAAGATATTTGACATCATGTGGCTAATGCTTATCCACACTCTACTTCTCTTTCTTTGAAAACATTTTCACTATCATATTCTTTAAGTTCCTGGTTGTTACTTGTCCGAGCATGTGATCTACTTTCTTTTTATCTTGGGTTGCTTGTATTACTTGATCCATAAAAGAAATGTCCTTGGGATAAAAAATAATGAAATTGAACTGAAAGCTGCAGAGAAATTCCACCTCTCCACCCTGTCGAATCGGCCAGTTTTTCTTTGCTCAGGCTAATTAACCGTGGCGATGTGGAGTCCTGTATAGGGAAGTCCTGGCGAACTGCTAAAGTGTCGTTCTCCCATTGCCTTGTTCTCCACTCCACAGCTCCATCATTAGTGGCAGTCCCAATGGTCCTCTGACTGCTAATGTGGCTGAGTGTGTCTTCCTCTAAAGCGAGCTTCTTGCAGCAGAAAGCAGCGAGCTGTCAGTCAGAGCTCGGAACAGGCTGTGTGGGTTTCACCTCGTCAACCACGGCATCCATCTTCCTGACAGGCTGAGTAGTGAGTCCTGCTGGGCCAGAGTGTACAAACTCAGTCGCGCCTTCTCTGGATCCGCACGGTCCTCTCAGCCAAGTCCACACTCTCTGATCTGATGAGAAAGAAGGCTCTGCTTTCAACCATCGCACTATTTCCTGTCTGGATGATGAGCAAACATAGATTTGAAGATATCTAGATGGAGATATCACTGTGTACAAGATTTGTACCGTTTCACAGACTTCGAGGCGTCCTGGATCTTCTAGACCGTCTGGTCAAGCCTGGTGCATGCCTGCCTTTGTGTTTGCCCCCTCTCTCGTAGCCTTGTTCTGGTTAATGAGGTGAAGAAGGGTGGGGTGTGGGGGTGTGGATAGAAAGCATCCTGCCCCAGCCACTCACTCTCCCTTGTGTGAGGCTTTGTGGGAGAGACCAGCAGTTCACTGGGGGGCAACGGCTTCCAGCCGAGCTGAATGAACACAGATGGGCCGTGTTCCAGTGCCGCAATCAAAGCAAACATTCACCCTTTGCCCACCGACATGCTAATAAACATGGCTCTTCTTTCACGTCAGGGGGTTCAGGGTTTTGGAAAAAAATCGTGACCCTGAAATTGCCCCCTTTCACTTTTGAACGTAATATTTATTGACCGAGCCTGTGCTGAAAGGCTAAGGTAAGATTTGTGCAGCTGATGACAGTTATTTAAAACATGCATCACGCTCAAATCCAAGGTTTCCGTCAAGCCTTTGATATCCAGATGGAGCGCACGGTCTTTGATAATCCCCAGGGGAACGCTGCGGGTTTGTGATTTTATTTTATTTTATTATTTTATTGCGTTTCCGTACAGACCTCTTCAAAAGGCTTCCGGTTCGCTCGGTCGGCCGCAACCAGCCTAGCACAAGTCGAGATGTTATTTTTGTCAATCACGTTCGTTTCACTCCATCTGATCTTCTAATCCACTTGAATAGAAAGCCACTCAGATTTTACACAAAGAGGCTTAACCAAGCACATCAGCTTTCATTGACTGTTAACTCTGGTTTTGTACACTGCTGAACACCAGATTAACTTTTAACAGCCGTTTCGGACAGAGGGGAACATCAGGCATGAGAGACAGAACCAGATGGAAGGTGTGAGAACTTTTTTATTTAATTTTTTTTTTTTTTTTAAGAAGCACAGTAGGTTGTTGTGTCTAAAGGTTGTCCTCTGAGGGGTTTTTGTTTGTGGTAAGAGGTGAGGTCATACATACGTAAAACTCCATTAGCTGGAACCGGGGAAAACATTTGCCACATTCCACTGTAACCACCAAAATAAATGACATCATAAACTCATCAAATTTTCCCTTCTTTTTTAAACCCCTGCTCTCTCTGACTGCATGTTGAGTATGAAGGGTACAATTCAGCCATGCTTCATTTCATTATGGGCTGGGCTTTTTTTTTTTTTTTCTTGTGTGTGCCTTAAAGTACCTGTGAGCTCCAGCTGCTTGTGGAGGTTTTGTAAGCTTGCCTCTGTGCACACTGCTCTTCAGCATGCATTAAGCTGTGGTTTTGCAGGCTGATTGACACAGTGGCAGCTTGCGAGGCTCTAATAGCTGGACATGTATTTCCTCGTGACTGAGGAATAAATTATGTAAACTTGCCAGTGTCGGACTGTGTTGTATAATTAATGCGCACTCCAACTTGACACCAGTTCTTTCTGTATGTGAAGGAGACGCTTGAAATATTAATTACGGCAGAACTTTTATAACCGCGGGGAGAAAAAAATATTTAATCCTGAGCATTTAAATTTTATTGAGTAAAGTAATGGAATACAATGAGTGCCACTATTTTATCTCCCCAATGCTCTGTCATGTTTTTTTCCTCCAATACCAGTCTTTCAATAAGCATGCATCATGTGGAACATCCACAAGACAGTTAGAGTTAATACAAAAGTATTGGGACATCTGACTTTTCCAGACGTGTGTGATTCTTCCCCAAATATTGACCACAAAGTTGGAGGCCAAAGGCGTAGGATGTCTTAGGAGGCGGTAGTAAAAATAAATATACCTCTCCCTTGAACTAGGAGACCCAAACCTGTTCCAGCATGCCCCTGTGCACAAAGCCAGCTCTGTAAAGATATGCTTTACATGGGCTGCAGTGGAAGATTGAATGAACTTGAATGACCTGCTATCGTGTTCTGACCTCAACCCTATTGAACACCTTTCGCATGAATTGGAACGCTGACTGCACCCCAGGACTTCTCACCTGACCTACATCAGAACCTGCTTTACTAACACTCTTGTTGCTGAATAAACACAACCCCCCACAGGCACACTCCCAAGTTCTAGTGGAACATCTTCCCAGAAGAGTGGATGTTATTTTTACAGCAAAAAGCACATATGAATCTTATGGTGTCCACAAATTTTTGTCCATGTTGTCATGTTACTAAGAAACATAAAAAAATGAAAACAAAAAAACACCTCTTCTGAAGCCTTGCTCATTTTCTGATTGTTATTGGAGACTGTTACATAAACATTTCAGAAAATGTCACAATATCAACTATTATATGTCAAAGTATTATTATTATTTTTTTTTAAATCCTGGAATTTAAATTACATGGTAGAATCTTGAGCTTTTAAACAATTAGATGAGTAAATTCAGCAGCAGGTCTGTGGTATCATGAATACATGTTCGATCACTGGGGATTTAAGTATTGAGCCGATTGATTGGTTCAAATAATTACTTCTAGACCGGTTTTGCTGGTGCACTTGTGCATTGCTTGATTTATGCGTTTAGTGAAAAAAGTTGCTTTTTTTTGTCCCTACTTTATAGCCCGGATGGTTTTGTTACAGTAGAATAATAGCAGTCAGAGCGAGGTCATATATCCAGTAGCAATTTCTTTTTCATTATTAAGTGTCCCAGCTGGAATGCCAGCCAGGCGTTTGCTTTCACAGGAGCTCCCATCCCATGTGGCCTCTGGCTCATAGGATATCACCTGCTCAAATTCTTTTATTTTCTCCTCCACCCTCCTTCATGGTCTCTTGTGTTTACACATGAATGATTTGCATGCAGCCTGTAACGAACATTGTCGCGGTGTGCTATTTTGAAAATGGGCCTCTTGATCTTGACTGTAGAGCAGCACAGGACTTTGTCTCTTTTCTTCAGATGAAAGGGGGGGGGGGGGGGACAACCCTCACACAGGCTTGTGTAAGAGGAGCTGATCAGCTTTCTTTTTCCCATTAAGAACAACTTACTGACTAAACCCTTTTTGTTTTTTAGCTTAACCCCCTTTGCTTGCTTTCTCTCTCTCTCTCTCTCTCTCTCTCTCTCTCTCTCTCTCTCTCTCTCTCTCTCTCTCTCTCTCTCTCTCTCTCTTCTCCTTTTCCCCCTCTGCACAGACACATAAGACAGAGCTCCCTCTGAATCAGGAAGTTAGTGCCAATGAAGCCCTTTTTATTTGGCTGAGATTGAGTGCAGCCAAGCAGGGCCCGGCTGCCACACAGCCCCATTAGCGCTGCGCCACGGCAGGGGGAGATTGCTCGTCTCGCCTCCCAATTGTGGACAGCAGCTGAAAAGCTGTGGTTCAGCGCAGGGAACAGGGCAGGCGTCCTCGGATTCATCATTCCTCCGCCTGGTTAAGCTTCTGAGCCGCCTTTGTTTTGCGGGGACGCGGGTGTCTCTAGTCCCATGGTGTTTCTGGCATGATGGGCACCTCTTCTAGCCTGCTGCACTTCAGCATGGACAATATGAATCTCTCAATGCTGTTCTTTATTAGTGGGACATGCTGCCAACATCCCTGAAAAAAAATAAGGTGCTTTTACTTCTCTGGCACCTTGTCAGCAGATTGTTGGCGCTGCCTTTTATCTTTGTTTTTCAGGGTGTGACCAATATTAGTGGGAAAAGTGTGTAAGGCTGAGC
The DNA here is from genome assembly GCF_946808225.1 of Silurus aristotelis. NCBI lineage: Eukaryota > Metazoa > Chordata > Actinopteri > Siluriformes > Siluridae > Silurus > Silurus aristotelis. Next base: position 15,714,139 of record NC_139586.1, read on the forward strand.
GAGACGCTCTTTACTCGTTGGGCCTCACTTATCAAACTGGATGTGTGCGGATTTATTAGTTAATTGCTCGCAGGAGAAACGAGGAGTTTGTGAAAATCCAGGAAAAATGTAGTATTTTCACTCATATGAAACTCTCCTGATCATCAAGTTTATGTAATTGGCCATGAAAGACTGCAATTTGGTAAATAGTATTTAAATTTAATTGCTTGCTTATTGCACACTTTAAATATCTAAAATGTTTTATAGCTTAATACAGAGCAAGTCAAAATTAAGTGTGTAAATTACGCTAAATGATAATCCGAGAAACAAAGCAATAGCACCAAATAAAAGAAGGCGGCGTCCATATGCGTCAGCTGACGTAGCTGAGCTGCATCATCGGACAATTCAGCTCACAGCGAACTTTTCCTTATACAGAGTTTGGTGGGTGTCAAGAAATATAAATCCGCTGTACCAGGTGATCAACACGTGCAGAAGATCAGCTGTATGGAAAGTTTGGATTGATTCGGATTGCACTACCAAAACATTTACGCACAACCTGCCGGAGTGACTGATGTATGTGCCTAAAGTGAACCTGAAATATTACAGGCTTTTTCAATTATCTTGTAATTGGAGCAATCACACTGAGATAGGGATTTAGGGCAGTTAAATTCCACAGCTCCAAATCCTAATTACGCAGGCGAGGATGGAAAGCAGAGCCTTAACTGACAAATTGTCCGATTATTCAGAGTATGCATGTGTCGTCCCCCAATCCCCCCCCCCCCTCCGTAACCAAATACTCAGTCCTGCATAGTTAGTTTTGAACCACGACCCCCTTCGTCAAGCATTTAACTGCATTTTGATTCGAGATTAATGTGAAGTATCAATCAAGTCAGTAGTTTATGGCAAATGAGGGGATTGAAGAAGAGCCACTGGATTCAATAAAACGGAGGCTATAAAAGAGTAGCCCGAGCTCTCTGTTGCTAAAGCTTGATGCTCCATTATTCTCACTGAGCCATCGAGCAGTCTGTCACCCTTTAAATAGGCCTCAGCCTACACTCGCACACCCACCCACACACACTATGCGCTTTTGTTCTGCCTTTCCTCAGAATCTCTGCCAGCTCCGATTAACCTTATCTAAGAGCGGAGTATTCCAAACGCTTGCTTATCTTCAGGCCCGGCAAGAATGCATAAACCAGAGATTTCACTAACAGGAATTCGCACGGCTGCCATGTCCTCGTAGCGAAATATGTTTGGCTGCTGATGTCTGTTTCCTTGGGCTTTCATCGTAATAAGCATTCATACCGTGATGGTGTAACAAGACCGAAACAGTTTCTTCAGCTATAAGAAGCAGTCACAGGTACACGTACATCAAGTATAGCGCCTCTAAAAGCCTTTTTTTTCTTTCGGCTCCCTTTAAAGAGACCACAGGCGGGGAGGGAATAAAAGGGGTGTTGTGTTTCCTGACTACCTAGATGCAATCACAGCGACCATCTGATAGCGCCGAGGAAATAAGATGACCCACGATGCTACCCCGACAGATTAGATAGATGTCACCTTTCTCATGAAAGTGTCAGTCAATTCCGATCTCCGCCGCGCGCTTTCTATCAATTACCACGCACGAAAAAAGCCTTTCCTTCCTGAACCAGTCTCATTGTTTCTTAACCCCCCCCCCCCCCTCTCTCTCTCTGTGTCTTTGCAGTATCCTCAAAACAGCGACGAGTCCGCCTCTCCATTCGTCTTCATTTGCACCAACCCACAGGAGCTGCTGGTGAAATTCCCCATGAAAGGGAAACACAAGATCTGTAAGTCCCGCCTGTGCCTTTCATTTGATGACTCGTTCGGTTTCACCTCCAGCCCTGGAAGCCATTATTCTCTGTTCACATTCACATAAACATGCACTTGTGCTCTCTCTCTCTCTCTCTCTCTCTCTCTCTCAGACACACACACACACACACACACACACACACACAAGCTCGAGAGTATTGCGAGGCCCATCTGTTAATGTAAGATACTGCTGAGCTCCTGCCCAGGGGAGCAGCCAGGGTTTAGCTGCAGCCTTCTCACGATGCATTGAAAGCACAACGAACACCTTCAGTGAAATTCGCATGAGCTCGTTGCCACCTTGCAGCGCGGCGTATTAGCGCCGCTATTGAAGCGTCACGCTTTTAATATTGAATTAATTAAACACCCCGGAGTGCAGAGTGCTGTTTTGGCATATGCGTTTTTCTCGGTAATGTGTCAGCGATTAGCTTTTAATACACGAACGATGTTACATACAATAAACCAGCATGTAGGTTTTATACGATACTAGGAATGGTGTTAGGCAGAGAACAGACATTAGTTAGGCAGAAATTTTGCGTAATTAAAACAGCAGTCTGTTTGGTTTGGATTCGTTTAGCACACAAGGTGTGGGAATATAGTTATTTTCTCTGGGATTTTAGTTCAATTTGCATCTCTGATGGTATTGGTATAGACGTGTCTGGAGAGATTGGTTGTATTTTCATCTTCTATTAAACGCCTAGTGGAAATAAACTCGCCTAATATGCAGTATTGCAGTTCAGAATCGACGCGGCGCTGTAGATTACGTTGTATATCTAGTCAAAGAAGCGGTTTTGTGCTTTTTCTTTGTTATTAAGACACTCCAGGAGGCTCTCATTGAAAGTATTGTGACATTTAAAAGAACGTGTCAGGGAAGGGAGGAAAGGGTTTTTGCTTTGTTTTTGAGTTACTGTAGACACATGACATACATGTTGTGTTCATGTGATTTAAAGATCAAACACAACAACTACAAGCACAGTGTAAAAAAAAAAAAAAAAAAGGTCAAAACATTCCGATTGTAGTCACATGAGCCATGTGCGTGTGTGTTCCACATGGAAGTTTTTACTGTAACAACCACTCACGAAGGGTATTCCCATGTCTGCGAACTGATTAAAACATAGAGTAGGACCAGAAATCCTGTCTCATCTGAAGACATAACACCAACACCCAAACGTGCCTGTTGTGATAATAAATACCTAGAACACGCATGCACTCAAAGCCTATCGAGGTCCAGATTGATTTAGGAGAATTCTGTGCCTAGAGAGCATGTAAAACAACTGATATGTGGTTTCCAGTAAGTGATGGTTAATCTTAGAGAGTTTAAAAGACACCTGTGCAGATCCAGATTATTATATGGATCTCCTATATTGCTGGGATGCTCTTTTTAATAATTTTTAAGTAATATTGAATTAGCGAGCACATCTGTTCCCCTGGAATAACCCAGTTCGCCGCATGCTTTATGCCTCGTTTCTCTGAAAGTGGCATAATCAAATACATTTATATACGAGTCTTTCTCCACCCGCACTAACCGTGACATTAATATTTAGCTTAACTTAATGCCTTAACATGGCAAATTCAGCAACGTTAAATAAATAAGATGCATGCTATCCATTAAACGACATGTAATGCTAATGGTACTGCTTTCATATGTTTTAGGGTTATGGGGAAATCAACCAGTTTTGGAAGTGTGCATTGTTATTTGTGTCAGATCTGATAAGAACGCCCTCAGGGAGAAATCCCTGTCTGTGTTTATTAATTGATGACAGCTCTTTAACCTTTACATAGACGTGATATTTATTTATTTATTTTTTTGAGCGCCACAACGTTTCATTAGAATGAATGAAAAGATTAAATCAGCTGCAGTAAGGACACGAACAAGCACTGCATTGATTCTGAAGGACATAACCGGTGACCCGCGATGTGTACGGCTCTTCTAAGACACTATGTACACGCCTCTTTTTATTTTCTGTTTTCCTATTTGGTGCAATGTCTTTTTGTGACAGTAATCTGTGATTCTTATGTAAAAAAAAATTGAGCAAAAACCTGTTTTAGTGACCTGGACTAAACACAAAGTAAAATATAAAAATAAGAATGTCATTTTGCTTAGGGAAGATTTATTTTTATCTCAATAGTTTAAAAGTACGAATAGTCTATGTACGCACGATTGAGGTTCCCTGGTGGTCTAGTGGTTAGGATGCGGCGCTCTCACCGCTGCGGCCCGAGTTCAATCCCCGGTCAGAGATCAACCCCAGCCACTCTTAGTGCTGGTCCCAAGCCCGGATAAATGGGGAGGGTTGCGTTAGGCGTAAAAACGTGCCAAATCGAACATGCAGATCATGAATACGGATGATCCGCTGTGGCGACCCCTAATGGGAGAAGCCGAAAGGAATTTTTTTTTATTATGTACGCACAATTATTTCTTGCACTATTTATTTATTTTTTCTAAATCCAGCATGACCTTGTATTTACTTGGTTTGCTGTCTGCAGAAGGTGGGTTTTATAAGCATAATGTAGAATGACTAGTGAAATTCATTGTCGCAATTTTTTTTTACCTTGTTCGACGCAGCTAATATGCTAATGAATAAATGCTTATAGAGGTCTGTACTTTGTGCAGTCCAACTCGTCCAGTCTAGCATTTTAGTTTTCCTTATTTGCCAGTCATTACTGTTTTGCTATGTTATAGAAATTCTATATGAGTAACGACTCTAAAAGGATTATGATTATTTACATATAGTGATAGCGAGCATATAGTACAAATCTAAGTGCTTATTTGGCTTTGTTGGACATGATGATGATGATGATGATGATGATGATCAGGGAACCTTGGCTGCGAACCAAATTACTACAGGCATGGCACCCTTCAGCAAGGCACTTAATCCAAACCGGGTGCAGGTTGGCTGGGCTTGCAGCTAACATCTGTAATTCAATTTGGGGTGAAAATGTTAGCTAAATGATAGAATAATACACAAAGTGGAGTATTATCCTGAAATCGATTAGGTAGATGAGCTACTTCATAGAACCTCTGCGCTTTTTCCTACTCTAGCTTATGTTTTATTGGCTTTTCTTCTTTACTCAGTTTACATTGGACAATCTGATTATTAGCATGATGTTTCCATTAGTGGTAGGTCTATTAAGTGTATTGCTATTTCTGGAAATATAGCTTAAGAGGCGCCTCTCTTTAATGCTTAGAGGTGTTAAAGTCTATTCTGTTGCCTTTTCATTTAATCTCTCGCTACAGTGAAACATGAGACCACTGAAAACGGCTCAGCAGAAACTGCCGGTTCATTGAAGTGGAAAAAGGATGTGAAAGATGCGCATTTGTTTGTGGCGGCCCTTACGTCCACATCAACGACTTTATCAATGTGAAATCTGGACGTTGCATTTTTCGGGTTCAAAAGTGAGACCGTGCACGATTTGGTCGATGACGGCGTGAAAAAAAAACAACAACATGGATTGTGCAGTGTATCATTAATGCTGACAGATTAGTACTCTAGTAAAAGTAAAAAAAAAAAAAAATGAATCCATTTACATTTCAACTTGAATAAAAGTACAAAAGTGCTCGCATTTGACCTACCCATCAAAAGTAAAAGTCTATCAGAACTATATTTTTGTAATAGTTGATGTAAATGAGTGTTTTATTCTCCTGCACATTATACCTTTTGAGGAGAGAGATTTATTTTTTTGTTCCAGAGAACCATTACTGTGCGCGCACACGCACACACACACACACACACACACACACACACACTCTCAGCAGAATGTAGTTTAATGTGTTCGTTTTAAATATGGTGGACTAGACCTTTCCGGAAATGAAATTACTCTGATAATGTAAATGTACTTGAAAAATGTGCAGTAAATACAGAAAGGAAGTAAAAAATACTTCAGGGATGAATCTTCTCAGGTCTGTATGCGTGTAAAATGACTCTGGATCAATAACTGTGCATAACTGAGTTTATGCCTTACCTTGTATTATTACCATTACATTACTGTGCACTCGGATATCGGATGCTTGGAAACGCAGCCTTAAAAACATTTTTGGTTTCTATTTCGCGTTTGTATCTGTTGTCTGTTGACCTGCAAACCGTGTTATAAAGCGAGTCTGGTGCACCATATATGTCACCGGGAATGCCAGTAAAAGCCTTCTCTTTGTAGAGTCACTTTTGCTGAGGCAAAAAAAAACAAAACAAAAGCCAGCCTTAACACAATTTATCCCCTTTGACCTGAGAAGCACTCTCCATTTTCCACCTGCTTTTCATATCACTAATGTGGATTTCTCTACCCGCTTTGACCTAGTGTCTAGCCCGCTTCACCTCATTCAATCCTATTCTCTCATAAGCTGCTTGGGTTCTCTAGAGACGTGACCTCCGGGAACCTTGGCCAGGCTGTTCGGGGGTGGAATGAGATGTGCAGCGATAACCTGGCAGGCCACTTACGGTCATGCAGGAACCGCACTCGTGCCCTGCCCTCTGTCTTTTCTCTGCCTCCTCTTCATTTTAGCCAACATTAGGGTCAGGATGTTCTTCGTGCTGGCGGTCTGACTCGAGCCTGACGCTTCATGAAACTGGAGAAGGAGACAGGAAGTATGGATTGGCAATCAAAACGAAGCAAGGAATGCTTACGGTCTCCGAGCCAGGCCGGGATTATTATGTTGTAGGAGGGGTTTACATGAAAGTCCAATCTGCAAGTCCGTAGCGGGATTCCATCAGGCGCTGTAGCTCTTCGACGCCTGAATTGTTGACATTTAGGAGCGCAAAAGCTCTGAAGCTCTAAAAAAAAAAAATTCAATTCCCATTAAGCAGCTAACAAGAGCCTATTAAAGGCTGCCCAAGAGTCTGGGCTTTTGCTTACGAGGCTCCCATATCTCTTTTATTCTGTCATCGCATCCGCTCAGCTGAAGGTCACCCCTGGCCATTCTGCACCACAGCAGACATCCTGACAAGCGGCTCCAGCCATGTGTGAATATCACAAGCGCAAGTCAGCGATTTCACGATTCCACTTCAAAAAGGCTGCATTTCTTCCTTCCTTCTTGCTCTTATTCGACTCGATGTCGCACTCCGGTCCTATCGAGCGTGCCCTGTGATATAACACACGTTTTACAGGACGTCCGTGTTGTCTAGAGAACAGCTGCTACATTTCCATCTACAAGGCGTCCCACACGATGCTGTTTTCCAGCTGTTTGTTATATCTGCTTTTAACTTCATGTCAAAAGGATTTCTTTATGCTTATTCAGCCCTGCTTTCCAGAGAAACAGCAAAGTCTGTATAAAGGCCTTTTTTTTTTTTTTTTTAAGCTGTGTAGGCGTAGCATTTTGTTAAAGCTTTTCTGCCTTTTTGTATTTTTCTCACAGCACATATCAGTGATCAGTAAACGCCAGAAGCTAAAAAGAGAAGTAATATTCTTACAGCGCCGAGCAAATACGCTTGTTACAAATAACTCCACCGGGACGTTGTTTAAGGAGGCGAGATTGAAGGAAGTCCATTTGTCACGCCACTCTGCGCAACCTTGAGAGCTCTGGCTTCCCGAGTATGAAATGAAAGAACTCTGAAAAATGCATGTTTGTTGTCAGAGGGCATGTGTTCGTCTTTTAATACGCCTGTTGGATAGCAAAGCTTTTTGACCACCTCGGCCCTTTTCATTTTTTTTTTTTTCCTTCCATAGTGGCCTTGTTTTTTTTTTGTTTTTTTTGGGGGGTTTTTTTGGTCTTTTACCTTTTCTGCCTCCAAACTCATCCGTAGGGAGGGTAAAAAGAGAGTGATAGAGAGAGCGCTTTTGATTTATTCATGGATTCCTTTTTTATATTCATGTATTTTCCAGGGCTATCTGGGTGCAGGGGAATTTTCAGCTCCACCAGCTGCCAGGCTGCTAGACAGAAATCAGGTTTCAGCTCTATTGAGCTTAGTGGCAGAGCAAAGAGGAGGGGGGGGGGGGGTCGGACAGGGGGTGGTGGGCTTTATATATTGCCCAGGAAATGTGCAGCAGGCTTCAGAGGTGACAGGCTGTGTTTATTAGAGATCTGTCACACAGCTAATGGGCAGCCAGGAGCAGGCTGGCGCACTAATGTGGAAGAGCAGCTAGCAGGGTCTGAAGAGTAGGGGAAAGGGCTTCCTGCCTGCTCGTGACCTTTTACTCCAGCACAGCTGACACTGATCCCTGCACCATCAGTGCAGCAAGGGGAAATTCACGTCGTTTTAACCCCACGACGAGTTTTTTTTTTTACGCCGCAGTCAGCAGGTGGCAAGCAAAATGAAATCAAAACACGACGGCGGCTTCGGTGCAATTTTGGATTGATTTCCCATATGAATTTGCTAAGGTGTCCTGCTCGCCGTATAACATTTCCATGTCGGTATTGGACAATCGATTAGTTCCACATATGAAAGGAAACTGCATAAATGTTGTCCAAAATCTGTTCACTGGGTCCCTAGGACAATCCAAGACTTTAACAGCAAAGTACTTTACCAGACCTTTACAGAGAAGCCATTTTTGATTGTTTTATCATATGCTTACTTCGATATGCTTGATAAATGGGATTCAGATGAATATTAGCTAGGTCATGGACCAGTAAATGCTATATGTTGTGTTTTAACTTCTTTGCCCAGAAACCTTACTGACCAGGATAACAAATGGCAGCAGATTTATATAGTAACTGCTAGTAACTAGTAACTAGTTTGCTATATACGTGCATTACTACTAAAACATACAAGTATATAAATTCCCATGTAAGGGACAAATTATTGCATTCAGTCATCAGTCCAACAAAAGTATTTTTAAAGCGTTTATGAGACAAATCAGTTCTCAACGTTTACAATAATATCGGCTTGAATCAGTCATTCCTTAACCAGTTACCAACAAACCTCCAAGCAGTTTGATGCATTATGTATTTCACCGACTGTTCCGAAGCGCTGACACTGGAGACTTCTTTCATAAAGTTAAATAAACATTCCATTCATGAAACGTTCATCACATCAGTGTTTTGCTTCGTTAAATAGCGATAATTATGGATATCCTAGCATTGCATATCGGAGCCAAAGAGAATTGTAGATTTATTAGCATATGGATATAAGCGATATGCATATAAAACTAAATAACGTTTGTTTTAATATAGTCAGTATCGAGCAGGATTTTTCCTGAAGAAGAAAAAATGCTGTTGACCGTTAATCCTCTGAACCCATTTGGGTGTCTGGCAACTATAGATAAACTTAAATGGCGAACATGTAAACTCGTGTACTAGGTACTAGAGACTCGAAGCACTTTTGTATGCGCTCTGGACAAGGGCGTCTGCTAAATGTGTACTATTCCCGGGTCACTTGCTAGTAATTTGTCCCGCTGTATGTGCAGAGGGAGCGTGAAAAAAGAAGGTTTGTGTAGATGAAGGACAAGTAAATAAAAGGAGAGATTTAGGTGTCAAGCAACTCGAAGCAAATAAAGCCGCGGAGGTCCTGTGTGGTCGAGCAGCGATCCAAGAATGCGGTTGACATTTTGCTGCGAGCCATAGCAGACCATGACTTAGCTCCTCATTACAAGTTGCGGGTCAGACCACCGGAGTATGTAAATAAATAATGCAAGGAGACCTTGAGTGGCGGCATCTCGTGCGCTCCTGAGTGTCAGATGTGTGGCGTGACATGAGCTGGCCTTCCATTCATTATCAGTAATGAGGGGATACGCTTAGAGCAGCGGACTCCAGAGAGACCGCGATTATACGTGTAGAGAGAAGAGCGTGAGAGAGGAGATTTCATGCCAGGGGCTGTCTGTTGGATGCCAACTAGCGCCCCCCTCCCCTTAGTATTTGTGGCTTAATTTTTACTGCTGTGCTGCAAAGGCTAGACGACCATGTTTGAATTTCAATTACGACATACCAGTGTGATGAGGCACATATCCTTAGGTTGGGAGACCTTTTTTTTCCACTGTGTATATTTGTTTTAGAGGCACGTCGCTCTTCAAAAACTTTTGTTACTGGTAGCAGGGAGCCCACGACTCGCTTGGCCAGAGCCCATGCCAAGATGGCCACTCAAGCTCTGATTAAAAATTAATGCTTGAGTGAGAGGGGGAGATAGAAAAGAGGAGGAGGAATGGGGGAGGTGGCGATTATACGATGGGAAGGGCAGCAGAACACATGGAGCCGAGCTGTTAGGCTCTGGTTTCACTTAAAGCCTGTTTATGCGTTAGGCTTTTGAAGGAGTACATCGCATGATCACAGGACATGCGATACTATTCCCTGATGTTCAGTGTGCACGCCATTACTAGCATCGCGGTGCGTTTTGTCATCGAAATTGGCTCGGAAATCCATTTTCCATCCATGGTCTGAAGTCAAATACACTGTTGTACTAACATCCAGGAATCATGTATTTAATTTTAGGACACAATAGTAACCTCTGTTAACAATTTGTGTTTACTTTGTAACAAAATACACCACAGCCTTGACTTGGCTTCCCACCTCATTTTCCTCCTCCTCCTCCTCCACCATTTTTCTCCTTCACAAATGCAGAAGCGAAAAGAAATATGGGTCATTGTATGTCTTCTGCCCCACACACCTCCACCAGCTTTTCAGAAAGAATTTAATAACAAATCATCTCTCATTGACGGGCCAAATGTGCGAAGCAGAGGTCACGTCTGTAGCAAAAGCTTCCCGGCATGCGTGTGAACTGTGGCATTGTGCAGGATCACTGGGATGAATCACCAATGTGAATGAGGGGGGTTGGGGGTTCACTATACGCTACTTTTCCTGTTTTGGTGCGTGTGAAAGGCCCTTTAGAGGCCCTTTCGAGAGTCCTCAAAGCAGTGTTGTGCTCGCCTCTGTCCGTGCCCACCATGAATATTGCATTAACACGTTCCCCCGGCACACACGGGCGGCGGACACTCGCCCCCACTGCGAGCGCACTCCGCATGCAACACGAGGCTTTCACACGCCGCGCCGGGGCTTCGTTTAGCAGCCGACAAGCTCGTAACCTCCCGGCAACAACAAGCCTATATAATGTCTGTTAACTGTGGCAGGATGCTGTGGCCGGTTTTACACTGCGCCACATATTGCTGTGCCCCCCGGGCGATGTTTAAAGTACGCTGAAGGAAGTGTAGCTTAAACCGAGAAGAATTTCTGGGGGTCAAAAAGCAAACTTCGTCGGTAATAAAGTGACTCCTTTAAAAAATGTAAAATAAATTAAAAAAAAAAAACATACCTTGGCCTTACACTTTGTAAGAATAATAGACCGAAAAGCGATTGTTTTGGATGATTTAAACGTGAAATCTACAAATCTATGCATTTCAAACCGTGGATCAGAGGCACATTTCAGTATTTCACTTTTGTGCACAGGTTCATTCGTTTTTTTGTTTGGTACCAACACTCAAGATGCACACTTTTTGGATGCCTGGCATGCCATTGTGCCAGAATTCCTACAGAGCAGCTAACGTTCTCACATTAGAAGCCAAGCATGTTGGAGTGAAATGTGTATTTTACACACACGTCCTCAACGTGAGCTGATTACATTGCTTCAGTTTTCCAAAAGTCTGGGTTTATATATCAGTGAGGCATTTCATCTCCTTCTGAGCACAACAACCCTTTCCTGAAACTTATACAGGAAGTTAGATATCATGTTGGTTGATAGATTCCACACAGACTGATTCCACAAACTGTGTGGTAATTTAGCCAAATATACAGCGGTAAACTCCCAGGCTATCTTCCTGAACTTCCTCATCCTGAACTCTACCAGAAAAGTTAGAAAAAGCAACCGCAGAGATGCGCCGATGCTCCGTTTTTTCTTCCATTTATGGGACGATTGTGATATTCCGCTCGTTTATTAAGTTGAGCAACATCAGCACGGGGCGGATCGATTTTAGCGTGAATACAGGTCATGCCCAGATCCTGACTCGGAGATTCGAGCGCCTCCTGCTCCCTCTTAGCTCTTGATGTGCTGCTCTTTGGTGGCTTACATTCACGCTTGGTATTTTTTATTTTTTTTTATTATTACACATCGTTTCTGAGTCCATTAAGAGTGCTATTGTGCACTCAGCTGCCATGGAGATATCTCTGAGCAGTGAACACTCGCTTGCATGGACAGGAGAAGAGGAAGCACTCGTTCCCTAGAGAGGCAGACAAGCAGGGTAAATTCTGCCGCCTCTCTGTTTATTATAGAGTAATCTGGTTTGACGTGCTTTGTCATGCGCTGTCAAGCTGAGATTGCAGTTGAAGGAGAGCTCCACCCTGAACGACTTGCAGATGAACCTCTGTGATTAACATCTTCACCAGCATCCGAAAATTATTTTGTATTGACGATTTAATCAAACCGCCATTCAACAACATGACAGTTTATTTTCACTTAACGTTTCCCACAGTTCCACTGCCTGCTGCTAATGGTGCTAAAGAGATTTTTCCTTTGTTTTATCTCTAATTTAAAAGAGAGCAGTGCAGCGGCGCTTTAACTCTTCTGCCTCATCATCTGTACATCCTAAGGTCAGGTTCCAAAGCTTTCATACTTACACCAACATCACCACCATCAAGCTAATCAACACGGTAACTAGTTGGGCAAAGTGTTCCTTGTAACTTGCCGCAATTCACCGCATTTTTTAACACCTTTATCAATTCTAGACACGATTTTTTAATTTTTATGTTGTTATAAGTTCGGAAATTAGTAGTTAGCATGTTTGCATTACACCTCCAGGGTTGGGAATTCCAATCCCACCTCCGCCCTTTCAGCTCGGACATTTCCTCTGGGTATTTCAGTTTCCTCTCCCAGTCCAAAGACATGCATAGTGTAAACGATTACATGTCCCATTGTACCTTAGGTCCTCCCATGACCCCAGATAGGGTACGCGATATAGAAAATGGATGGATGGATTTTTGCATGCCAACCAGAGTGCAAAACCTGACCAATATCTCTCATGTTTTTAGATCTTCTAATCGCTTTTTCTCGCATTAAACAACGTCATATTCGTGCTAGCAGCGTATACGGTGATGTAAAAGGGAACGATACAGATAGATCACCAACCGATATATTAGTGCTAGAATCGCAACACATTTTCTATAAAACGTATACTGCTTACAGGAGGGGCAGCGGTGAAGGTTAGGCGAGGCGCCGTGCTGATTTTCTTACTGTTCTCTCTCCTTGGTTGCTTGGCCGGCAGCCAGAGGCCCGGACTGTTAAGGGGATGTGTTGCTTTGTGCGAGGGCTTCAGCTATGGCAGGAATTTCCCCTGAAGTCTGCTGCAGTCAGTCCCAGCGTGGCAGCCCCATGCCTTTAATTAAGCTCCCACCCTCTAGGAGAATCCACTTCCAGCCACTTGCAATTTGAATGCGGCTGCAGAGGCTGGCCTTGCGTCCCAGTCAAGCAATGAATCCGTGAAGACGCAGCCCTTGATCATGACTGCAGTAATTAGAGAGCTGTCGGGTGTATATTTGGAAATGCACGTCTGCTTGTTGCTGGAGAGAGAGGGGCTGGAAATCTGCTGCAGCTGCATCAGCTGTTTTAATCGCCCTGTGTTTTAAAAGGCAAACGGACGACTGACTGCATCTCAAGTTCAACAAATCGAGCCATCGATCAAACTTAAGGAAATAATTCACAAAAACAGGGTAATTCTAGACAAGAAAAACTCCTGGTTTTCTCCCAAATGAACCAGTTCAATTGAAGATTTAAGAGGGATAAATGAAGGGGGGATGAACTGTCTGGTGTAAACAAAAAAAAAACGTTTTCAGGTGTGCTGTTCTCACTGCATTAACACCGCTTTACATCAGGCTGCATCATACTACACCATTTTTTATTATTTCCCTACATTAGCACATCCCGTCTTGTGTTGATTTTGTAATGAGTGTAAATTCATGAGTTTACAGTGAAATCTAACACACACACACACACACACACACACACACATACATTTTAATATAAATATATATACAGTATATACACTTTCTAGTTCAGATCCGTCTTATTTTGAATGATCATCTCCAGATCTTTGCCTTTTTAATATGTAAAAATGAAACACCAGTCAATGCCCTAATATGGCCTTTTTTCCTACTGAATGATTTGCTAGTATTTTTTTAATACTTGCCCTTGTGTATTTTTTATTTTTATTTTATTAGTTTTTTACATTTTGATAGTTTTTATGTTTACTATTTACTTTGGGAGTTCAGAGCGCAGCCACCTCGGTCGAGGGTCAGAGCTCCCAGCGGGATAATCCACAGCCTGATCTGCTCGGCTCTGCCGTCTTTGTGCCACTGAGAACGAGAATGGAAGACTTAGGACTGGAGGGGGAGGGGATGGGCTGAGCTCTCATAAACACTCTGCTCACACTCCTCTCCCCTATCCCCATGTATGGACTAGTCTTTTCTTTGCACGAGAGGCCTGCCGAGCTCATGTTTACGCTGTAACATCCATAATACCGCCGCTACTCTGATGCAGAAAACACATTGTCTGGGTTTTTTTTTTTTGGTGGAACACTTCAAAATGTCAAACCGTACCACCGAAATTACAGTGACAATTTTTACAGTTTGCGTCGAGGATTAATAAAGAGCGAAGCAAATCTCTATGGCAACACGTCCGTCGGTTTCTTTCAGCGCTGCCTCACAGTCTTTGACGCGCTCAGCTCTGAGGTGAGCGCCGTGCACCACAGATGGACTCCATGACTCCACGGTAATGCATTGTGGCGTGAGATTGGCAGGCGTCCAAGAGCTTCTCTCTGCCTCCCGTCACCGTTTATTCTTCACCGCAGTGCAGCCGAGCACCTGAGCTTCACCAGGCTTTCCTGAAAAGTGCATTAACACGCCACGCCAGCTGATCCTCTCCGGTCTTCGCTCTACATTCATCGTCCATTGCGTCAAAAACCATAAAAAATGTTTAGCCTCCTTACCCCAGCGCCCATTTTGATAATTATCAGGAGCAGCGTTTAATTTTGCTCTGTGTGCTCGGAGCCCTAGAGGAGCCGCTCTGACCTAGTTTCTGTGTAAGCCCACATTCAGAGTGTCTGCCTCTTTGTTCTGCCTTGTTAGCAAACAAGCAACTGCATTTTGCTCCTTTAAAGAGCTGAAAGGCAGAGCATTCTTTATATAATCAGCTCTACGGTGAGAGAGCTCCAATAGTATGTGGGTATGAATGTAAAACATGCAGAAGGTGGGTTTTTTGTTTGTTTGTTTTCTTTTATTTTTCCTTTTTTTTTTTTTTGGTAGCTTATTCGTTTTGCAGAAATATTGCCCGAGCTTCTGTTTTTAACTTTACTCTTCAATGCAGCTCGTAGTTAAAACTTTATAAAGTAATAGTTTTGAGAATATGTTGAATATCAGTTTTCCCCTGTTTTCCTCAACGCATGCTTTACCTGCCTGGGAAGCAGTAAACTAATATTTTGCAGGTTAGTTAGCTATTTAAATGCAGCAATATAAAATGGGTAAAACAGGCCTGTTCAATATTCTTCAATGTAACAGTGTTTGTAACCTCAACTAAAAAGTCAAGACGTTTCTTCTACAAGATATAAATTCTAGGAATATGATTAGCATTTTTTAAAGGTTTTATGACGAATTTGCAAACTTTTTCATACCTGCATTATTCCAAAGACATTATTCCACCTAATAGTATCTACTTGATTAGACCAAGATGGCGGCGCAACACGATGCAGTAGTAGTGTTTTATCTATTCCTCGACCTGGTTGTTCACCCAGATCAGCTTTGCTTTAACATCCTACAGCAGGCAGGAAATCCTGGACATCGGATTGCGACTATTTTACACTGCTACCAATGCACTTCTGGATAGATGCTAATTAATTTCGTTTCCTTGTGCGGTAACTTGTGCAATGACAATAAAGTTGAATCTAATCTTATCCAATCTGTTTAGAAGTGTCAGCATGATCATCCTCAGGCTGTGGTTTAAAGTTTAGCAGGTGATTCAGCAGAAAGAGTAACTCGAGCTATAGCTCCCCCCTGGATTTGTTGTAAAGTGCATCACATTTTAAGATAGCTACAAATGAAAATCTTAGCTTTTAGTTCCTTTAAGCTTGCATGTCCAGCGAGTAACTATAAATATAAAAGCAAATACTGGTAGTCCCCGAGTTACGATGGTTGAACTTACATCTTGTTGTTCTTTTACGATATGACGATAGTGATATGGAAAAATCATAAAAATCTTATTTATTTTTGTATTTTTGCTCTCGTCTCTTTTTATAGGTATACAGACACTGAAGCAGAGCTTCGCCCTTCACTCTCGTACCGGCGCTTGTGCACACGCCCGTTGACACATGCATATTTACTGTTTGCACATACATTACGCTAGTGTCAATTGCTCCGTTTTGCTAAATTATGTACTGTAATTTATTTCCATCGTAACTCAGGGTCTACCTGTAGTCTGAAAAGAATACTAATTTGCCTACTACTAGATGGTCAGTCTCAATACTTTTTACATTCATGGCATTTGGCAGACACCATTATCTAAAACTACTTAAGTTATCTCATGTTAATACAACTTAGTAGTTAAGGGGGTCTAGGGGCCCAGCATTGACAGCTTGGTGGTACAGGATTTTGTGTTATAATAATGAATAATGTGGTGAATAATGTGTTTTTCCCTCATGAGCAGCCTGGGTGGGCTTGCCAAGGAAAAACTCCCTTAAAAGTTATGAAGAAGAAACCTTAATTCTCATTTGGGCGATATCAAGAGTGTAATTATAAATCTTATAAACAACATGCGAGAGAGAGAGAGAGAGAGAGAGAGAGAGAGAGAGAGAGAGAGAGAGAGAGAGAGAGTGTGTGATTGAGTATTGTATAGAAATCCTTTCTACAGTCAGTTTATGTGGAACCAGGAGATTCTGAACAACACATAAAATAGCTCAACATCTGAGCAGTAATCAGAATCAATATACACCGGTAGGTCTGGTCAGTATAATCACCGTACTAAACAAATACGCTGCATTATATACACCTGTAACCATGGAAACATAGTTATATACAGTGCAAACGCTATTGTAAACGTTTTCTGTGCACATCAGCTTATATGCTAATGAAAATATGAATATGGCGAATAATATTAAGCGGCCACGGTATAAGTGGAGTAATTCACGGCTAGGTGTTCACACTATCTGCTTTGCATTAGTGGTTATTTGCCTCATGCATTAAATCTGTGTAATCTGTGTATTGTGCATCCATTAAGAAAACTGCATGAAATGTGAAAATCAGTTCACAATATTTATTTATACGCTTTAAACGTTTCCGTCAGTTTAATTTGCACCTGGATTTCGGAAGCAAAACCTTTCAACATCTTACCACAATTAACCCGATTGCTGCGCTAAATGACCACTGAGCATGATTAGAGATAGTGAGGCTGATTAGGAAAAAGGATTCAGCTTGGGTGCATTTTAAGTAATACAAAGGAACCCATTTTAGATGTGATCTGAATGATCGTTTCACTGAACACTCAAGCATCTACCATTTTGCTACGGATATATTATAGTGGGTTATAAATGTAAGACCATGTAGACTGAAAGCTATTCCAGTCACCAACAAGCCCAGTCATGTATAATTCATTAAAGCCAGAAGTACTACTAGTCAGATTCAACTGCTGTAATGTAATCGTACACGCTAGCAGACATGCAATTCACTTCGGACACCCAGGAAGAATGCATCACTCGTAGCACCTGATTAACCCATACTATAAAATCAGTATGCACACAGTCGTCTCGCTTTACTGCCATTGCACAGCATGGCCTCTAATATGCACTCGTAAAAGAAAAAGAAAAAAGGCATAGATCCACATTTCTAATTCCATAAGTTCTACACGGCACGGCTAATGCAGGATCGCTGCTGCAGCAGCTTTTAAAGCCATTTACTTCCCTTTACTCTGAAGGACACTTTTTTTTTTCTTTCCCCTGCGCGTAATGTCTTTCTAGCATATAATGACAATTCTCTGTAAAAAGGCTTGAAACGTTACGTCGCAGCATTGCGTACAGAAAAAAAAAATCAATCTCTCCTGATGGCTGATAGCTAGTTCCCTTTGTGGCTCTTAGCTGGAAATTGGAAGCAGGGTCGGATAATTGATTAAGCATCAGGCCGCTTTTACAGATGATGGATTCCAGGAGTTGAACTGCTTACTTCTGGATTTCTGAAGTCACGATCGCGCACTCAGCGCAGACGCATGCGGGCATCGGTCATTTTCCGAACGCTTTCAGATTTGACGGGTTTGTAAAGCCCGTATCGCCGGGAAGATCCATTTCCAAATAGTCCTGAGGACGTGGAGCTCCAAAGAGCACTCGATGAATCCCCCCTTTTCCCCCCCCTAACTCGGCGTGGTTATGTTAATACGGATGAAAGGTTTGGATGACAGTTTTGCGTGCTGGCACTCGTAACCCGAGCTGCGATCGCAACCGCTCCAGTTTGGCCATTAGCGCGGCTTTATGATTGCTCATGTACAAACATTTGCCGAAGCGCCACGTCCAGCGCTCAGTACTTAGTGAATACTGAGTAGTCGGTCATTTCCTGTTGATATTCGCCGAAACTTGGATCGAATTAACGTTAATGTTTCGACGCATATCAGGACAGGAAAAACTTTTAGCTTCGCCCACTACCTCCACCGGGGGGCTATTAGTGTGTGTGTGTGTGTGTGTGTGTGTGTGTGTGTGTGTGTGTGTGTGTGTGTGTGTGTGAGCAAGTGTTTGCCCGGACCAGAGGCACAGAGTAGCTGAGAGCTCCTACAGGGAGATGTGAGATAGAACCGTCCAGCTGCGCATGGCTTCTGGCCACGTGTGCGGCTCAATTTCCATTTTTATTAACAATCCGTTCCCTCTTTCAGCGAGACGGATGGACGTGGGCTGATGGATCAATGTCATGCTCTTCTGCAGCATGCCATAGTGTGTGTGTGTGTGTGTGTGTGTGTGTGTGAGAGAGAGAGAGAGAGAGAGAGAGAGAGAGGGTGTATGTGAGTGCACGCTTAACCGCCTCTTACCCTTTCCTACACTGCTATGCCCAGAGGGAGTGACACACTGAGTGATTTCTGTGTGCTATCTTTCCATGCTTCTTATCCCAGGGAAAGCAGTGTTTGTCAGTGCTACACTGTAGAGAGGGGGGGGTGTTTTTTTTCTTTCCTTCCACGGCTAGACCGAGAGCTACAGCTAGAAATGGCTTGTTGGCAGAATCATTGCGTTACCGTTGAGCTTATTGTGCCGCGAGTTGTAATTCTCCGAAATCTCGGCACAAAGGAGCAGCAATCTCGTGGAGGCAGGAAGATAGAGCGCAAGGGTGCTATCGGAGTTCTCTCCCCCCCGCTCGGTTTGATTCATGTTTGCATATACAATCGAGAGGCCCTCGATAGCTGGTATCCCACGAGCGATTCTTTTTCCCGCCGACACGGCCAACCAGAGCAGCAGATCAAACTGCAACGGGTTCAGCAAGATTCATGAGCTAAGAGCCAGCGGGGCTTTGTGCGCCTCTCTCCGAGACATCACAAACTCTCTCCTGAGATTGAGCTGTGAAAGAGGGCTGCTGCTGCTGAATGCTAAGTGTGTTCGAGTCCACTCTTTGCCTGAGACACCCCCTGCATATACACACACACATGCACAAAATCAGGCACGTTGCTCAATTTCCTGCCCTTCAACAATTACATTCTGCCGTTTCCATCTGCAGTGTGTTGATGTGTTATTGTGTGTGTGTCATTTTTTTTTCCCCCCTTGCCATACTCATCCACCCAGCGATCTGCTCGCTCATTCGTTCACATGCGCGTGCGCTCACAAACACGTTCGCAGATGTCTCCGTTTGCCCTTCCAGCAGGGAAGCTCGAGTCGGTTTTCCCCCCGGAGAGCAGCCGATCGTTACCGAGAGGGCCGAGCACACAGGCGACCTCTGACTCTCTCGCTCTCGAGAGGGTTACCGAGAGTCAGGCGAGAGAGAGGGAGAAAAAGCAAGAGAGCGAAAGAGAGCGCCGCTGGCTCTGGAGCTTTAAGATTCTCGGCGAGCTGTCAGCACTGACACATTTCTCCCTCTGCTCTGCTGCACAGATATGCAAATCCGGGCCTCTTCAAAATGCAGCACACTAGATCAGCCTCAATTTATTCCTCTGCTCTCTCTTGTGCTGTCTCTCTTTCTCTTTCTCTCTTTCTCTGTATCGCTCGCTCGCCCCCCGCCCCGTTCCATTTTCCTGCTAAAGCCTCTAGTGTTCCTAGCTCTGGCGCTAATGAAGATTTTCTCCTCCCGCCTCCCCCTGTTTAGAGAGGAAGAATAGAATAAAGAGCTAAGCAGTGTGTGAGTGCGGGGGAGCGGCCGTGTACTCGAGTGTTCTCATTAATGAATGATAATGGAGCCATCATATCTTGTGTATAGAGGACTGTGACTAATTGCGTGTCGCTGTTCTTCCCCGATGATCCGCATCTAAACTCCAACGAAACGGCTCATCGGGTGTTCACCTGGGTGTCCGGTTTGCACTCATTCGCTTCAATTATTCTGAAAGGAAAGGGTGATGGTTTTTACACATACCCACCTTATAAAGTATCAGTAGTGCTACTTTTTTTAAAACTTGATGTCTACACTGTAACCATGGCAACAGTGTCGCCACTCTTACCTTGTATCAGCTAACTAGCTAGCGGGCCAATTCAGTTTATTTAATCTGTTTGATTATCAGTAAAAAAAAAATTGGCGTGACGATTTCGATCTAAGGACGTTGTTTGCCTCCGACGTTTCTTTAGAGGTGGCAAATCAAGGGAACGAAGCTGCGGTGTGACTCGGCCAACATTAAAAGCGGGACGGCACGGCACATCACATTCTTGTCTATTCTTAAAATCACTTTCTATCAGGCGAGAGCTTGATGTACTGCAGCTGCGATTTCTAACTGACGGCCAGCGTCCAACTTGCTCCTCAGCTACAATAAGGATTACAGCATTACGGATCACGTGACCCGAAACGACGTATTTATTTAAAATCCATATGCTATAAATCCAACAGCACGTGAAGGCGAGCAAGCCTTTGTGGTCGAGATGCGTGTGCGTGGCGATGTTTATCTGCTTTAGGTTCTCGAGTGTAAAGATGTGCTGCTCTGCATGGTACCATTTGAGTACAGAGCAATCCATTGGTCCAGGAGTAGCTCTGTTTCACTCCAGGCTCTTTGTCTGACAGAGAGGCAGGGTGATTAATTCGCTCACAGGGAGCAGTTGCAGGAATTATTAATGGCTGCAGCATTAATCTATTTTCTCTGTTTAACCCGTTAGAATGGGCCACCCAGAATCGGAGCAGAGCTCGCTCACGGGGTGTCAGACATGCCGAGTCTCCTTTCGGCCTCTATCCACAGTCCCTGCTTCACCAAACCCCCAAACTCCAGATGGCAGGTGGAATTGGTTAGTGTCATAGGACATTAGGAGTACAGCCGTAACCCCTATTTTGCCCTCCGGTTCCAACAGGGAGGTGTGTAAAACCCACAGAGTGTACCATGGCGTTGTTGAGATTTGGCTTTAAAAAAACCGCACAGCTCAAAGGAAGCCTGAGAGCTTTTGGTTTCAGTCCACCCCTGCAGCAGGAGGAATGTGCGCCGACTAAAAGCAGCCAGGACTCTCAGTTCCTACCAAGAGATTTGAAGCTCATTGAACAGACCGCACTGAGGGAGCGGGGAGCGTCTCCAAGCATTCCGCAAAGGCTCCGCATGAAGTGCTCTAATCATTAAGGCACTCGCAGGCTAGATGGAGAAAAGCTGAATCAAGCCTCGAGGGTCAGCAGATCTGCTTTTTGCACGGCTGGGCGTTATCCATGTCTGAGTCTGCAGTTTGCCTGGGGGATAGGGGGGTAGAGCAGGATGAAAAATACACAGCGCGATTAACCGCAGATAGGCAAACATAGTGGTTTTGTGGGTATATCATAGTATCTGCTTGCACCTTAACATTTGCAAATAGGATTATGGAAATAGAATTTTCTTTAGAAAAATTGAAGCTGCTTCATAGTGCGGAGAGAGAGAGAGAGAGAGAGAGAGAGAAAAGAAGAAATAGAGACCACTGGCTGACGATAATACCATTTCTACTGTACATCTCACAGTATTGCAAAGTTTGGCTGGTGGTGATATTCGATAAAGGAGCTGAATAATTCATGTCCTAATCAAAATGAAACGATCAGCGTTGACGGTACAATATTTGCCAAGGTTTCATCGATACTACGACTATGTTCATTGACCGAGCATAATTAGCATAACAATGTTTGCAGGTTGAATGTGGCGAAGCGAACCGTCAGATTAACATTAGCTGAGGACGCGCCTACGGATACTCAATTTACCACAAATAGAAGACTATCCAGGATACTCATTAGAACATACTGCAAATTGGGACACGCTAATTCTAATCTTGGATGCTGTTTAGGATTTGGTGAATTAGGACACTGTACAGCTTCAATGTTTTCCCATTACAGCATGTCCTGAAGTTGTCCTTTGGCAATAACTTTTTTTTATTGTCATTGTAGTAGAACTTTGATGAAATAAGTAATTTTTCGACCGGAATACCTAAATCACCAAAACAACACGGCAGAAACACAATTGTAATGACGCAATAAAAAAGCGCAGCAGCACGCGGTTATCTGGATAAGAGCATCATGTCTGCGGTGTGAGGAGAGCGATTTGCAAAACATGCAATGCTGAAATTTCAAGAGGGGGTGTATCTGCAAAGAGTTTCTCCAAGTCGGGTTTAATTTATCCTCTGAAATCCAAACATCCCGATTGCCTTCTAAATATGAGAAGAACGCGGCGCAGAAAAGTAAAGTCAATCCGAGCATGTGCACTCCGTCTGTAGAGGACGTTTTTGAAAAGGCAGGAAAGTTTTCCAGTGATGGTGCCAAGGCAAAAGGCATAACACAAAAAATTATGGATTTCATTGCCTTTTGAATTGAATTTTCATTTCGGTGCATCCCTAAAATATTATCGTTGGTGTGGCCCTCTGACACAATTCAGGTTTCTCATGTGGCCCCTTGTAAAAATTAATTGCCCACCCCTGAAATAATGGCACGATTTCAAGTAAACTGCTTGCACAATTTCAGGCTTGTATGTCGGATTTCTCTAAATTTACTACACAAAAGAGAACGGCAATCCAAAAGTGTTCTCCAGGTGATAACTATTAAACTATTCATGCTAGAGGTGTGACATTTTCACGAGCTAGTACAATTCTAAATCAATTTGCCTTTATTCATTTTCTGTTAATGCCCTTTCTGGGCTCGTTAAGTTCCCCAGTTGGAGGAAACACATCTGATAGGTGACTATACATAGAACTCCAGATCTTTTCAACTAAAAGATTGTTAGTTAATTATCTTTATTCAACTAGGATTATACTTAAACAGGAGTGACCTAGCCAAGACTTATATAAATATAAAATAAGGCATAATAAAAAATATGCAGCAGTAAATGATCAAATATTGCAAACTTTTAATGTAGCTGTAGCCAAAGTACTATACAATACTTTACCCAGCACTGGGGGTACCGTACGTTTTGAATTGTTTCTGTAAGTTTTTACATTGTTGAAGTATTACAATTAAAACCTTTTGAAGAAAAAAAAAAATCTATTTTCTTTTCACAGCCTTTGAACATAAAATCGAAATAGTATGGTGCAATTGCATTTATAGCACATACAGAACAACATTAACAAAACGTACAGAAGTCGTTCAGATTTTCAGGGTTTTGCCGTCACACCTCTAGCCGATGTGCGTCATGTATTTGCAAGCAAACATCGGCATTTCACAAACAAGCAAAATCTTGTCCTCACTCGATCCCCTCGTTCTTATTATATTATAATTTGCCATTGTTTGGCCGAACTTAACTCATTAACATGGCCAATACCACTCCAAGCTAATCACAGGGCTCCAGCTGTCTGTGCGTATTACAGCCGGAGACTGAGCGCCGCTCTCCTTCCTCCGTCCTTCAGCGCTCACGTCTGCCGCGACTGGCTTTAGTGAACTGACATGATGTGACAATGTAATAAAAACTGCCGAGTGCGCTCCCCTCCCCCCCTCTTCCTGAGCGCAGCTATAGCATGGAGCCTCTGCTCAGCCTCGTATTATCACTCTGAGGCCTGTCACAACGCTATGGAACTGATCTTTTCGGTGTGTGAATGCAACTGCTCATTTAAATTGTGAATGTGGATTTGAATTATGCATAAGTGTGTCACGGTGTAATGGTGAACCGGAGGGTTAGAAATGAGGATGCTGAATGTGTTTTTTTGTTTTTCATTTTTTCCCCCCTTCCTTTACTGATGGCTGTATGCCATGATACACTTTTTACACAATGTTACATAGGTTCAGCTGCTCAGCCACGAGCATGAAAAATCATAAAGGTGAAGATTCATCTTATATTATTCTTTAACACTCAATGATACTAAAGATCATTCAAGAAACATATTCCTTCATATAGGCGTGATTGATTGACAGCTAGTGTGTAGGAATCACAGCTTTGCTTTGTATTTATTGTCACATGATGGTGGATTTTGTATACTTTTTTTAGAGGGGTAATGAGGCAAAATCAGGTACATTTGTGGGCCTGTGCGCACTCACCCTCTAATTATCTGTTTAAACTAGTTGAAAAGCTACTCTGGCAGCGCATTGCTCAAGCACAACTCATTATTATTGCATTAGACTTAAATTCTGTGGCCAAGGCTATTGACTATTTTTCTCTTCATTTCTAAATCTTTTTTATTATTATTATTATTATTATTATTATTATTATTATTATACAAACATGTGTAAGTAATGAGTGTTATAAAGAAGTCTGTTACATAAAACTAAAGCTTTTGTTCCTTTTTTTTTTTTAATTGTTTTGATTGTCTAATTCTTGGTGCATCTGCTAATCATTATAGAATATATAAATATTTTTTAAATTACATTAAATGAAAAATGTTCATAATGAAAGACTGCCTATAGAAAGTTAGATTATTTTGGTGTATTTAAGACAAAGCAATGCATGAGATGGCTAATTATAGAGATGGCTAATTATAATTTGTATCAAATATAGTCCTGCCCAAGTCAAACCGGTTAGAAGAAGAAAAAGAAATCCCAAAATAATAATAATCTGAATCTTTGACTTACCCCGCAGCCAAGGAAACACAATTATGGGATAGTCTCTCTCTCTCCCCTTTGTCACTCCCGGTGACACTAGCCAATCGTGATGTCATGTATGCAACTCTTCTATTTACCGCTAGCAAACAAAAATATACATGTATTCTTTCTTTAGTATCTTGTAAAGCTAATTATAGCCTAAGGATAAACATATAGTGGTTATTTAATGAATGTAAAAAGTATGATCTAATCATTTGTGTAAAGCTGCCGTGTTTCGATGTTCAAGCACTATACAAATAAAATAGAACTGATATCAATTCAGTAGACAGGATTCTTAGAAAAAAAAAAGTGTGGGCAGTTATTATCCAGTTATTAATTCGAAAGCATGTTACACAGTAGCAATAGTAAATAAGAGAAGCACATCCTGTACTTGAGTACAGCATAAACCCCCTGACTATAAAAGTTCTCCATCTTTACATTTCTACTTGAGTAAAAGTGCTCTTATAAGAGCTTCAGTATCAAAAGTAAAAGTACTGATCTATCAGAACTATAGTTGAACAATTGCTGTAGCTGAATCTTCCATTCTCCATCATACAGTAGCTTAGGAGAGAGTTTAGTATTGTTCCAGACACACAGTGAGAGGGCAATTTATGTCTTCGCCTTACAGTAGTGAGGAGCGGCTTTTTTTTTTGTGTGGAGTAAATGTATTCAGGTACACATACTAGAAAAATGTCTTTAAGTAAAAAGAAATACTTCCTTAATGTCCACAGCAGGAAACGGGATGTAGATATACTGTAAAGCAGTATGTAAATGGAATGTAAAGCATGTTGTTTCCAAATTTATTAGAAAAAAAACAACATTAATTCTTACTGCTGCTCAAGAGAGTAGAAAAAAAAGCATAAACCTAGCATATAGTATTGTGTAGCACAGCATTGTGTATCTCAGCCTCAGCGATTTGAGGTTTTTGTATAGTAGTGTTTTCTCGCACCACTGCCCAGGGACAGAGTTCGTACGTCTGCTCTGAAGAGAAATGCAAGCACTTTCAATCCTAACAGAGGTGTGTGTGGGGGAGCAAAGGATTAAACTGGAGTGTAATTGTCTTATGATTGGGACGGTTTGTTCGGTACACAGATTTATTTCACGGTGTTCTAATGGGATTGTTAGCTCTTTGGCACGCATTGGAAATGTCAAGACATTGATTTCGAGCAGCCGTGTGTAGCAGTTTAATGTAGGAGCAGGTAATCATTTATTACTTGTGAGGAGAGGATATTAGCAACCGTATCGCTGTTACACACCAAGAGAACGTATCAGGCTGCAAGATCACAAGCCCTGCTGAATGACTTGTGAATGAAGCGTGTTATGCAAGGCTTGCTTTTAACGCTTAAAGCCAAAGCTACCATTCATCATGTTTTGGTTTATAGGCTAATAAATACACTATATAGACTAAAGTTTTGGGACACCTGACCTCTCCTGTCATATGCGGTTCTTACCTAAAACCGCCAAGAGTAACAGAATGACCTTTTCATCGCAAATTGTTGCCTTTGATGAAATATCAACAAATATTCCACATTCAGTGCCATTATCACAACCGCTACATTTACTAAAGCTAGCTAGCACATTTGATCTATGCTATGTGGACAAAAGTTTATGGACGCCTGAGCATAAGATTTGTATGTGACTTTTGTACATACAAACACCTCTTCCACATTTTGTCAGTGTTTTCCATTACAATATCCTCCACTTTTCTGGGAAGATGTTCCACTCGATTTCTGAGTGTGTTTGTGGAGATTTGTGTTCATTCAGCCACAAGGGCTTTAGTAAAGTCAGGGGCTGATGTTGGATGAGGAGGTTTGGGGTGCAGTCAGCGTTCACATTCATACCAAAGGTGTTCAGTAGGATTGAGGTCTGAATTCTATAACAGGCCACTTGATATCTTCCTCTCCAAATCATGGAGAGCGTATCTTCATGGAGCTGGATTTGTGCTCAGGGGGCATTGTCATGCTGGAACAGGTTTGAATCTCCAAGCTCAAGTGCAGGCAAAATGTAAAGTCCAAGTTTGAGAAAGAAGCACATATGAGAAAAGAAATGATTCCTTAAAGTTTTGAGAAGCGAATCGATTGATATTGTAGGCGCGAGCTCATGTCGTTCTTGCTATTTTTTGTCTTTTCCTTTTAAAAACCTGTCAGTTGTTCCCATTTCAAATCCTTAGTCAATGAATTTTCCCTTATTTTATCGCCAGACGATTGAGAAATAAAGCTGTGCGTTTTATTCACGGCTCTGGCTTTATTAACGTCTCTCATTTATATTCCTGGGACATCTCTAATTATGGATCGTTAGATTTTATTGGCGTCTCACAGCGAACAAGCGTCTCAATGGCTCTCCATTTCCATATGCAAAAAGCCCACGTCCGTTACACACACACACACACACACACACACACACACACACACACACACACACCCTGCTGCATTAAAAGCGCTATTGTGTGCTGCTCGGTTGTTGGAGAAAAGCAGGAGAGCGGCATGTGAACTGCAGGGGGGGAGGAGGAAAGGAAGGGAAGGCGAGGCTGATGATGAAGTAGCAGCAGTGCTGTGGACACACTGCGCCCATTATTGGCCCGTCTCTCTAGCTGCACTGTGGGTAATAAACTGCTCGGCAGCAGCCCCCCAAACAGAGCAGCAATCAATGGGAAATTATCTCACCAGATCGATATTCCAGGCTCTTAGAAGTTGCCTCAGCAGCCTGCACGGACGCCGAACACCTCAACTCTCTCCCGATCGCCATTTACACAGCTCAGCTCCCGAGCGCTCGTCCGTAACATGTCGTTTTTAATATCGCGCGCTTATTGCATCCGCCGGCGTGCTCTTTCATTCTAAGGCCTCGAACGATATTAAAAAGAACAATTTTGTCCCGACCAGCAGAGCGCACACTCGCAGAAAGACGGATTCCTCGATTTCTGATTCGTCTGCCCTGCAAACATATCTGACTTATTCTGTCATGTCTGGCAGCGTGCGATCCTCTCACGTCTTCGCCGGTATGCTTTGAAAACTTTGACAGATCTGTCGGAGGAGAGTGCTCTTGGACAGCTTGTTTACGTTCTCGTTTCCCCCGAGCTCAGCCCTAATGAGACAAGACAGATAAAAAGAAAACAGTTGATGAGAGCTGCTGCGTTTAACTTGCATCATGAGCTCCGACTCCAGTCCTGACTGCATAATTACGCCCGTCACTGCCAACTGTTCCGTTTCGAAGCCAGAGGTGGCAGGGTGCGTTAGCTGTATGCTTTATGCATGACGTTCTTCATCAGTTCATCAGTCTTTCACTGATGTAATTCATGCTCACTGATGTAGTGGTGATTTAAGGACACTTGAAAAACATTAAGCCCTCCCAAAAGAGGCTGCCAAGCTTCCTGCACCATTCAGCAACGCCGTCGGCTAATAAACAAGCTAGTTAACGGTAACCCCTTAGGTAAACATCTGTCTTTCAAATCGCATCCACTATCAGTATATGTGATGAGGAGACTTTTGGCAGATATTCATATGTGAATTTGTATTTATGCTGCTTCTCACTAAAGCCCATAGCTTGTATAACAAAACAGCCTCCTTGACCTGAAAAGTCAGAACAATCTCCATAAACCCAGAGTTCAGCAAGTGTCTGCTCATAGCATCAACAGTAAAGTAGCACTTCAGGAATATACATCATTCAGATCATCCCTATTGTTTATTTGTTGATTGTTTTTTTTTTTATACTTTGTAGCTTGAAAGCACTCTCGAAAATGACGTAATTCCAGATTCCCACTTGTTCTTGGATTTAGCTCGTCTCGAGTGCTAATTCAGATACACTATGTGGACAAAAGTATTGGGACACCATGTGTGGTTCTGCCATATGTGGTTCTTCTCCAAACTGTTACCACAAAGTTGAAGGCACACAATTGTATAAGATGTTTCCGGAT